>NC_056687.1:17777500-18095000 GCF_018350215.1 Panthera leo | reverse complement strand
GTGTATAAATTTGATAACTGCTTTTATTGTTGTTGGTCTTGCAAAAAGAGATGAAATGGAGATATGAATATTGCTTGCTTTGGAGGATAGTCGGGGAGCAGATGAAAAGGCACAGCATGTTTGACAGTAGTAAGTTACATTTATAGAGCAATAAGAGACGAATATGTTATTTATGAATCTGAGCATTTTAAAAGAAAGTTAAAGTCACTGTTTCTTTCCTGCACACTAATTATTCCAGTAAAGCCCTCAAGCAAACTGGAAATATTAAATTATTTTGGCCTTTACAATTTCTCTTGGTCTTTGCACACAGAAGCATTAGATATGGCAGTGTCTGTCTTTTCTTTGAGAGGGCTCCAATTCCTTGTATACTTTAAAGTGCTGTCTAGGTCCATTCATAATAGATTTAATGACAAATTTATTTTCTCTCCCATATTGTTTGTCTTTATGCTGTAATGCACCAGTGGGCTGTAGCTAATTTTAATGTTAAGACGTTTAGTTTAAATCCTCAAAAAATTAAAAATAGAGCTACCCTATAACCGAGCAATTGCATTACTAGGTATTTATCCAGAAAAATGCTGATTCAAGGGGCGTCTGGGTGGCTCAGTTGGTTGGGCATCAACTTCAGCTCAGGTCACGATCTCAAGGTTTGTGAGTTCGAGCCTGGCGTTGGGCTCCGTGTTGACAGCTCGGAGCCTGGAGCCTGCTTCAGATTC
The DNA here is from genome assembly GCF_018350215.1 of Panthera leo. NCBI lineage: Eukaryota > Metazoa > Chordata > Mammalia > Carnivora > Felidae > Panthera > Panthera leo. The sequence goes on along the minus strand of NC_056687.1, from coordinate 18,094,287 downwards.
TGTGTCTCCCTCTCTCTCTGCCCCTCCCCCACTCATGCGCGCGCGTGCGCGCGCTCTCTCTCTCTCTCTCTCTGTCAAAAGTAAATAAACATTATGTGTATTTACTTTTGAGAGAGACAGAGTGCTCCGAGCTGTCAGCACGGAGCCTGACGCGGGGCTCAAACTCACAGACCGCGAGATCATGACCTGAGCCGAAGTCAACCACTTAACCGACTGAGCCACCCAGGCGCCCCTAAAAATTTTTTTAAAATGCTTATTCAAAGGGGCATATGTACCCCAATATTTGTAGCAGCACTATCAACAATATCCAAATTATGGAAAGAGCCCAAATTTACATCGACTGACAAATGGATAAAAATATGTGGCATACACACACACACACACACACACACACACACACACACACACACACACTGGAATATTACTTGGTGATCAAAAAGAATGAAATCTTGCCATTGCCATTTGCAACACTGTGGATGGAACTAGAGTGTTTATGCTAAGGGAAATAAGTTAGTCAGAGAAAGATATTATATGATTTCACTTATATGTGGAATTTAAGAAACAAAACAGATTAACATGGGAAAGGGAAGCAAAAATAAGATAAAAACAGAGAGGGGGCAAACCGTAAGAGACTCTTAAATACAGAAAACAAACTGAGGGGTGCTGGAGGGGTGTTAGGTAGTGGGACGGGCCAAACGGGTGATGGGTATTAAGGAGGGCATTTGTTGGGATGAGCTCTGGGTGTTACACATAAGTGATGAATCACTAAATTCTACTCCTGAAAAAATAAAATAAGGTGAAATAAATTCTCTGATCTTTAATACCATGTGGAACAGATGGTGCTGTGCTCTTATAGATAAATATTTTTTGTGCTAAATTTTTTTCTTTTTCTTCTTTATTCACATATGTTAGTTTTTTTCCCCCAAATGTTTGTTTTTTTCCCCAAATATGGTCTCAGTGTATGTGCTGTAGTTAGAGGTGTCTGTTTTATACTCAATTCTGGAGGTAAGTGAATAATGAAAATAAAAGTAGGTGGATCCTAATTTCAGTAGGGCAATTTTATCACCATTAAAAGCACTTGGAGATACTATTATAATGGAGAGAATATTCCGGGACTTCATTTATTTTGGATACTAGTGACATAATTTAGAGTCTGTTCTTTCGCCGTGGGACACACTTTGAAACATGTAAGTCCCGCCTTCCTAAACTGCTTATTTTAGTCTTTAAAAAGGATAAAAGTCACTTGAGCATTGGATCAAATTGAATCAAAATGATATTTTCAGAGTATTCTGCATTACATTTTACTGATAAAAATGTAAATGCTATTAAACAAGTCCTGAATAAATGATTAAAAATGTCATCTAACTTAAGAAATAAATCCTAGATTAAAATTTTTCTCTCAACACCTATCTCCAAGATACTAGAAAGTTCTGATATATATCTATATATATCTCAAATACATCTACATTTCTGCTGAATTCTTCCTTTCTTCAAACTAACCGTCTCATCTCATTTCTGTTCACTTTTGTGTCCTCTCTCTGCAGTAACTGCCAGGGATCCCGTTGCCTGGAGACCACTCTTGAACATCCATTGCTGTGGCCTCTTGGAGATTTAAGGCATCTAATAAGGAGCTGACAGAAACCATCAGCTTGCTCCTGAGAAAGTAGCATTTTTTTAAAATCACCATAAAGCACTTGTCTGGATATTACGTATTTCAGGTAACCGTAACAACTAAAGCATAGGATACAAAGAAGAAAAAGTACCTTTAGAAAAATCTAAATTCTACGAATCCATACAAAAAGGAGGTGGGACAAAAAACCTAAATGTGCACTTTTTAAAATTTTTTTTTAATGTTTATTTATTTCTGAGGCAGAGAGACACAGAGCACGAGTGGGGAGGGTCAGAGAGAGAGGGAGACACAGAATCTGAAGCAGGCTCCAGGCTCTGAGCTGGCAGCACAGAGCCCGACGCGGGGCTCAAACTCACAAACTGTGAGATCATGACCTGAACCGAAGTCGGTCGCTCAACCGACTGAGCCACCCAGGTGCCCCAACTTTTTTTTTAAATAGAAGAACGTTTCCACTCCCCCCAGTTTTTCAAACTATTTTTTTTCAAACTATTCTTAAAGGCTCTACTATCTGTATTTTTAGCTCTGTTATTTTTCTATTAACATTCTCGTTAGCCGAAAGGAGTTGTGAAGCAGAAAATTCAATAAAATTGCATAAGGCCAACTGTGAAAAAAAGTGAGTGAAGGAGATAAAACACAGCTATAAGAACTCCATATTGCAAAATCAACAAAATGAAAAGGCAGCCTACAGAATGGGAGGAAGTATCTGCAAATCATACATCTGATAACAGGTTAATATCCAAAATATATGAAGACTTCATACAACTTAATAACGAAAAAGAAAATAATCCGATTAAAAATGGGCAAAAGACCTGAATAGGCACTTTCCCAAAGAGGTTATTCAGATGGCCAACAGGTACATGAAAAGGTGCTCAACGTGACTGATCAGGCAAATGCAAATCAAAACCACTCTGAGATATCACCTTATGCCTGTTAGAATGGTCATCATCAACATGACCAGAGATCAATGCTGGCGAGGATGTGGAGAAAGGGAAACTTCTCTGGGTGCACTGCTGGTGGAAATGTAAATTGGTGCAGCCACTATGGAAAACAGTATGGAGGATCGTCAAACAATTAGCAGTGGAACTTTCATATCCAACAATTCCACTTCTGAGTACATACACAAAGGAAATGAAATAACTATAATTAATGCTGTATGGTGTATTTGAAAGCTGCTAACACAGTACATCTTACAAGTTCTCATTACAAGGGAAAAAAACCTTTTGGTAACTACATGAGGTGACAGGTGTTAAGAATGATGACATAAAAAAAAAAGAATGACGACATAATTATAATTTTGGAATATAATGAAATAATACGGATAAATCCCATAAAGAAAACCCAGAAGAGCCTCATATCACCTTGGGGCATTCTGATTAGGATCGAAGAGTGCAGCACATCTTAGTGGTGTCCAAGGATCAAGAAGAGATTAATATTTGGTGGAAGGTATGCCCTGTTTAAGAAGCTAGGATGTATTTGAGTAATATTTTGCATTTCTGGCAGATAAACTATTTTTTAAATGTTCATGCTCAAAGGAAAAAAAAACTTTTGTAAAGTAGAAATTTAATGTGAATTAAAACACAGCTCAGAGATGAAATTAGAAAGAAAACAATGGCCCTTCTTTGCTAAACATTTATGGCTTTGATGCTCTTAATTACACTTCGTTTTTCATACAGTGCCTCATGGTTGCCAAGGTATGGTACGTTATTTAGAATTAACATTTCCTCCAAAATTCTTTATCTCCAAGCAAGTAAAAGGCCATACAAGCCTGAATTGCAATTAAGATGTGCCTCTCCATGAGCATTTGGAGGCTGCTGGGAGGTGGTACATTCCAGAAAGCTTAAGATTGTGCTTTAATAACAGACAAAACTAAATTTCTGCCATATTTCACAATGTGACCATGTATTGGCTGTTCAACCTCCCTAAACTTCATTTTTCTTCTGCAAGAAAAATGCACGTATTTATTGTATGGAACTCCTAAGGTTGTTATGAAAATCAAATAAGTAGGTATGTAACCAGGTCCCTGGAACTTTATAAGCACTTAATAAACAGGAGCTATTATCATTATCATTCCTATTAAGTTATATTAAGCCAATAGGATCATAAAGTTCTGAGACTGAGTTTGAGGGCAATGACAGAGTCACATAGCTAATTGTGAGCTGCTGTTTAAGAAAATAAAAGGAAGCTATTGTCTACATAGTACCAAAGAGTACATTCTGAAGAAACTAGGTTAAGATTAGAAAAAAAAAAGTGTTTTTAATGCTTTTTGGAGATGTGAGAGAAGAAATGGCGGTAATGCTGCATTAGGAACTATTTATTCTTGGGAGAAGTATAAAATCAAGGTCCTGCACAGTTCTATCCCATCTGTTTTGTTTGTTTTGTGTGTGTGTGTGTGTGTGTGTGTGTGTGTGTGTGTGTAGGTATAAGTACATAAAGTACATAAGTACATAAATATTAAACATACTGCTTGATGAATGATTTTATGCATATGTCATGTAAACCCCTACTCATCAACATGTAGATCTTATCCACCATCTCAATAAGCCCCCTTGTGCTCACTAACAGTCAAAACACCATCCAGGCCCCAAAGGCAATCACTCTGTTGATATGAGGCTTCGGATCCCCTTCCCAATCTAGAAAAGGGGCTTGTGAGAAATTCAAAGCCTTCATTCTGTACCCCAACTAGACTTGACTCCTAATCCACTGCCTTTACTTCACCCACCTTCAGTGTCCCCTTGCCTCTAGCCAACGGTCACCTTGTCATCAACATGCCCTTAATCTAATTAATCTGTACTATGTTAAGTATTCTCTAGACAGGAACAGCTGATGAACTGTGTGACATTCATCTGATATTTAGGGGACTTTCCCTCCACTATACATTAATGATGTTTCATTGCATTTTTTGATTCACAAATTCTACAACCATCATTGCACTGTATTTTCCAAAGCATCCTGGGCCAATGCTAAGAAGGTGACAGAGAAAATAAGCTTTAAAAAGACCTGAAGGTGAACTGTACAGGTAGCTACATTTTTCTTTTTAAAGTTTATTTATTTATTGAGAGACAGCCAGAGAGAGAGAGAGAGAGAGAAGGGAGGGGGAGAGAGAGAGAGAGAGACAGAGAGAGAGAGAGAGAGAGAGAGAGAGAGAAAGCATGTGGGGGAGGGGCAGAGAGAGAGGGAGAGGGAGAATCCCAAGCAGGTTTTGTGCTGTCAGCACAGAGCCCGACATGGGGCTTGAACCCACAAACCATGAGATCATGACCTGAGCGGAAACCAACCGTCGGTTGCTTAACTGACTGAACCACTCAGATGCCCCCAGGCAGCTACATTTTCAAACTCAAATTCCCCAAAGAAGATTTTCTGGTCCTAGTTAGAGTTAAATCATGGTGCAACAGCAGAATGAGCTTGGTGTTCTTGGTCTGAAGCAGCTCTCCACACGTTTCTATCATCAGTGTGTTCTATGCTCTGAATCTTACCTTGGATACCTGACCCAGGTGCCCAGCCTGGGAATCCTTCCATTTTAGGGAAAAGAAACAGGCCCAAAAGGTGCACTGACCTATGTAGGCTCCCTACCCGATCTAGGTGGGTGCCCACTTGCCAAAATGACACTAACCCCTCATTTAAGCACTAGACCACTGATGACTGTACAAGAAAATAAGCCCATAATGAGCAAAGGATCACAGTTTACAGACAATCGCAGAAAAACTCAAATCATTTCTAATATCATCCTCTTCATAACAGTGCTAATGAGTTCTGAGCTTGGATTTTTCCACTTGCTGCATGAAAATACAAGGACTATAATAATACAACAGGGTCAAAAATCAAATAGTAGCTACAAAAACCCTCAGCCCTCGGGTTGCCGTGATTTTCACTTGAGTGCGCTCAAGGGTTCATTTTACGTTTGACTTTAAAATTCACACTCAATTTTGACACGAGATGTATGACTCAGTTCTTTACACTACCATCCTGTAAAAACAGATGACTCAGCTGCCAGTTCTAACAGCAGATTATTGCAGTCATCATCCAAACATGCCTTATGCTGACTAGAGAGGGCTTTCAAGTTAATGAGGCAAAAACAGCAATGTCCCAACAGAACATGCGCTATCCTGTAATAAGAAAAAAAAAAAAAAAACAAAATGTAAATACTAAACAATGTGGTATCATTAAAATCTAGTCCCTTAAAAACTCAAGCATCTTTACTTTTTTCCCGCTGTTTGATTATTACTTTTAGAGTAGCTGCTCTCTTAACTCAAGTCTATTTTTACACAGTTTTAGAATTCAGATCCCCGTAGGAACCAAGAAGCTAGAGGCTGATTTTTCTCAACAGGTTTCCCCTTCATAGTCAAAGCGTCCGCTGGACAAGAAAATGAGGTCAGCCCTAAGAAGAATGGTAATCATTTAATAACATCGGTAATCATTTAATAACAAGCCAAAGAATTACAAAAGTAAGTCAATCTGAAGCAATAAAAAGCCAAAAAAAACAAACAAACAACCCAGAAACCCGAGCAAAAACAAATTCAAAATTAGTGTTTTTTTTAATCAACTTACCCAACAAACTACTTAAAGAAATTACTACATTTTCCCTCAAGAAGGATGTGATAACACAATGCCATTTTTCTACCCACCGAGCAGCACAGGATGCGGGTCAACATACAGATGTGACATCCCCTTAATTATATTAACACCAGGCAATACAGTCAGAATGGTATTTAGAGTTATTAATTCATTCAACGTGGACTAATCACCTCCTATATATATCCTTTCCCTCTGTCTCAGGGGCTTGGCATATAAAGTATTGTGTGGTGTGGGCAACAGATATGAGTTCTAAGGCACCACCGAAATACAGTTACATCTGAGGGGCCCTGGAGGCGGGGTCGGGGAAGGCTTCACAGATGGTGTGACCTATAAGCAGAGGCTGAAAGCGGTAGGAATTTGCCAGTCAGACAAGGTGAAACGATATTCCAGCAGAGGGCACGTGCCAAGTCACAGATGTGTGAAGTGGCTTAGGATTCTGGAAAACAACAAGCAGTCTTGTGTAGCTGCTGTAAAAATTGCAATCTAGAAGTGACAAGAGATGTGGCTAAAAATGCACGCAGGAACTTGATGGTACGGGATCTTTAAGTCCAAGGAGTTTAGCTCATCCTTGCAAAGAGGGGAGTGACACAATCAGATTCGTGTTTTAGAAAGATACTTCGTGTAGCTGTGTGCAAAGAATGGGACCTAGGAGATCCATTATGGACTGTTCCAGCAATTTGCATGAGAGGGAACACGGGCTGGCTTCGAGGTCGCACTGGAGAAAGTGAGGGGAAAGGGTTGAATTGTGTAGGACAAAGAACTTTCTAGAAATGGTTAGCAATCTCTGGGGTTTCTGACTTGAGCTACCAGAGTAATAAGGGTTTTCTGAACAAAGACCAGGAATCCAGTGGGCCTACGTTCTGGAGTAGTAGACTGGTGCGAGTGGAGAATGGTTCTATTTTGGGAGACACTGAGCCGAAAAGTGTCTTTTGAATATCCAGATGGAAATGACAAAGCAAAGAGTTTGGAAGATTAATGTCTTCATTCTGTCATTGCCTAGGACACTTCAAGCGCTGGTTTCAGTGCTTCAAAGTGCTGGTTTGAAATTATATGCAAGTATTTTTGATGATTTACAGTGGAGGTTCAGGAGAATAAGGACTCTTGCAAGGATTTCTTTGATAGCTTTATGGCAAGTGTTTCAAATAAGGGCACTGTAGTCTAGGGTGTCACTGGGAACCTTGATAGAGGTCTGATTGTCATCCATATAATTTGCAGTGTGAGTTAACACCACCAGCGTCGGTTTGGTGTGAATTAGTCATGTATCCAAACCCCACATCCTGAAATCAGGGTTGTATTGCAACATCATCCAATGTAAATAACTGTTTAACGTCATAAATAGGCTTTTAGCAAACAATCTTTTAAAAATATAAATTAAACTATGTCACTACACTTCCCGGTGGTTTCTGCTTTCCCTCAGAGTAAGAGCCAAAGTCCTTATGACAGCCCACAAAGCTGTCCATGATGTGCCTCTTTCTCCTTAACTCTCTGACTCCATTTCTCATTACTGTCTTCCCCCAGTCACTGTATTCCAGCTACACTGGCCTCTTTGCTATTCCTCAAATGTCAGAAACGTGACCATTCCCTTTTGCTGAGAATGTGTTTCCTGCAGATTTATCTGCATGGTTTTGACTTATTGGTCAAATGTTATCTTTTAAGTGAGTCCTTCCTTGACCATTGATTTTAAATTGTGGCAGCTAATTTTTGTACCAATCCCTATTACCTTCTTTTTTTTAAAAAAATGTTTATTTATTTTTTAGAGAGAGAGAGAGTGTGAGTGAGGTAGGGGCAGAGAGAAAGGGAGACACAGAATCCAGGTTCCATGCTGCCAGCACAGAGCCCGACCCAGGGCTCAAACTCGCGAACTGTGAGATCATGACCTGACACTTAACCGACTGAGCCACCCAGGCACCCTGATATTACCTTCTGCTTTATTTTCTCAGTAGTGCCAAAGTATAATTTTTGTACTCCCTCCCAACATCATAGCGGGAGATAATGGTGATAGCATCTGTTGATAGCATCTGTAGAGAGGATCTAGATGGGTTTTAGTAGAATAGGCTGAACTTGTGCTGCCTTGACTCATGAGCCCAAAACTCAGTGGCTTAACTGAGATAGCTTCTTTCTTCCTCAAAGTCTGTTTAAGTCAGGTGACTAACCATGATGGCTCTCCTCCATGCAGTGACTCAGGAGTCCAGGCTCATTGTAGCTCATGGCCCCAATCGGTCAACATATGGCCTCCATGCTTGCCCCCAAAAGGAAGGAGATTGTGTTGAAAGGTCCCACAGAGTCTTTTACATAACTCAGGCCAGAAGTGACATACATCACTTCTGCTCATGGTCCAATGGTCAGCTAGTTCCATGGTCCCACTTAACTATAAGAGGACTGGTTGGGAAGTGTAGTCTTCTAAGGGCCCTTCAAGGAAAGGAACCCTGGGCATTGGTGAGCACTTCTCAAGTTTCGCACAACAGCCAGCTTTGGAATGGCTTCCTTAAGATGGAGAGAGCACAGGAGTAGGATCCAGCAGAGCTGAGCATAGATCTTGTTGAACCAGTCATTACCCATGTTGCCTTGAGTAAATCAATCATTACCTCTGGGTCTCAGTTTTCAAATCCACCAAATGGGGAAAATAATACCTACCCTGCTTGTATTAGCGAGACTTTTTAGTTTCCGCTACAAAAGTCTGCAAGCAGAATTACCGTATTTAGGCGACTGTTCAAATGCGAGTACATAAATAATGCAGTATGAAACCTGGAAAGCCTGTCTGGATGAGATATAACGAATTATGCTGTTCTACATCAACATTGTTAGAGCCGTAAACAACGGTACCATGTCCAGTCTTGCTTGCTTAACGGCTGAGATGCCTAAGCAGCAAAGTAAGGAGCTGTTTACGTATCGGCACTGGTGTATTTTCTATGTACGGAGTATGAAGAAAATGCAAAGGAAATTATGATATATGTTAAACGTTAAAGATTACCCAAAACACAAGTTTGGCGGCTCTTGTGGTATCTGATGCTCTGTTGCTAGAGAGCGTCTAGGCCACAAAGCCGACCCTATGTTCCAAGGATGGATGTGTAGTTAGGACAGGGTATAATACTGGCTAATTGTCAGCTATTTGAAAAATTTCATTACCATGTATTTGAGGCGATATCAGTCTTTTAAAGACACCAATTTTTACAGATTTGGCTAATTAATGAGTATATTTGTTGTCAGACATCAAACGCTACTGAACGTACATGTAGTTATTTTGTAAGTCACCTCAAGATTGCTCGAGATGGTGAAATTTTAATGGTAATAATGATAATCATGATTATTGATCATTTTTCCGTATGCAAAAAATGTCATCAATAGCAGGCATAATCTTATAAATAGATGTCATGCAAAATACTCAAACGTGTGAATTCTATTAAAATATGCTTTGGGTTCTCTGGAAAACTCAGTGAAATCTACAGCATCATGACAGAAAGAGTCCAAGTCACCTGTTTTAAAGTGACAAACTGTCCCTATAGAGAGCTTCTTTTTAACTCAGCCTGCCATTTATTTTCTGAGAAAGCTCATTCTGCCTGCATGTATCTATGTCTGATAGACGAGTATTTCCTACATTAAACAGATGGGCCTCCACAGAAGCTCCCCCTATGATTCTAGTTCAGAAAACGTTTCTTGCTGCTAGTAATAGTATTATACACACACGAAACATTAGGAACACCTATATGGTCATTGAAAGGTCACAGATCGGTTACAGCCTAAAATATTAGAGTCCAGGAACCAGTCAGTACTGTGGTAACCAACCCACAAAAATCCACGTAAAAATCTGCTAATTGAACTTTGTCATGGAATTTTTCTGCCTACTCATTGGCCCACCTAACTCTACGGTGACGAACAAAAGAAATGGATCCAATAAAGCCAGCTGCAAATAGATACCCATGGCCACGTGCTGGAATGCAGATAGCATATCAACAATGAGATAAAGCCTTCTGAAGCAGAAGGTCACCGAACCAAGATTTCTGACACATGGCCAAGTGCTGGCTTTTAAAATGGAGCGTAACAGAAAGCACAGGGAGTGAATTTTATAGGATGTTTTATGTGACGCTATGATAAAATAGGTCCGGGCTATTGCCAAGCGAATGCTCCTTTGTTTCCTTTTGCTAACAACTTCTATGTACTATTGCCTTGACTCAAGGGTTTGGGTTGCTTCCCACCTCCCACGAAGATTACAACCTCGAGAATGATTGTTTTTCTTCTCTTGAAACACTTCTGCTGCTCTCGTGGATAAAAGACATTCACAGAGCTGGTCACAGTTCCAAGTTGATGACCATACATTGTGTGGACACTTTGGAATAGAGAGTATAGAAAAATAAACAGTCCGAATCAGAAGGAACTTTCTACATGGCACTTAAAAACTGTGTCCAAAATAGCGCACGTGCACACACAAACACAGATACACACAGCTTGAACTATGATCTCTTATCTCTGTCTCTTCTTACTAATCTCTTTCTTATTCAGATTTGACAGTATCGTGCTTGTCTTTAATAAATGCCATCAATGGTTTTCAGTCATGGCCTGTATCTTAATTCCAGGAGTATCATTCACATGGAGTCTAGATTGAGGTCGGCAAACAATAACCTATGGGCCAAATCTGGTCTGCTGCCTATTTTGTATGCTTATTAGCTAAAAACATCTGTTTTCTTAACGTTTATTTATTTTTGAGACAGAGAGAGACAGAGCATGAACGGGGGAGGGGCAGAGAGAGAGGGAGACACAGAATTGGAAGCAGGCTCCGGGCTCTGAGCCGTCAGCCCAGAGCCTGACGCGGTGCTCGAACTCACAGACTGCGAGATCGTGACTTGAGTTGAAGTCGGACGTTTAACGGACTGAGCCACCCAGGCGTCCCTTAAAACATCTTTTATATTAAAAAACTGTTTATTAATTTTGAAAGAGAGGGCATGAGCAGGGAAGGGGTAGAGTGAGAGGGGGGCAGAGGATCCAAAGTGGGCTCTGTACTGACAGCAGAGAGCCTGATGCGGAGCTTGAAGTCACAAACCATGAAATCATGACCCGAGCTGAAGTCGGATGCTCAACTGAGGGAGCCACCCAGGCGCCCCCCCTTTTTTTTACATTTTTAAATGGTTGAAACCAATCAAAATAATAATATGCTGTGAAACTCAAATTTCAGTGTCCATAAACAAGGTTTTATTGGAGCACATCTATACTCATTTGTTTGTATGCTGTCTGTGCCTTCTTTTGGCTGCAAAGGCAGATTTGAGCAGTTGCAACACAGACCACATGGTCTGCAAAGCCTCAAATATTGACTGTCTGGCCAAATAAAACAGAAGTTTGCCAGCCCCCACTATGCAAATGGGACCTCCTGGGGTTGAGTGGTACCTAGCCTGTGTGGCTGTCTACTACACCTGATCTCTAATACTCATCCCTTTAAGTGCTTTTTCTCGAGCTTAGGCATTTAAGATTTTCCATAAGCTAGGCCCAGACCAGATTCTCTCCAGCCTTCCCACCCACTACTTACTCTTTCCTCGGTACCCTGTAGCTTTTTATGTTGCTTCCATGTTGTAGCTGTGTGTTGACATCTGTGTAGCTTCATCTGTCTGTTGATATCCAACCTGAAATCCCAGCTCAGATGTCACTTTGAACCTGGCAGCTCAGAAATGCGTCTACCTGATAGGATTCCTCGCTTCTGTGAATTCGCAGTGTCTTGATCTTCTCTGACACACTTACCGTATCTTGCCCTGCACTCTACTTAGTCATACTCTTGTGTCATTTCTCCTACTTTGTCCTGCAATCCTTGAGTGTAAGGACTTGCCTTAGGTTCCCTTTGTACCTTTACGAATGGTGTGGGTATGGACAGGCCTGGTGACGATCCCGGTCGACTGAGGGACAAATGCCAGCATCCATCCAGGCCTCTGCACACGGGCAATCACGTATTTCCTTAGTTGCAGTGTCCAAGGAAATTCCAGTGGCATGGCAAAAGACCCAAGTCAGTGCTCTAATAAAGCTGCTATGGGGAGGGGTGGCTCAGTTCCATAAAAACAAACAAAATCTTGGAAGGGCACAAGCCCAGGACCCAACCCAGAAGCAGGCAAATACACCGAAGAACAGACAGGCCCTAAACATCGGCAACATTCAATAAGTAGTGAGATTCCATTCACCAGACTGGGGTCCAGGGCAACAGAGCCAATAAAAAAGGGGATAAAGTGAGGCTGTGGCGTTTGGCCAGGAGAAAATAGCAGCCGGGTCTTAGAAAGACCGGAGTTGTAAAGAGGTGACTGGGCAAAAGTCCAAAGACAGAAACACACTCAAGGTCAGAGCTAGGCTACTACCAAGACAATGACTGGAGCTGAGTCCCAAATATTGTGTAAGGACTCCTTAAATTATTCTTGCTTAGGTTTGGATTTAATTCTGAGATTTATGGAGCAGAGAAATCTATAAAGAAGGCTTAAGTGGCTCTAGCAGTGGGGGAAGACAAGAGACGCAGAGGGAGGGGGAGAGCAAAGCCTGGGAAAGGCCAGGGTAGAGAGAATTAAATGAGCCCTAACCACACGTCAGGCCTTGATAAGGCTTTTACTTACAATACCTCATTTGACATGCATAAGAGCTGCAAGGAAGCAGCATATCCCCATTTTACAGAAGAAGAAACTGTGGCTTAGAGATTCTTAGTGGAGCTGAGGTAAGAAGGCAGCCATAAATGAAGCCACACCAATTCCCCCTGCTACCTACCATTGCCCGTCACACTTTTTCAATAAATATCTATTAAATGAATAATGCAGATAGAGAAATGACAAAACGGTCTTTTTACAGTTCAGCATGGTAAATGTGAGAGCACAGATATTTGTCTCTTTTATTACTGGCCCATTGAACTCAAACTCGCAACTCACTCATGGGTACTCTGTGTCTCATGTGCCAACCTGCACACGAAAAAATCTAAAAACATATTGGTTGCTGTGGTCAGGTGCTTTGGATTTCTGGCCTTCCAAGTCATTTTCAGAAACATGTCCAAATTCCATTTCCAGATTCATTTTAGTTTGCTCAGTCCCCCTGGGTACTCACCGTCTTCCAATTAACCCTGGTACACCTCGTTCCCTGCATGTTAAATGTTCCCTCAATAAAACCCTCCTTGATCTCTTTATGCAGAAATGGTATCTCTTTCTTTCCTCCACTCTGATAGACATTTCTTTCTATGCCATTTATATGGCTCTATCCTTAATCTGAAATAATAGTTGCATATAAGCTCCAGGAGCTTTAGAGTTTGTTTACATCTTTTTGTCCGCCCCCCACCCCCCACCCCAGCAACAGTGCCTTAGAATGGCATTCATACAAAAAGTGTTCAAAAATGTATTAAAGAACAATGTACACACGAAATTTCACTTTCTTAGGCTCCTCAATGTGGGCATTTTTTCCCTCGGAGGTTTGTTCCCACACTCACCTTATGTTTGACTTGGTTCTTTTCAATTAATACAGTTCTTTCCGGTCACTGGAATTCTTTCAAAGAAGCAGTTGTATGAAATGGAAGACGACGGTATATTGAAGGTAACTAAGGCTTTTCATTTTATACCAGTTCCAAAGCCAATGTAAGGATCTGAGTCTAAAAGTACTTTTCACTACCAGTAGGATATACAGGCCTATTGGCACACAATCTGTTTTTCAAAGTCTTTAACAAAAATACTGATTCGAGTATTCTTCCTCTGATCGTGTATTCTTCTAAGAAGTGCTATTTAAATAACTGTATAATTTCTTTTATTGTATAATTTACATCATTGTAACAGTCTGATAGTTCACAGGGACCCCTTGAAAGACTTATATTTAGAACATTTTAAAAGCGTATTAAAAGGTATTTTTTTCTCATTTGATAAATATTAATGCATTTATTGATGGACAACCATTTAGGGTTGTCCTAAATTATGAACAAAATAATCTTGAGTGTGCAGTTGTTATAAGAAAGTTAACTATTACTAAGGCTGAAAATATAAAATATATTCTTCTGGAAACTGCACCTGAAAAATATTAATGATAGAATATCTGATGGTTTCTGCTGGATAAGCTCCCTCGTTTTGATAGAGGCCTCCCAAAATGCAATCATTTTAAATTGTCTGTGTAAATAGACAATATTATGGCTTAATATACATAAAACTTAAAGCCACTTATATTGGCCTCTAGAATGTGTTAAATACTTTAAGGATATTGCTTTAAAATTCTTTGCTTAACTTAATATGAAGATTATTCTACAAGCCAGCAAGTAATGAAGGGATTCTATGGAATAATAAAAGAAATGTTTAGCCAGGATTGAAGAATTCACTAGGATAATCTAACCAATTATAATATTGACTACGATTAAGGCTAAAAATAATGTACCTATCAAATAAAGTGAATTATAAGAAAGAAATAGAACACCCTGTATAGGATTATCTGAGCTGATTCTTTCTAGAATCCATTTTTTTTTTACTTTTCATGTTATATGCAGTTTTAATATGGTATTACTTCTAATCTTTCAAGTACTGCTGTCAGATAAACCTAATTATTTCCTAGAAATGGCTTGCTACTGAAAGAAAAATGTAGCAGAAAACTTAGTCGCCCATTTAGATATATTCAGTTCATATTAAAATATTTCCTTCTTTATTTTTTTCTCTAAAAGAAGACTCAAGTGGATGAGGTATCAGACATATTGGCACAAGTAAGATGAAGGTGGGTAGAGAAGGCGTAGCAAATCCCAGGACTTGACACAGACCAGACAATTCTTCATTAAATCTCTAGGAGCCCCGGAAGATTTCCACAGATATTTCTTGGGGACTATTACGAATTGACTATTTGTGTCCCCTCAAAATTCGTATGTTGAAGGCCTAATCTCAGTGCAATATATTTGAAGGTGGGGCCTTTGAGAAACAATTACATTTAGACGGGGTCAAGAAGGTAGAGCCCCCATGATGGGATTAGTCCACTTATGAGCTTGGTCTCTATCCCCCCACCCCACCCTCGCCTCCAGTGGAGAAAGAAAGCAGCTGTCTCTAAATCAGAAACAGGGGCTGGACCAAGCACTCAACCATGCTAACTGATTTTAGACTTCCCTAGAAGTCTAGACTTCCTAGAGCTAGAAGAAATAAATGTCAATTGTTGAAGCTACCCAGTATGCTATTCTGTTACAGCAAACTGGATAGAGGATAAGGATTGTCAGTGTTCCTCTCACGTGGCCCTTGAAGTCTTGGCCGACAAGATCATGAATCTTGGTGTCACAGCACCTATGCTGACTGCACACAGCTGGCTGAAGATGTTGGTGCCACTCTCTGAGCATTTGGGAAGGCAATGCTGAGACGTGTCTGGTCCTACATCTGCAATCGTCTGATATCCAGACTTAGACACCCAGCATGGTTGTCTAGGACACTAGTTTTTGAAGCTATTGTTTTAATCTCATTATGAAAAGAAGAAATTATGCTACTTTACTCCTTGTACATCCGTGTTTTACGAGGCTCTCAGACTATTATCCTCCTAAAGTTCAGCCTGCTGACATACCAACAAATGGTAGGATTTAGCTTTACACCAACTGATTACCTTAAGAATGGGAAAGGGCTCAGGATCATGTCTCACTCTGAGTTCAAAAATTAGGCAGTAATTTACATTCTTGAAGTATCATTGAAATCCTTGCAACAGATGTCTTTTCTCCCAAAATTGAATAGATGTGGTAGAACCATCCCTGTTCCTTTACTCAGGGCTGTCTGTGGTCAGTGGCAAACAGTTTAACATAGATCCTAATGGTAGAGACAACATCGGTTAGTTTTTGTACAGGATCCTGTCTTCTTATTCATTGTTGTATCTTCAGAATGAATTAATATGTAAATCTTAGGCTGTATAGTAATCAATTCATTCATTTGATTCAACAAATATTTATTGAGAGCCTACCATGTGCCAAGTACTATTTGAGATATTTGGAATACATTATTAAGACACTTGTCCTTGAAGAGATTACATTTTGGAAGGAGTGGAGGAACAGGCAATAAACATAACAAAGTACAAATATTGTCAGAAGATACTAAATTCTACAAGGAATAAAAGGATAAGTCAGCAGGATAAGGAGGATCAGAGGAAGGGATGCAAGAGAGTTGAGATACAACGACTTGAAGGCGGTGAAAGAGTTGGCCAGGCGAACACCTGGAAAAGGGCACTCCAAGCAGATGGCACAGCCGCCAGAGAAGGAGAATAATTTGGGTCTCAGTCAAGCAAGGAGGTCAGCGTAGCTGAGGGAGAGTGCCGCAGGGGGAAAATGGTAGGAGATGAGGTCAGAGGTTAGCAGGTCAGGTCCAGAGGGACTGGGAGACCATTTAAGAACTTTGGCTCTTACTCTACATGGACATAGGGTGCTGCTAAAGGGTTCTGAGCAGAGGAGTGACATGATCCAAAATTGGGTTTTGGAAGGAATCCCTCCGGTTGCTGGGCTGACAAGAGATGGTCAGGAATGAGGTTAACCTGAGAAAGAGAACTAGGAGGCAATGGCAGTAATCCAGGTGAGAGGTATTTTTCAGAGATGAAATCAGCGACCTTGGTTCTCCATGAGTTAACTTACCGATGCTAGCTAGCCCAGACTGAAACGACTTCATACATATGCTAAAGAAATCTATTTAGATAGATACAGCTCTGCCAATACATTTCACCTCGAGAAATGCCCGGGTATGTTTTTTAATTCTTACATTTTGTGAGCAGGTGGTACAATGAATGGACACCAACTTCAAACAAACTCCCATAAGAACCATCAGGACTAACTTACCCGAAAGGAACATTCAAATTCACATCAATCAATAATAGCTAATAATGGCCTCCGTTAATTTGTTTTAATTTTGACCAAGTGATAATATTGCCATCATTTTTTTTTTTTTTAAACAATCCTTGATGGGACTGCTACCTCTGTTGAACTCTTGAGTGTATCTCGTCCCAAAGAGAATGATCAACAAAATCAGTCCTGGATACACGCTATACATTCTGTTATACCTACTCATAGCTCATCTGTGACATAGCTTCTGAATTAAAAGCAAAGAAAAAAAAAACAGGAAGAGAGAGAATAAAATATTTGCTCACATTTGGGAAGAATTCAACTAATTTCTTTAGCTGATTAAGGTGGGATTTCAAATGTTTCTCTCTCTCTGTCTCTCTCTTTTTGGAGCTCCTTGTTAGCTGTTTTGCCCTTCAGGAAAGGATCTGTGGTGGTACAGATTGAAAAGGTTACACTGTGATCATTTGCAAATGAATTCTATCTGGAATGAAAATCCACATAGTTTTATACTGATGTTGTAATGTTCTATGTGATATTTTGTCAAAACGATATGCTGCCTACAACATAATATTTCACCTTTAGTTATTAGCACATTGACACATTATGAGAGCAGTAACAGTTGGCAATGTGAGCAATATTCCAACTATAGAGAAGATTTACCATATATTTTTAAAAGCTTACAGAAGATACTTTCACCTAGTCTTGATCTATCCCATGAGGGGATTTTAGTGGGCTTGAAAGCCTCCAAAATTATTTGCAAAGTTGTGTGTTCATATGAATTTGTGAAATGATCCAACAGTTTTTATCACACTCTTAAAGGAACCTGTGACATCACCCTTCTTTGGAAAAAAAAAAAAAAAACTTAAAAAAACACTGACGTGGAAAAATGCACAGATGGTACTTTTTAAGGGTTATTTATATATCAGAAGAATACTCTCAATTTATGTACAGTTTGATTGCTCACAAAATTTAGTTTTGTTTTGATCAAAATGGACCTTTTGCTTTCACATCTTGATTTTCTAGAGAAAATATTTTATTTTACCTGTCATTATTTTTTTATAATGAGACAGACCTTAATTTATTTCAATCAGCACTGATGAGCCCCTACCATACACTGAGGGATACAATGATGAGAAAAGATAAAAAGACTAGGTTCTTGACCTTGAGAATCTCACAGTCTATCGGGAGAGATGGAGACACAGCTATTGAGCATAAATTGTGAAAAACATTATTAGGGAAATGAATTCAATGGTGGTTTTATCCCTGGGATAACTGATTTCCCAGAAAAGATCTGGGTTATTGGCACTGGGAAGATGACTATGTTTTTCTAGGCCAGGAAGAAAGTTAGAGTGTTCTGGGCACAAAGAACAACAGGTATGAAAGCGTGACCGTTCAGTTTTGTGAGAACACAGGCTTGGGGGACAGGGGTGGAGAGCTTGGCTGAAAGGAAGTCTGGAAAGATGAGGCCAGGCTCCAAAGAGCCTTGGGACCATCCTAAGAGTTTGGAGTTGCGTATGTAAGGTGAGGAAAAAGTATTGAAGGTGTCGGATAGAGGAGAGAGAGAATCGAATTAGTTTAGAAATCT
Organism: Panthera leo; assembly: GCF_018350215.1. NCBI lineage: Eukaryota > Metazoa > Chordata > Mammalia > Carnivora > Felidae > Panthera > Panthera leo. Next base: position 18,075,741 of record NC_056687.1, on the reverse strand, counting down.
GACTCTGGTGGATAAGATAAGGCCAGACCGAAAATACCAGGAAGCTCCTGGAAAAAAAAAAATCTTGAATTAGTAACAGAATAGATATTCTTGTCCCTATTTTTTTTTATTTATAGAAATTTCTTTTTTATCGTAGCCTATAGAAGGATCACAATCATCTTCCTCTCTCTTGTTCCCCAAAGTGGCTCTGAACTGGGGTCCCTGCTTTCTCTCTCGCCCCTTACAATCTGGACTCCACATGAAAGTGAGTGGCCATTTACAATAAAATACAAATCAAATCATTCTCCAGAGGCCTCAGCCCTGATGAACATCCTGACTAACGTCTGTATATTTCTATTTCTTTTTCTCCCATCTTCTTTTTGAGCCCACTACTACAACTCTGTTTTAACTAAGTGACTGTAGGAGCCTTATGGGAAACACGTCACCTCTGTGACTCTTGGTTTTGTTTGTTTGTTTGCATCTTTAAAGTGGTGTCGGAACTCTTGTCCTTACTTCAGGGTTCTAGATATCAAAGGAGACAGGAAGGTGAGGCATTTTAAGATTCAGGAACCCCATCTAGAGAAGAAATCCCATGTCCTCCAAGCACTGCGGCCCTGTTAATTCTCAAAAATCTGAGCGAAGGCATTTCTTTCCGTGCACAACATAAGCCAAGAGTTCAAGTCAATCGCTTGCAATGAATTAGACAGTAAAGAAAGTTGACTCCTTCAGTGAAGAAGCTCTGGACACTTCTATTGTTTTTTATTTTTCTTGCAAACATTGTGTTTATGACATGAATGATCAGAAGTCAAGGAAAGGCTGCCCTCACATAACTTTCTTCTGTCCAGGAAACATAGAGAAGGGCATTTGGACACTTGAAGCAAATTAAAGCCAGAGCAAAGGCCAGGAGCACTGCCAGCTTCCTACTTTTCTTTGTCCACAGGCCAAAATATTACCAAAACAAGTGTTTCCTGTCAATAAGCTGCAAGCACAACTTCTAAAATATTACGGTTTTTAATTTTTTTTCAGGCATGAAGTTCCGTAAGCTCATTATATTTTAATTATGTAGCATAACCCAAGTTACATAACAAATTAAAGTCAAACCACTGTTACTTTTCTCAAGGAATGCTGTATAAACCTCGAAGGTTAGAAAGTCAACCAAAAAAGAATATCTAATAGTAGTTCTTTATATTATCCACGAATTTAGAAATCTTTCACTTTTAAATTTTTGTTATGTTTCTTTATTTTTGAGAGAGAGAGAGAGAGAAACAGAGCATGAGTGGGGTAGGGACAGAGGGAGACACAGAATCTGAAGCAGGCTCCAGGCTCTGAGCTGTCAGCAGAGTCGGACGCGGGGCTTGAACCCACGAACCGTGAGATCATGACTGGAGCCGAAGTCAGATGCTCAACCAACTGAGCCACCCAGGCGCCCCAGTTACTTGATTGTTGCATGGTTCCCACTTTCATCAAGTATAACTGGCTTATGTTGGGATGAACGTATTCCATTTCGTTGCTGTCTCTGTACATTTCTTTTAGTTTGCATGAATATGGCCAGATGAATCATACATAAAGAAAGCTCAGCTCCAGGTTTTGGGTATCAGAATCTCGCATAGGTCCCCGGAGAATATTTTGTTCAAATAATGTAACACCTCAGCGATCAGAGGTTCTGTTCACCTGTTGTGTCTTTAGAAATACGATATTTTACGAAGTCTGAGGTAATGAATATTAAGGCATTATTGTTACCTTTTTTTAAAAAAAAAAGCTCAGACAAAATATAGTTAGACAAAGGAGTGGACTGTTTTATGAAAACATCATACAGAAATGTCAAGAAATAAACTTTAGCAATTCTATAAAGAAAGGGTAAAGGGAAAACTTAAAAATCTGGAAATGCTCCGGTAGAAATATGGTTAACTATCAATCAAAAAGAAGCAAACCATTTTGGCAGAAGAGAAATAGAAATATTAATTTTGAGCCAAAATGTTACCATTTTGTTAGTTACTGAATTTCTGCTTTTAGCTCAAAAGGTTTACAATTAAAAGCCTTTGGTCTCTTTTTAGAAATTCCTGTAAATAGCATTTGCTAGAAATTTGTTGGAAAGACCCTAAAATGGGGGAAAATGTGAAAATAAAATCTAAGATTCAGTTCAATCTACTGAGATGGTATCTTTATTTATATAATCGGAAGAAATGTCCGAATTGGAAATCAATTTGCCTTGTTATTGAGGAGCTCGGTTACTGAGTATCTGTGGCCGTCAGACAAGAAAGTGTGTAAGAGAAGGAAGCACATTCAAATAAATCTCTCATGAGCCTTTTCAACACAGGTTTTCTGGGACAGGCAGGCTAAACCATAAAGTTTTGTTGGTTTGGTATCTATTTCACACACACCTCATCCGTTATTAATAGCAAACAAAGGGACATAAAGAAATTAAAATACTGAGTCCTTCCTCTCTATGTTTTACAAAGATACTTCACTCATTTTGCTTATTTCTCACAACAATCCAATAGTTGTGTATTGTCATTGCCACTGGCCATACAAAGACAGTAAGGCTCAGAGGGGTTTACTAAGTTGTCTAAAGTCACCTGGTGAGTAAGTGGCAAATGTGCGATTTGAATAGAAGTCTACTTACTGAGTTCAAAGCCCATTCTGTGTCTGTCACATCAGATTTTGTTACATATGCTCCTTTTGCATCGTATTAGAAAGGTACAAGAGTTTTATGAAATAAATGAGCTTCTGATAAACTGGATACAAATGACCTTTTATAGGTTAAGTCATGTATTAATATGGAACACACACATGTAATTCATATATTGAATTAATGAGTGTTATGCATTACATTTGTAAAGCATAAAATGCGTGAAGAAAACAGATAACCACAACTTCGAACTGAATCTTAGAATACAAATGATCACTCTCGGCTTTGCTTCAAATGGGTGAAATGTATACAGAACACGGTTTTGCTGGAGCCAGCAGCAGCCGTTGGCACGGGCTGGGAATCAGGGCACACTACTGCAGACCCGGAGGCTGGCTGGACCGACAGTGTGGCACAAAAAGACACAAGATCCTGAAGGCACAGGGAGACACAGCTTGCGACCGTCAGGGACAATACCACCAGTCTCTATTTTACTTAATTTAAAATTATCAGCTGCAGGTGATGTTGTTTTTGACAGAGGTCACTGTGGTTCAGTGCTACTGGATTTTACGTGATTAAGCACTTAAGCTGTTTGCTAGAATGATTGAGGAGCAGAGGTATATTTGGAGGCCTTTAGAGGGAGTTAGCTCTTAGCCCTTTGGTAATAATGGGTCTTCAAAACAAGGAAGCAAAAGATCTTTGGAAGTTCCTTGCTTTTTTTTAAATTAATTTTTTGGGGCGCCTGGGTGGCTCAGTCGGTTGAGCGTCCGACTTCGGCTCAGGTCATGAGCTCGCGGTTCGTGGGTTCGAGCCCCGCGTCGGGCCCTGTGCTGACAGCTCGGAGCCTGGAGCCGGCTTCGGATTCTGTGTCTCCCTCTGTCTCTCTGCCCCTCCCCCGCTCATACTCTGTCTCTCTCACTCTCAAAAGTGAATAAATGTTAAGAAAAATTAAAATTAATGTTTTCTTGAAGTATAGTATCGACACACAATGTTACATTAGTTTCAGGTATACAACACAGTGATTCACCTTCTCTATCCTGTATGTTGTACTCACTGCCAATGTCACTACCATCTGTCACCATGCCATGACGTTACAAAACCACTGACTATGTTCCCTGCGCCGTAACTTTCATCCTTTTGATTCATTCATTCTGTAACCTTCTACTCCCCTTCATCCATTTTGCCCACCCCCCACCACTGCCCCTCTGGCAACCACCAGTTTGTTCTCTGTATTTATGGGCCTATTTCTGCTTTCTATTTGTTCATTTGGTGTTTTGTTTTTTTTTTTAGAGTCCACATATGATTGAAATCACATGGTAATTGCCTTTCTCTGTCTGACTTATTCCAGTAAGCAAAATACCATAGGTCCGGCCATGCTGTTGCAAATGGCAACATTCTTTTTTGTTGCTGAGTAATATTCTGTTGCACATATTGTATATACACACTACATCTTTATCCATTCTTCTATCTCTGGACACTTAGGTTGCGTCCATATCTTGGCTATTGTAAACAATGCTGCAATAAACATAGGGGTGAATGTATCTTTTCGAGTTAGTGTTTTCATTTTCTTTGGGTAAATACCCATGAGGACTCCTTTCTTGACAGTTTTATGTTACTGCACCCATCCCATTTTTTCTAGTGATAATGATGAGTTATGGCACAACACTGGTATAGATATCTTCAGGAATACGACTATGTATTGGTCAACAGCTCTACAACGATGGTGAGTACGTGAACAGATCTTCCATTGGAGACTAACAAACCCACACCATATCATTTGACGTACACTGTGAAGCTTAGGTTGGTCAATCTGCTTGTATTCGTGTGTTGTAAAAGTTGTCGGAGCTGAGAAATGCTTATGGAATTCAAGCTCTTCATAATCAGCCCGCACGATCGTTTTCTGCCGCCATCAAGTTATGTGTTGTTAATGGAGGAATTTTACTGGTATAGAAGTTGAGTACCCTGTCACTTCGGCCACACGGCATGCAGCGTGTGCCAGAACTGGTCGTGACAAAACATCAACTAGGCTGTCGCTGTTGTCATTGGTGGTGGTGGTGGTGGTAGCAGGGTGTGTGTGTGTGTGTGTGTGTGTGTGTGTGTGTGTGTGTGTATTTTGTGTGCGATGCTTGGGATTGGTTCTGAGAGGGGACCAATTGCAAAAGTGAATGTTAGCAAACACTGGTCATGGAACATAACCAGCCAAAGCCACTTACTCTCTCACGGCAAAAGGCCTAGAAGGTTTGAAGAATTTAAAACTCAGATGTATTTGCTCTAAGACTGATTCAAATAATATAAAATTTAGTAGCAAATTCTAAGTACATGGAGCTGTAAGCACACCTGTCATGCTATTCACCAGTATTTCTGGCACTCTGTCGGCATGTGTCTCAAATCAGTGTAAGGAATTTGTCAACCAGAATCTCAAAAGAATGACCTTGTAAAATACGTTGTCAATATTTCACTAATATCACTATGATGTGTTGTCAGTTGCTTATTTACTTGTCTGATTGCCCCATTACAACTCCTTGTAGGCAGAAATCATGCTTTATTTCTTTGTATGCTCAGGACCTAGGAGAATCCTTTTACAGGATGGGGGCTGAATAAAGGGCTAATGTTAAATGAGTGAATCAATGAATAGGAGTCACCGCTTTCTTACTTTATCACACTCAGCTTCAGAGTCGGTGGCCATGCATTCCGTCTCTACTCTGTGTTAATATACTGGATATTTTCTTATCCCTCCTGACCCACCTTCCAGCCCTCTCCGTCTTGCTCAATAGTCAGGAAGGCTGACCCATAACAACTGTGCCAATACACCAACTTGCCTTCCGACGTATGCTTGGGTTTGGCCAAACTGGATACGGGGGATTGGAGGTTGAAAGGAACAGGAGAATGAGTCCTAGGACGCTATGGCTATCCCTCCAGTCAGTTGGCTGCCTTCCAGGGATAGCCATAGCTCTGGTGGGAGGTCCTTTTCATACAGGTACTCTGTCTGGACTTGGGTAACTACTCTCTTTCCTTGTCCCTCTCAGTCTTAGAGATTGGGAAAGGCTCTCAGCTGTTGATAGCCTAGAACATTGCACCATCTTTTCTTGGTTTCTCCACTCCCCATCTGCACCTTTATGAAAGATCCTTTTATTAAACTCTCTCCAATCTCCCCTTTGAGTGTGCTGCTTCCTGCTAGGAACTTGACAGTTACCATATGGCTGCTTGCATAACTCTTAAACAATTAATGTTACTCTTTACGCTTGCAAGGAAAATAGGACTACTCCCATTTCAAAGAATGGCTGTGACAGAAATACACTCTACCTAGAACTTGCATTATTTCCATTCACTCATTCATTCTTTGTTCATTTTGTTTCCCAGAAGCCACTGGGCATTTGTCTGTGGACACTGCAGCTGCTAGGTGTAATTCCTGTTAAAACAGAGTGGCACAACACAGCCTGGCTCAAAGTGAGTATCTCTTTTGGATAAAAGAGTAAACTAGTTTAAGGGAGTAAACTAGTTTTGCTGAGTGAGGGAAAAGAGCAGGAGGGGGAAATTTATAAAAGGAGGAATGCAGAATACTTTAGCTATTATAAAAAAACAATACTGGGGCACCTGGGTGGCTCAGTCAGTTAGGCATCCGACTTTGGCTCAGATCATGATCTCATAGTTCCTAAGTTCGAGCCCCGTGGTAGGCTCTGGGCTGACAGCTCGGAGCCTGGACCTGCTTCGGATTCTGTGTCTCCCTCTTTCCCGCTCTCTCTCTCTCTCTCTCAAAAATAAATAAAACATTAAACGAAGAAAGAACAGTACTGTTGGAGTTTTGCTCATTCTATTCGTTTGGGTGGAGAGAGACAGGCTTATGAGACCTTTACTATGGCTATGGAGGAAAGTCAATGAGCTTTAAATCGGGTTTTGTTACAGCACCCTTTAAAATGTAAAAGACTCTCTAATTTCATTCATTATATACGCCCTGTCAGCATTCTGAGGGTTGTCTGAGGGCCACAGTAGGTCAATGGTCACTCTCAGATCCCACCCTCCAAGGGCTGCTTCAGTTTCTCTATCAGGCTCAAGAGTTGAGTGAACTCTGAGGTACTTTCACGTGGAGATATTTGTAACTTGCCTCTCCAGTAGACCACCAGTGCGTTTGTATGTCTCCTTACGTAAGGCTACTTAAGACTCAGAGTTTCCAGAGAAGCATGAAAGAGAAAGATGTAATATATCGTTGAAAGCCACACAGGTCTTAAGCTCTGCTTTTCTATGAGCTGTTTTATTATGCTTTTAACAAATGGGCATATGTATGATCTATTATGAATTAAGAAATAGTGTACATTACCAGAGGAAGGCAATATCAAATTATAGAATTTCAAAATCGGGTATGGCAGGAACTTGGGATTTTTTTCAGATGGTGTAAGTCTCCTTACTTAGTACATTTTAAACAGCATGGCCTCCATACTTCAGAGGCTTTCATTTTAGAAAAGCATGGCAGGAGTCACTCTAATGTGATTATAAAGGGCCTGAAGGTTTGCTTTTAAAATTCAATACGTAGGTAGAAAGAAAGTGGTAACGTTTCCCCTTTGATTTCCAGTCACTATTTTTATAACACTGGCAGCCCTGAGACCCTGGAATGGAAATGGACCTGCTTCTGGATGTTATCTGAGCACCACCACACCAGCCCTTCGACTGGCTCTTTGCATCTGTGCCTTGATCTTTATTTCTGCATTCCCCCAACACATCATTTCTATATCCTCCAGACTTATTCTCAGCTTTCTTGACGTTAGGTGCACTTGTTCCGTCATTCAATAGATATTTATGGAGAACCTACTGTGTACCAGGCCCAGCCAAAGATCCTGCACTCAAAGAATCATGCGAAAGAGCCAAGAATTTGTAAACGCTGTGAAGGAAAAGTACAAGGGTAGGAGCATATAGCCAGGGAACCTTACATGATGTGTGGATTCAGAGAAGCTTTCCTAGGGGAATTATTGGAAAGGACTGTGATGGATAAGTGTGCTAATTAATTAAGTGAAGGGTACAGGAGAAGGCCTAGGGAGAGCTTATCAGATAGAAAGAATGGTATAGGCAGGGACTCAGAGACCATGTGGTGCTAGAATCAGGTACTGATGTATGTAGTGTTTGACTTAAAACCACTGGGCTCCAGGTAACTTATGCATAAGATCAGGGCTCAGATACCAAAGGGTCCAAGCTGGCTTCTTCTATGTCGTTCTTCGGTGTGGCGTCGCATCCCCCTATGGTTCACCACCCAGAACACACAAAGAGCAGATGTAAGACCGAAGTAAGCCACAGGGCAATGCTTGACCTCAAACTACGGAGAAGGAGGAGCCTACCGCCATGAGGCTGGTAGGCAGACAACTAGAAATATCTGGTAAGAACAGTAGCGGTCAGCATAGAGATGAACTTTCGTTTATCAGATACTGTGGTCCATGGAAAGAGCAAGTTACTGGTACCCTGCCTAAAACCAACCCATTTTCTGCCCTCTCATTGTCAACCAGCTGCCCCTATATAGGTGAATAGGTGTGGGTGGGGGCATTGTAGGGGAGTGATGGGGTGCAGAAGTGGAGATCAGCAGGTGTTCACTAACCACGACAATGATTTGGAAATGGAGACTAGGCAGAGCAAATAAAATACCATTTTCATTTCTTTGACTTTTTTTCCCACTTCCTGGAAGAAGGAAAAGAGTAATGTTGTCCTTAATGTTATTTTCCACACATCTGTTGAACATTTTATTGAAGCTATCTTTTTCTTTTATTTTAGAGGGACACAAGAAGAGAGAATCTTTTTTTTTAATGTTTATTTATTTTGAGAGAGAGAGAAAAGTGCACAAGTGAGCAGGAAGTGGGGAGGGACAGAAAGAGAGAGGAGAGAGAATCCCAAACGTGGGGCTCCATCTCATGAACCATGAGCCAAACTCAAGAGTCGGGTGTTCAACAGACTGAGCCATTCAGGCACCCTTATTGAATCTATCTTAATTGAGTTTTCAAGAAGTCCTTTGGATTCTTTGCTCCTTTGTATGTGTATTGTTCTGGTCTTGTTTTACAGATGAAATAGAGTCTCTTAGTTCTCTTTGGATATTAATCATGATGTTCTTTTTTCATGAGTTTATTTTACCACTTTGTTCCTCTCCCTTCTTTGTTTCTCCCTATTGTGTTTTGTTCTGGTTCTACCTTTCAGAGTAGAAGCTGTCCTTAATGTCTGGTCTTCCTTAGCTGTCAAATCATATTTAAAAGTGAGGCCCAAATGAACTAGACTGGGAAGCATAAGTGTAGTTTCGTGATCTGTGCATCTCACTATGAGATCATTTGTTTGGCTGGGGGAAATCTCCAAATGCCTGTATCTGCATTTTAGGGGTTCTTAACTTATTTTGTGCCATGGCAGTCTGGTGAAGCCTGTAGACCTTATTTCAGAATGTACTTAAATGCATGGAACCAATTATAGCAAAGTTTTAAAAATAAACCCGTGAAACAATAATGCGTGCTTTTTATTAATGCATCATATAATAAGCTTTAGAGTTTGATCTAATAACTGCTGAAGTAATGATGAATGAAAATATTATTTCAAGATATACGCGATGGATAATGTGATAAAAAAAATTACCGTGATTCCTACCAGTGACAAAGTGACGGGTACTGCGATTATTACAATGGTTTGTTACCTACATTCAAAAATGACAGAGATGCTAATTTGCAGGTTAGTGGAAACAAAAATGAATTTTTGTGCTCATGGACCCTATGGTTAAAAATCCTACTGTAAGTCTATACTTTTGAGTGGATCAATTTTCTTCCAGGAGGCAGTTCACCAATCTCCAACCTCAAGTATGTATGCCTGGCTGCAGGCCTTTCCAGAGCCATGCAGGGAACAAATCTCTCTTCAGTGGGAAGATTTTCCCATAATCCCTCTGATTTCAGCATAGTAACTCACCCTCCAACCTCAACTCTTCTTGCTGTCTCCAAATCCAGAGGCTATCTGATCAAACCTCTCTAAAAATAGATCCCAGGTTTTGTTTTGATGGAGCCAGGGTGGAGAGGGAAGATGGGAAGTCTGGCTTCTCTTTTAAAGATGTTCGGTTCAGAGGCACCTGGGTGTCTCTGTCGGTTGAGCATCCAATTTCGGCTCAGATCATGATCTCCCAGTTTGTGAGTTCGAGCCCCGCATTGGGCTTGCTGCTATCAGGGCAGAGCCCGCTTCAGATCTTCTGTACCCCCACCCCCGTCCCTTCCCCACTTGTGTTCTCTCTCTCTCTCAAAAATAAATAAATCTTTAAAAAAATGTTTAGTTCACACTCCAGATTTCAGCCCCATTTTTTGCACACCTGCGTTCCAAGCACTGGTTGTCTCCAGTCTGAGTATTTTCATAGTTTTATGCGAAAATGGCTTTCTGGCTTCCTGCCTCAACAGACTCAGATTGCTGCGTTCTCCAGTCTAAAGCAGCTACCGGTGGTTAAACTATTTCCCAGATTTCAAAATGTTACTTTTGTTGTCTGCTGTCTTCTTTTTGTCCTTGTGAATTTTTTTTCTCTTAATTCCTTTACTGTCATTGCTTTGTGAAGCTTTAGGAGGAAGTTCAGATAGACATTTGCATTCAGCCTATGCTGTTTAAACAGCGCTTTGATGAATTCATAAATTCATAAGTAGCATTTTATTGTGTCTGGGATTCACATCTTTTTTTCTGCTCATAGTAGCATATCTCCTTCTCTCTGATTTAATATAAAAGTGAGACAACAAGGTTGATATGCAATGCCACTTTAAGGAAGACATCTATTCTGTGTTTTAAGGAAATCATTTCTTAACGAACTTTTCTCAGACTCTCCCTAACTGCTTTTAGTGTCTCTGCTTAGGACACTACACTGAGTTTCTCAAAGTCAACATTCAGGGATGTGGGCAGTTTTTTCTTCTGGTACAATGGTAAACGTGGAGTAGCTCTTATGGGTACAACCCTACCACAGGTAGCAAGTGAGTTATTTGTCAATATAAAACACATCTCCCTGAAGTCACTGGAGCGAAACGAAAAGCAGGCATAAATTGGAAGAGAGTCAAAACTTGGAAGAAGCGAATAGGAACTGGTGAGTTTCCTGTTGATCAGGATTTTTGCTAAAGGGCATGCGCTGGTCAGATTAAACAGATTCACTAAATCTTGGATAGACATCTTTGCAGTGTACCATTTTTAAGAATTAGAGGTCAGAATTTAGGACTGTCAAAGCAGATGGAAAATGAGGGAGGAAATCAGGGAAAGGAGAAACTCTGGGGAAAGGGGGAAGGGGAATATCAAACCGTGCACGTAAATTCTGGAAGAAAAAATCAGGATGGCATCTGAACTATGCATGCATAAACTGTGAGCAGCCCTGAGGCTAAAAGAATTGAACAGATTTTAGCAGATACCCACTGCGGAAGTGACAAACATTAGGACTTGAGTCCTGTCATGTTAACTGCCTGATGAAACAAACAAACAATCAAATACTCAGGGAAATACCGGAATTTAATCTCTATCATGTATTTTTCACAACGTCCAAGATACATCTCAAATTACTAGACACATAATCGAGAGGAAAGGCAACTGAGATGACCCAGACGCCAGAATTAGAGCACAAAAAATTTAATTTAGCTGTTATGAGTATGCTCAAGGATATAAAAGAAAATATATTTGTGATGAATGGATAAACAGGATATCTCAACAGCGAGATAGTAACCATAAGAAAAGAATCAAACGGAAATTCTGGAAGTGAAAAATACAGTATCTGAGACAAAAACGTCATTGGATAGGCTGGACAACCATGTTGGAAATAAAAGAGTCAGTGATTGAAGATCACTCCACTGAAATTATCCAGTGTGGAGAACAAAGAGGAAAAAATGATAGGAAAAAACCTGAGTCTCAGTGATTAGTGCACTGTATCAACAGAGCAACTACATATGGAGTTTTAGAAAAAGATGAGAGATAGAATTGGGTAACCCAACATTTGAAGATTGAATGGACAAAAGTTTCCCAAATTTTATAGATTCAAAAACCTCAGAGAACCCTATGTGGTATAAATAGAAAAAAAGCAAACAAACGAACACAAGAGTTGGAAAGGTGACAGTTATTAAACAAATGAAAACAAAAAATAAAGAAAATCTTAAAAGTTTCCGGAAGAAAAAGGGACACATAACATATACAGGGCAAAAATACAAGTTACCAATGACTTCTCTCAGCAGAAACACTGGAGGCCAAAATATAGTTGAATGACATCTTTAAAGTGTCAAATAAAAACAACAAATTGTCAACCCAGCATTCTCCATGGAACAGAAGTAACTTTTAGGAATAAAGGTGAAATAAAGGCAGTTTCAGATTACCAAAAACAAAGGTAATTCTCCAGCAGACTTTGCGTTCACGAAAAGCTAAAGTAAGTTCTTCAAGCGCAAGGGAAATGATTCCAGATAAAAATTCAGATTTTAATTAAAAAATATTTATGACCATTTAAGGTAAAAATACTAGCATGTATAGCTTGTGTAATAAACATGAGAACAATAACATAAATTACAGGGTGTAAAAAAACCTATAAGATTGCACTAAAAAAAAACAAAAAGATTGCAAAGTTACATTTTATGTTATTAACTTCCAACAGACTGAAAAATCAAGGACGTTTGTTGTACTTTGTAGATCACCACTAAAATAATAATACAAAGAGGTAAGCAAAACAGCCACTTGATAATTAAAATGAAATTTTAAAAGCAATTTCAATGAACTCAAAATGATAGAAGAGGGACAGAGGAACACAAAACAAATGGGAAAAACAGAAAACAAATAGTAACCACGTTGACCTAATCCAGCCACATCAAAAGTTACATTAATTACAAATTAAATACTCCAATGAAAAGGCAAGAATTGTCAGAATTGGTTGGTTAAAAGGCACTATATGCTGTCTGCCTGGAAGTTACTTTAAATAAAAAAATTCAGTTAGATGTACTCTGAATTCAAAGACTTACTTAAAGGGGCCCCTGGGTGGCTCAATACATTAGGTGTCCCAACTCTTGATTTTGGCTCAGGTCATGATCTCATGGTTCCTGAGTTCAAGCCTTGCAATGGGCTCCCCACTGACAGTGGGGGAGCCTGGTTGGGATTCCCTCTCTCTTTCTCTCAAAAATAAATAAACTTGGAATAAACTTTCTTAAAGACAGGGACAAAAACATATAAATACATAAATACTTTCATAATGCTAAAATAAAAATTGAACAGAAGACTTAATATTCAGAAATGCCTTTGCACTTAGAAACAAAAAGTTTCAAAATTCACAGGGCAAAAATTAGTAGAATTAAAGGGAGGAATAGACAAATTCACAATTTTGGTTGGACTTTTAACAACTTCTCTCAGCAGTTAATAGAACAACTATGTAAGAAGTCAGGAAGAATACAGATCGCCTGAACAGGACTATCAACAACCTTGAATAATTGACATTTATAGAACACTGCACCTAACAAGTGTAGTATACAGCCTTCTTTTCAAGTGCACAGGGACCATTCACTAAAGCCACATGTTGGACCAGACACAAATCTTTTCTAAAAAAAAAATTTTAACCTTTATTGTTGAGAGATAGAGAGAGTGCATGAACATGAGGAGGGGAGAGGCAGAGAGAGAGGGAGACACAGAATCTGAAGCAGGCTCCGGGCTCTGAGCTGTCAGCACAGAGCCGGACGCGGGACTTGAACTCACAAACTGCGAGATCATGACCTGAGCCGAAGTCGGACGCTCAACCGACTGAGCCACCCAGGCGCCCCCACAAATCTTAACAGAGTTTAAAATTTGAAATATTCCAGAGTATGTTCTCCAACCAAAAGAGAACTAAATTAGAAATCAATAATAAAATGATATTAAGAAAACTTACAAATGTCCGGAATTCAAGAAACACGCTTCCAAGTAACTGATGAGTCAAAAAAAGAAGTCATCAAGGAAATTAGAGTACACTTTCATGTCAATGATCATGAAAGTTCATCATAACATTTGTGGGATGTAACTCTATGATGCTTGGAGAGACACTAATACCTTTAAATGGCTATATTAGAAAAGAAGTTATAACATCAGTGATCTAAGCTTCCAACTTAAGAAGCTAGAAAAAGAAGATCAGTGCAAACATAAAATAAATAGGAGGAAATAACTAAGACCAGAAATCAGTGAGTGAGAAAACAACAGAGAACATTAACAAAGCCCAAAGGTAAAAACCAAGGAAGGGCTACATGGAATCTGGGCAAGGGGACTTAAGTCCTCTTTGGCCGAGAGGGCATGTCTGAGAGCCAGGCCACTGTTCTTTACATCCCTGGCCACTCTGCCCAAGAAAAGGAAGCTGCCCACTGCCTCAGGTTTCTCCAAGACTTTCCACAGGGCTCCTTCCAGGAACTAAGCCCACGAGGGCAGGGACTGTGTGGATCCCAGGACCTGGCAGATGTGACTGCTCAAAAAATAGTTGTTGAAAGATCACCCTTGCAAACCCATCCTCAAAAAAATTTTTTTCTTTGCAAATATCAATAAGATTGAAAAACTCCTAGATAAGACAGGCTAATTTAAAAAAGAAAGAGAACAAGAATACAAATTAGCAATACTTAGAAAAAAGAAGGTTTGGGGCGCCCGGGTGGCTCAGTGGGTTAAGCGTCCGACTTCGGCTCAGGTCACGATCTCGCGGTCCGTGAGTTCGAGCCCCGCGTCGGGCTCTGGGCTGATGGCTCGGAGCCTGGAGCCTGCTTCCGATTCTGTGTCTCCCTCTCTCTCTGCCCCTCCCCCATTCATGCTCTGTCTCTCTCTGTCTCAAAAATAAATAAAAACATTAAAAAAAAAATTAAAAAAGAATAAAAGAAGGTTTATCACTAAAAATCCTACAGATAGTAAAGGATAGTAAGGGAATATTATGAACTTAATAAAATTAAATTTGAAGATTCAGGTGAAAAGAATTTTTTAAAATATATAAATGGAAATGTAAAATTTAAATAGCCTCATGAATATTAAAAAATAAAATTAAAGTCATTATTAAAAATATTCCCCCAAATAGAACTGTAGACTCAGATGGCTTCACTGATAAATTCCATCCAGCCTTTAAGGAAGAAATAAATCAATCTCTCAAAATTCTTTCAGCAAATAGAGATGGAAAGAACACATCCTCAGCTGTTATATGAGGTTGGTATAACCCTGAGCACACAACAAGACTTTACAAGGCGATAAAATTACAGACCAATTTCCCTCATGAGCATAGATGCAAAAATTCGTGACAAAGTCTTTACCAAATTAAAGCCAGAAACATATAAAAAGATTTTAAAAAAAATCATGACTAAGTAGGGATACTCCCGGGAATGTTAGGGTGGTTTAAAATTTGAAAATCGATATAATTCCCATTACAAGAAAGCTAAGCATACAATCATTTCAGGAGAGGCAAAAAAGTATTTGATGAAATTGAACCCACAATCATGAGGAACAGAAGAGAATTTCCTCAATCTGACAAAGAAGATCAATGAAAAAAAAATTCAGTTGTCATACTTAATGGATGTTGCTTCTTCCTAAGTTCTGGAGCAGGGCAAAGATATTATAACTTCTATTCAATATTTCTAGGGCAATGAAGTAAGAAAAAAAAAGCATACACATAGAGGAAGAAGTATAACTCGGTTTGCAGATAATTTTTTACATGGAAAATCCAAACTACCGTACAAAGTGAGGTATTGGTGAATTTAGTAGGGTGGTTGACAGGGTTTATATACAAACCCTAATTATATTTTTATATTCTGCCAGCCAACAGAAAACAAATTTACAAACAATTCGTGTATTCAAGTGTTAAGAAACAAGTTACTACGTAGGGGTAAATTTAACAAAGGCAAGGACTGAATCATGTTTACCTGTATTTCCACAGTGATTAGCAGAGTTCCTGGCAAACGGAATTTTTTAAATAAAATATACAATATAAAAATAACACATTTAGCGCATAAATATATAAAATTTAATATTTATTAAATGTGCGCTATAACAGAGATTTAATTAATGTCTTAGGATGTTAGAAATTGTTTTCTCCCTCATTCTGTCATGGAATAAGTGTACCAGACAACAAAAGATAGCGTCGTACGGGGGGCTACACTCCTTCCTTCCCCACTTGGACCTGAACCACTTTTGCGTTCCATCCAGAGTATATGTACTGAAATTGTACTTATCACCTCTGCCCATGTACCATTGGCTGTAGGTTAGTCACATGGTCACACCCAGCTGCAAGGAGGACTGGGAAATGTA
This sequence comes from Panthera leo, assembly GCF_018350215.1. NCBI lineage: Eukaryota > Metazoa > Chordata > Mammalia > Carnivora > Felidae > Panthera > Panthera leo. The sequence goes on along the minus strand of NC_056687.1, from coordinate 18,059,912 downwards.
GTGTTTATCCTGGGCACATATTGTGCTCTGTGAAAATTACATTACTACGGAAAAAGAGAGTGGATACTTGAAGACAATTAATGGTTTCTGGCACACCAATCCTACCCTGGCAGGTACAGTCAACAATGACTTTAATTTTAATATTTTATTGTTCTTCCAGCTACAATACTTTGAAATCATCATTGAGTTTAGAGTTCATTTCTATAAACTCACTCCCTAGAATACAGAGCAAGTTCTATTCAGCTGCTGTATTTGTTTAATCGAATTATATGCAAATTATCCCTTTTAATCATTAACACCCTAAAATATGTACTTCTGAGACCCACTGTAAATGCAGAACACTTAGAAAACTGAACACCTACACTGACCAGGATTTATGAATTACGGGCTAAAACAGAAGTCACAGAATAAGATTTATGCCTGATCAAATTATAGATTTTAGCATACCGACTCATAAATCAGTCCCTAGAATCTCAAGGGCAATGAAAGGATTTATAAATCAAAACTTATTTAGGATTTATTAGCTGAATGTTTATCATAAGAATGCAATGTTTATAAATCTTGTCTGACTTACACAACTAAATTTATAAGCTCTTTGTAGTCAGGGTCCAGCTCTGATGACACTTTTGAGGGGTATAGATTGTGATGTATACTGCTGATACTTAGGTTACATTGATTAATGACAGGATCAGAAGGAAAGATAATTTTATTAAGTTTGCTTAACATTTAAATGGGTTTTAAAGGTTAACTTTGTAATTAAAACATAGCATCTATTTATATATTTTTACTATTATAGACAGATGGGTTCAAATATTTAGAGAATAAAATAAATTATAATTTGAGTATAAAATGACACCAAAAGAACAATTTAGCTAAATGGCAAAACCATTTCAGAACAGGTTAAATGTTCCAGAAAACATTAATACGACATTTCTGTACTATGAATTCTGGTCTGTATTTAATTCCTAATTTGGAAAACAATTCTATGTTAAAATTATAAATTTTATTACAAATACAAGATATTTGCACTATTTCAACATACGTTACTTTTAAAGTTCTGTTTTCTCATTTATCACATTCTTTCAGGGTCTCCAGATCTGCCTCCCACCTGGTGAAATGGTATTCTTTAATCTAGCTGACTTCCTCATTTGGTTTTATTTCTCTGCTCAAATATCACATCTCTAGGGCCCACCCACATCGCTCTCAAGTTAAGCTTATTTATTTATTTATTGAAATAAATATTTATATAATTTAGAAATTATATATACATTTATTTATTGAAAGATACTAAGAAGCAACTAGAAGGTAGGGGCGTCTGGGTGGCTCAGTCGGTTAAGCGTCCAACTTCAGCTCAGGTCATGATCTCGCGGTTCGTGAGTTTGAGCCCCGCGTTGGGCTCTGTGCTGCCAGCTCGGAGCCTGGAGCTGCTTGGGATTCTGTGTCTCCTTCTCTCTCTCTGCCCCTCCCCCGCTCATGCTCTATCTCTCTCTGTGTCTCTCAATAATAAACACACGTTAAAATTTTTTTTTACAAAGAAGCAACCAGAAGGTTAATTCCCAAATAGCAAAGTGAGTGAGTGATTGCACATGCAAACAGTTCTATGGTGAAGTTTCTACCTCCTGGTTAACTCGGTACTCCTAACAAAGTAAAAGATGGTTCACCTCATTCACTTTTCAATAATGAAAGCTTAAACAGATACTTTAAAATAATTTGAATAAGTGTTGACATTAGGTGTTTTCTTAGATGGACATGGGATGGACCTTGCTACCTTTAGATATTAGAGATTTCCGAAACAAAATAAAGCAGGAAGAAATTGTAACTATTAAAACAGAACGCAATTTCAGTAAATATATGAATAAAACTATGATCTGCTTAGTCTTTTTTTAAATGTTTATTTATTTTGAGGGGGGGGGAGGGGCAGAGAGACAGGGAGACAGAATTGGAAGCAGGCTCCAGGCTCTGAGCTGTGAGCAGCACAAATCCTGACGCTGGGTTTGAACTCATGAACTGCAAGATCATGACCTGAGCCAAAGTCAGACGCTTAACCAACTAAGCCACCCAGGCACCCTTGCTTAGTTTTTAACTTAAGAAAAAGTTAGGATAATATTTCTATGTGCTTTAAGTCTCTTGATTTTTCTTAAAATGTAGTTTTAAAAATACAGTATAAAAATTTATAAATAAAACATAAATACAAAATGACTTTAGGAAATCACTTCCTATTATCGAACAGGTTTGGTTCAATATATCCCCCTCCCCTCATCCCAAGGTCCAATAATTGCATTGATAACAATAATAATAATTAATAATGGCAATAATATAACAGCAACTGATGTTTCTGCTAGAACATGATGTATGTAGTCCTGGGTTATGAAAAGTTCTACAATATCATGAATTAAAAATTAAAAGTAATAGGACTACAGAGTATAGACAGGTCAGTTAATCAAAAACCAGCGGTAGGTAGATCAGCGTTTCCTGGAGTCTGAAGCTTGCAGACTTTTGAGGACCCTTTATTTTATTTTATTTTATTTTTTTTTTAATTTTTTTTCAACGTTTTTTATTTATTTTTGGGACAGAGAGAGACCGAGCACGAATGGGGGAGGGGCAGAGAGAGAGGGAGACACAGAATCAGAAACAGGCTCCAGGCTCCAAGCCATCAGCCCAGAGCCTGACGCGGGGCTCGAACTCACGGACCGCGAGATGGTGACCTGGCTGAAGTTGGACGCTTAACCGACTGCGTCACCCAGGCGCCCCGAGGACCCTTTATTTTAAAGAAGATACAGTTGATTAACTGACTGACACAACTCAGCAGAACAAATTCCTTTGTGTTTTACTACATTTTGTGGCTGCAAATTCTTTTGAGCTCCTTTTCATGTAACAGTAACTCATAATATCTTTTCCTAGACAGAGAAGAGAAAGATAATGCAGTCTTTCCTCTAACATGATGGATGGGGCTGTTTGATCATTTGGGGGAAGCATTCCTATACAGAAATGGCTAACAGTTACAGCTATATATGGAAGTGACTATAAACCACATAAATATATACTAAACTTAGAAAAAATATATCCTACAATTCCCGTTACCTCCCAGCTGGTCCCTAAAACGGTACAGCCATTCCAAAGCCCCTGAGGGAGAAGTAATTGAAGTGGAAAGATTGTGGTCTTAAAAGAAACAGTCAAAATATCCTACTTTACAAGTGCTACAAAAATGCACTCCCTTCGATGCAATGAAGGGGCCCATGCAAAAAATAAGAAAGAAAGCTTCATTAGGGCCACCATAGATTCTACTGAGCTCAGACTGAGTATTCCAGCAACAATAATGGATGCTCAGGAAATAACTTGCCCAGCTCAGGCAGGAAGCTCACTGTGGCCGGAGGCTGCCTCAGAGGATATTAAAAAGGCACAGGGGCGCCTGGGTGGCTCAGTCGGTTGAGCATCCGACTTCGACTCAGGTTATGATCTTGTGGTTCGTGGGTTCAAGCCCCGCGTGGGGCTCTGTGCTGGCAGCTCGGAGCCTGGAGCCTGTTTCGGATTCTGTGTCTGCCCCTCCCCCACTCAGGCTCTATCTCTGTCTCAGAAATAAATAAACCTTAAAATAAATAAATAAATAAATAAATAGGCACAAAAACCATCAGGTGGAAATGCCAGCTCCCCAGCACTGAGGCAATGCAGATGGAAGCGTAATCTACCAAAAGTCAAGAGCTGAGCAAGGCTGAGAGTACATTTTTCTAGATGGGGAACCCCAGGTGCAAAGACTCATTTTTATTTTTCTTACAATGGAGCAAGAGAAGGTCTCCCACGTGCAGCATTTAAGCTAAGGGTCTTGGCCTTTCCTGGTGAAGACTGTATTTATATTCCTGCGTTTTTGATTCTCTTTGCCAAGGAAAAAATGTTTGAACCAGCACAGTTTCTGTGTCACACTCATGCCATTACCTGCTTTGCCCAACATGGAGCATATAACTGATAATGATGGAGAAGAAGAGATAGTAGCCAAAAATTATTGAGCACTAGCTCTTGTTCTAAGTGGCCCATAAGTTCAAACTAATCTATTCTTCGTAGCCACCCATGGGACAGATTCTAATATTATCCCCATTTTACAATCCGTTACTGTTGGTAACAGTAAAAGCTCTGTAAGTATGACTGCTGTGGGCTTACCAAGAAGTCATTGGTCATTCCTTCTATTCAATTACTTTGATCAAACCTAAGTAAAGCTTTATAGCCTTTTATTTTCAATATAAATACTCCTGAAAACACTTACCATAGTTATTTGAACTGTCTTTATTAAGTCTGCATAAAGGCAAAGAAGTTACGGTTCATTATATGACAATTCGATTCTATTTCTTAATTTGAAAACTAAACAGGATAGTAGAGTCCAAAATGAAATGTACTTTGGTATAGTTAACTTAGACTAGTGTAGCCCAAGGGCTATTTGTTGGTTAATAAAAATATAGATTTCTGGCTCCCATTTTGGACCTACTGAACCTGAATTTCTACATTAGGTCCTAGGAAAAATGTAGTTTTAACAAGCACTCTCAGGTGATTCTGATGCATACTGAAGTTTAGGAACCTCTAATTTAAACTAATGTAGGGGCGCCCGAGCGGCTCAGTTAGGGGACTGACTTCGGCTCAGGTCATGACTTCAGCTCAGGTTTGTGGGCTGGAGCCCTGCGTCGGGCTCTGTGCGGACAGCTCAGAGCCTGGAGCCTGCTTTGGATTCCGTGTGTGCCTCTCTCTACTCCTCCCCTGCTCATGCTCTGTCTCCCTCTGTCTCTCAAAAACAAATAAATGTTAAAAAATTAAAAATAAATAAACTAATGTAAATGCTGTGAAATCTCTACTTTCCTATGAACAGACATAATTAATGTCTGGTGTTTACAACTGCAAGACATTTAAAAGCTTGGGTGTGATTTAAGAAATGGATAAATACGTTTTTGTTTCTTGTATGCTAATATAGCCTTAAAAGCGTTACTTGAAATAAATGACGCAGCACGGGGGAAAAAAAAAACCTACAAAGTTGTGCAGGTCTTTAAATCATACTATCGATTAATGGAAACACCTGGGGGTTAGTCTTCCTAATAGCATAATCTGAAAAGTAGAACAGATTTTACTGGCTTTGGATAAATCATTTCAGGATAAGCTCTTTTCCCTCATGAACTACTTTCTTCCTGCACCAGGAAAGGAATGAATTTTTGGGTCTTGCAGTTCCTGGTGAGTTCTCCTTTCTCATAAATATTTAGATTAGAAGAGAAAAGCCAAGATCATTCTTTTAAATAGTTTAATGAATTTTTTTTTAAATGTACGAACATAGTTGGGAAAGCCTGCCACTGATTAGATTCTTGGTTTTAATATTCTATTCTTTCTCTTTCCGAAATTCTCTTTTACATTTCATGAAGTAATGTATTTCTCTTAATAAGCCTAAGTTGAAATTCATTATTGTAGTCACTTTTACCACAAAATTCATTTATCGATTCTCTTCATTTTCTGTTGCTTGTGTCTTTATCTTCCTTTCACGTCATCTGCAGGGCACTCTGTCTATCTGGTACTTTTTTTTCCCCCTTTAATGTTTATTTATTTTTGAGAGAGAGAGAGAGAGACACATACACACAGAACGTGAGCAGGGGAAGAGCCGAGAGAGAGGGAGACATAGAACGTGAAACAGGCTCCAGGCTCTGAACTGTCAGCACAGAGCCTGATGTGGGGCTTGAACTCACGAACCGTGAGATCATGACCTGAAGTCGGATGCTTAACTGACTGAGCCACCCAGGCGCCCCTGCATCTGGTACCATTAAATTAATATCTCTGCCGTCACTGCGACGGGTTTTTGGTGTACCACACGTGTGGGCCACCTCCTTAAATATCTCATTTCCTAGTTGAGGTGATTACACATAAAAATGCCAGGAATTGCCAAGTTTTAGGTTGGTTTAGAATTAGAATACAGTAAATCTAAGCTTCCCTGGTATTATCTACAATTCGCTGACATGACTCATAATTAAAAAGAAAAAAGATGAACAAAGGGAAAATGCAAATAATTTCATCTAACCCTGTATGTACGTCAAGAGACACACACTGCTCTCTCCTAAGATGCGCTTCAGCAACAAATAATGAGTCTATTTGCTGTTTACAGAAACCAAACATGTTTCTCTTTTTGATGGTTATGTCTTCTTGATCGATGGACCCTTTTCTCACTGTGCAGTATCACTTTTTGTCTCTGGTAATACTTTCTGCTCTGGACTTTACTTTGTCTCACACTCATGTAGCCACACTAGCTTTCTTTTGGTTCAAGTTTGCACGGTCTGTATTTTCTCTATCCTTTTACTTTTTTTTTTTCTTTTCATGGCTTGATAGCTCATTTCCCCCCTCCCCTGCTGTATTAAGAGGTAATTAATTTAAAAATTGTGTAGATTTAAGGTATACAACCTGGTTATTCAATATTTTCATATATTGTAAACTAATCACGACAATCAAGGTAACCAACATATCCCTCATCTCACAGTTACCTTTTTCTTTTGTGTGTGTGTTGAGAAAAATGTAAGATCTATGCCTTTAGCAATCACACAATAGAGTATTGCTAACTATAGTCACATGGTTACACAGCAGACCTCCAGGACTTAATTCATCTTGTATGCCTGAAACTTTGTACCCCTGGACCAACATCTCCCCATTTTCCCTCCTCCCATTCTTTTAAGCTACCTATATCATTGTAGTTGAAGTATCAGGTAGACAGGACAAATTTCTGTCAGTTAAAAAAAAAATCCATTCTCTGTCCTTTAGTTGATGTGTTTTGACCACCCATGTAATTACTGATACGTTGGGTCTATCATGTATTATTTACGTTCTGTTTGTTTTCTTTGTTTTTCATTCCAATTCCCCTTTTCTCCTGCCTTCTTTTAACTGTATTACGCTATAGGTTTTTGCTTTGGTTCTTTTTTTTTTTTTTTTTTTTTTTTTTGCTTTTTGTTTATTTTTAAATTATTTTTATTTACTTTTTTTAGTGGATGCTCTCAGGATTGCAGAACACATACTTTTCATCATCGCTGAGAATCACTTTTATACTTTAGCTGGAAGGCGGAACCTCACTGTCTTACAGATCCCTTAATCTCTCCGCGTTACGCTATGGTTGTGTTATGCATAGCATTTCCCTCCACTGAAAACACAAACCTACAATGTATATGTTTCTGCATCCAACAGTCTAACATCTTTTAAAGGACTCAAAAGGGGGAAATTACGCTATTATATTTACCCAAATACATGCCAATTTTGTACTCTTCTTTCCTTTCTGATATTGCAAATTTCCTTCCGGCATCATTTGCCTTCTTTTGAAGAAGTTCCTTTAGCAATCCTTTTGGATCAGGTCTGACTGCTAAATATTTTCTTAGTTTTTCTAACCCTGCAAATGTCTTGTGGCACCTGGGTGGCTCAGTTGGTTAAGTGTTGAACTTCAGCTCGGGTCATGATCTCACTGTTCGTGGATTTGAGCCCCTCATCCGGCTCTGTGCTGACAGCTCAAAGCCTGGAGCCTGCTTCGGATTCTGTGTCTCCCTCTCTCTCTGCCCCCCCACACCCCCCAATCTTTCCTTAAATAAGTAAATAGACTTTAAAAAATCTGAAAATATCTTTATTTCACTTTTATTCCGGAAGGATATTTTTGCTAGTTATAGAAGTGTGGACTCATCTTTCTGTTCTTTCATCACATAAATCACATCACAAAATGTTGACACTTTGTCCTCCATGGTTTCTGATGACAAATGTGGACTCCTTCAAATCGTAGCTCTTCAGGAGGTAATTTGTTGCTTATTTTTTAGCTGCTTTCAAGATCTTATTTTCTCTACTTAATTAAACTTAATTTAGCCTCTTGGGAGTTTGTTGAATTTTCTTGAATATGTGGTTTCTCTCACCAAACTTGGGAAGTGTTAAGCATCGTGGTCCTCTTTTCTTGGACTCTGTGACATCAACGCTAGACTTTTCCCTGAGACTCTGTTCTTTTCTTCTTCTTCAATATTTTTTTTCTCTCTGTTGCTCAGATTGAGTAATTTCTACTACTCTGTCCCCAAGTTCACGTATGCTTTACTCTGCTACTGAGCCCATCCGGTGAATCTTTTAAACCTTAGCTCCTGTATTTTTTTTCTTCTGAAATTACCATTTGGTTCCTCAGGTTTCCCATTTCCTTCTTTTTTCTGTTTCAGTCTTCTCATGAATTTCAAGTAGTGTTTGTCCTTACTTTTTGGGTCCTATTCATCATAGCTGCTTTAGAGGCTCTGTCAGAGAATTCCAACCTGTCTGTTGCTTGAGGACTGTTTGCCTTTCGAGTTAAGATTCCTTGTTTGTTTGATTGTTTGTTTGTATGCTGGGTGCTTCTGAATTGTGTCCTGGACTTTGAGTCTTATGCTATGAGGATTTTGGTGTGACATGTATGGAGAATTCTGAGATTTTTGTTTCAGCAGGCGACCAACCAGTTTCAATTCAGACCACAAGCTTCAGTCAGACTGCTGGTTGTGGTTTTAATGTGAGTTCCATTTCCAGAGCCTTTGCAGTCAGGTTTGGATCTAGTTGCTAGTTGCCTAGCCTGTCTGTGTTCAGCTCTCAAGTTCTGTGGATACCATTTAGGGTTGGATCCATGCATTAAAAAAAAAAAAAAAAATGAAACGCCGCACAAATTTGCATGCCATCCTCACTCAGGGCCTTGCTAATCTCCGTTTTAGTACGTGTGCAGCCAAAGCGAGCACAAAGATCTCACCGGTACTTTCTGGTTCCCTGGGACAACACTTGCAGTTCTCTGGTCAAAAAAATGGGCTTTATTTACTTTGCTCTCTGCGCGTTTCTACAAATGGGCTCATAGCCAGGGTGGACCCCAGGAGGACAAAGACAGAAGAAAAGCAGTGGGGATTTGCCCCATCATCCTGGTATAACATCACTCTGATCAGAAAGGAAGATTCCCCTTTCTTGGAATGTTAGGCTCCTGCTCCTGCCATTACCCCTGGCCCTGCTGCAGCAACCAAAGGATCACTTGGGAGCTACGCAAGAGAGCAGAGCAAAGAAAAAATATCGGGGTATTTTCCCCCACGGTCTTCCGGCACGTGGAGTCCTCGGTTACTTAACTGGAGAGATTCTGCTGTATCTACTTGACTGTCCGTGTAAGCTACTTCTGTGTTTTGGGCTACGTTTAGTCCAGAGTGGAGTAAACAGAGGGGGAAAAAACAACTGGTAAACTCATGGCTAGTTAGGCAGTACTTTGAATTCTGGTCTTGTTCCCCAATCTGTTTGCTACTGTTTACTTTCCATACACCTGAAAGGGCTTTTCCTGCATCCCACCCCAATTCTATAGCTGCATTCAGCGGGAGGCAGAGAGTGGAGCACACTTTCTGTGTCTCCCCCAGAACTGGAGCCAATCCTTGCCATGAAAGGTAGTGAGACGAAACGATTGTACCACAAACGCGAAACGAAATATATAGCATGTGCAATAAGCTGGCTGTTTCAAGCCAACAAACTGAGTACACAGGAATTCATTTTAGGACTGATAGACCTCAGCTGATCCTTGCCATGATCAATGACTTTTTACTCAGCATACCATCTGGCATTTACTCGTTACCACCTAAAATATTTTCAATCTGGCGATGTGGCAAATGTAGGTTATGTACAATATCATCAGAGGCAAGTCATTGCCTTTTTAATTTTTGTCTTTTACGCACTAACTTACTGCTGATTAAGACATTTTTTAAAAAGCCTAATCAGGGCATTTCTAAGCTTTTACATGCAAAGGCACACTCAGATCTATAGAGTACTGTGATCACTGTTGAAATGGTCAGCTGTTAATGTCTATCTATTTTTGAGAGACAGAGAGAGACAGAGAGAGGGAGAGTGAACAAGCTGGGGAGGGGTAGAGAGAGAGACACACACAGACACACACACAGAATCTCAAGCAGGCTCCAGGCTCGAAGATGTCAGCACAGAGCCCGACGCCGGGCTCAAACCCACGAACTGAGAGATCATGACCTGAACCGAAGTCGGACACTCGACCAACTGAGCCACCCACGTGCCCCTAAGTGGTCAGCAGGTAGAACACGTTTTTTGTGTATTAATTACTGACATGTCATCCACAGAGATGAACCAGGCTTATGTACAATATACATTTCTGAAAAGTTGTGAATAAAATAAATTTTGAAAGGGGAATTAATTGGAACCCTATAAGGAATAGTTTAGTAAAACAAATCATTGCCTCCCCAATATTTGCTATTACCTGCGTGCTTTTTTAATAAATCAGGTTTATATATTTATATTTGGACTTCCTTACCCCAGTGTTGAGTTGGCTTCTCTGATTCATAGGTCAGCCTAGGGCAACACGGAGCGTTTGTCTATCGTACGCACATGACTTTCTGGGCTATATTACGCTTTTAGCAATTGCTGGGCGGCAGAACACTGTGCTTAATTAGTAGATTTTGCGGTTAAGAGATGGTAATCACGTTTGATTAAAAAGGTCGTTTATTTCATTCAAGGCTGAGGGTGCTTTCCTGAGGGCAGAAGCCTATGTTTTGGCCTGGAGGACCAAGGAGGTCTTACACCCAAAGTGGCACTCACTTTGCAGATCAGTCATGGATTTCTGAATGACCTTGGAGAAGTCACTTTGCTTCTCTCTTCTCAACTCCAGACATTTGCAAAGCCCGATGTTTTCATTAATGACAGGGAAATGTGCACAGTTCTTCTAAATGCTTTAAGTTTATTTATTTATTTTGAGAGAGAGAGAGAGAGAGAGAGAGAGCAAGCGGGGAGTGGCAGAGAGACAGAGGGGACAGAGGATCCGAAGCAGGATCTATGCTGACAGTAGAGAGACTGATGCGAGGATCCAACTCACAAACCATGAGATCACGACCTGAGCCAAAGTCGGATGCTCAACCCACTAAGCCACCCAGGCGCCCCTTTCTAAATGCTTTTAATAACAAATATATCCTTTAGCTAAATTCTGAGAGGTAGGCAAGTTGTTACTACCGTTCCCTCTTTACAAATTAATAAACCCAGGCTCGGTGACATTAGGAGAATAAAGTTTGCAGAGCATAAGAGCAAGAGAAACTCAAATGCATTTTTTTTGTGAATCCAAACATTCTTGGTCTTTCTTCTACAAGTTCCTATCACTAAGACTACTAACAGTTAAGAGAAATCACAAAGAATTGTTTTCTGTTGAATTCCACCTGGCAAAGGGCAAAGAGGTCTATTTGCTTAACGTAAGGATACGTATCGCTCAGGATTGCAATTGTCAAGTGGCGTTTTCACCACTAACTTGATACATTTAAGTATTTCTTCACGTATAATACTTCACGTATAATATAATAATATTCCTGGTGTCCGCAGAGAAAGAATGTTGTATCAACGCTGCGCAGGTGATTATTTGCAACCACAGGCGGCACTTACTTTTTGCAAAATGCAGCTCAGGGAGATATAGTTCTGCCCACCTTTTTTAACAGCCTGAATTCATACAGAGTATGTTTGGAGTCATTTGTCATGTTTTGCTCTATTTTTGGCAGATTGGTGCAGGGGCATTAAAAAAAAAGCATTCTTGTTACGTGTCAGATCTTTCTTCTTCCTCTTTCCTTACAAATGAATACTAAAACTACAAATTCCATTTGTCTCTGAGTTACTATGGGTTAAACGGTCGAGGCTTTCACCCGTGGCCCTTTCAGTTGGAATCCTATGACACTTTATGAGGTTATCACTGCCCTCTGAAATTTTCATCAGCTGTGGATGTGTTCATCCTAACATTTTGTAGGCGGGAGACATGGGTTCTGGCCCGTAGCTGCCCACCAGAACTCGCCCAGGATAATCCCGTAAAAAGCACCGTGTGTGCCTAATTCTTCCCTCCTCAATTTTGTCAGCAAAACGTTTTATCTCCCCAAATTATGCAGGTGACTCGAGTCGCAAGGAGGCTGTTCCCTTAGTAATCATGGGCTGGCATCCTGGAAGGAGCACATTCACACCACAGATGTGACAAGAGGTCAAATCGTCATAATCAAATCGGTCTTCAAAGTCTGATCCCTGTCATCTGATTATAATTTATCCTAAACGGTGTGAGTAGAAACTGATGTGTGGTTACATAGAGACCATTCCATTAATGACACCTGATTTATACTCCAGGAAAAGAAATTCTCTGAAATCAATAACATTTCCGAATTTGTTTTGTATTTATCCAGGTGATACATATTTGTGTAGAACCCACCATATATCCGGTTCTTCGGGAGCACATGAAGGACTGACCTGCATTTAAACAATCCATTATGGGGGCGCCTGGGTGGCTCGGTCAGGTAAGCATCCAACTCTTGATTTCGGCTCAGGTCATGATCTTGCGTTTCGTGGGTTCAAGCCCCACGTTGGGCTCCTTGCTGTCAGCATGGGGCTTGCTTGGGATTCTCTCTCCCTCTCTCTCTCTCTCTGCCTCTCCAATCTGTACCTCTCTCTCAAAAATAAATAAAAACTTAAAAAAACAACAACAGCCCATTAGGGATCATTCAGTTGGTTCCACTCTCTACCTTTGATGGTAAATTGCCACACTGGCTTCTTACCCTCTCAGGGTCTAGAGTATGGAAGGGCAGAAAGATAATTTTGGAACCTGAGCTAAGCGATAAATAATAACAGAGTAGAGAAAGGATAATGTTATGGCAGCATAAGGGAGGGAATTTAATCCAGATGTTAGGGGTAAAAAAGCGCTCTCCCCAAAGTACGGTGTTTAGGTCTCCATAAGGTCTTACAGCAATGAGCAGTGTCTACTCATCCCTTTTGAAATCTTCAGATCTTCCGGAGCCAGTGGGGAGTGGCAGTAAGACGTCAAGCACACACAGTTTTAAGTGCCAGCTCATTACACGGTAGCTGTATAAAATTAGAGAGATTACCCAGCTCTGAGTTTAATTTCCTCATCTGTACAGACAGAAATAACAATACCTCGGTCATGAGGGCCATTCTGAAGATTAATAAACTAATATATTTTTAATTTAATTAATTTAATTTAAACTAATATATTTTAGATAATAAAACACAAAAAGCACATAGGAGAAAATAAGGACATTTAGGGTCCCCACCACGGGAGGTATAGTCAGGCTGATTAGTGAAGAACAGATCGATTTACACAGAGGCGAAGGAATATCAAAGGGATAGAAAACACTCCAAGGGAGGCTGAAATAGATGTAGAACACTTTTCAAAAGACTGATTAAATATAGAAAGGGAAGAACTCACAGTGTATTCCCGAATCTCCCCGGGGCTCTCTGGTTGGCTTGCTGTTCTCTTTCATACACCTCTCTCTACACCTTTTTCAACCAGCACCTCTAGGCTTTGTCCTCTCAAATCTATCTGTGCCTGCTCCAGGCTTCCCACGGAGTTCCGATTAGTCCATTTCACCATTTGAAGACCCACTGAATTGAGCCCATAGGCTATAAAGTCTATTACCGCTGCTCCCCTACTGGCCCGCCACTCAACATATTAAAAATGGAATTAATTCCCCTCTCGGAACCTTCTTGAATATTTCCTATTAGTTCCAGCACACCATCCACCCAATCATCCAAAGCAGGAGCTCCAGAATTAAATGTGGGCTTGTTCTTTCTTTTAGCCCCAGTCACTAGCCCCGCATGCCTGCAGTCCTCCAGTCCTAATCTCTTCTACCATTTCATTCCATAGGTTAGGACATTGTCAAGTCACGCCAGCCTCCTCTACCCAAGTGTGGTTGGAGGCTGGGCTGCGTCGACAGCCCATCGGAGGTGGTGAAAATCGCAGAATTTCGGGTCTTACCCCACAGCTACCAAACCAGAATCTGCATGATAACGAGGGGCTGTTGAGGCTTATAATAAGAAATCTATATTTGGCCCTCCTTCTATTTCTGGCACAGAGCTCCCCAGGTGCTTGAAATTTCCTAAAGGTGTCTTTTGTTAGGTTAAAGAGGTGACTTTTGGAAAGCACCTGAGGATGGGGGCTGGTGGCCAGGGCAACCAACCTGGTAATAAGGGATGGAAAATTTTCAGTCCCACCCACCCACCTCTGGGGAGGGGAGTGGGGCTGGAGACTGAGTCCAATCATGCCTCTGGAATGAAGCTCCCATCAAACCCCCAAAGGACAGAGTTTGGAGAGTTTCCTGGTTGGTGAACACACAGAGAGTTGAGGACAACAGATTGCCAGGGGGACACAGAAGCTCGGAGTCTTCTCCCCAGGCCTTGCCCTTTGCACTCTTCCATCTTGCTGTTCCTGAGTTGGATCCTTTTATAACCAAGTAAAATGTTTCTCTGGGTTCTGCGGGCCACTCCAACAAATTCATCAATCTGTAGCTGGTTGGTCAGAAGCACAGCTGGCCACCTGGACTTGCCCCTGGTGGTTGAAGTGGAAGGATGTCTTGTACGATGGAGGCCTTCGCCTCTGGGATCTGAGGCTCTCTCCACACGGTAGCAGAATTGAGTTCATTGCTCAACGGTGTCTAGGCGACCAACTTGTCCCAGTTTGCCAAGGGCTGTCTCCATTGTGGCACTGAAAATTCTGCATTCCAGGAAATCCCTCAGTCCTGGGAAATCCTCAAATTCATGTATACCCTTCGCTCCCTCAGATATTTACACATTTACCACATGCCCGTGTTTCCTAAGTAATGCACAGAATTATTTTATGTGTTTAACTTCACACAAATAGTATCATGTTTTGCACAGTCTGTTTCTGTTAGCTCTTTTTCACATAGCATTACCAGTTTTGAGATTTACTATAGTGATGCATTAACATGCACGGATTTTTTTTAAGCTTATTTATTTATTTTTTAGAGAGACTGAGACAGCATGAGCGGGGGAGAGGCAGAGAGAGAGAGAGAGGGAGACAGGGAATGCCAAGAAGGCTCCGTGCTGCCAGCACAGGGCCCCACCCAGGGCTTGAACTCACGAAACCATGAGATGGTAACCTGAGCCGAAACCAAGAGTCAGACGCTTAACCGAATGAGCCACCCAGGTGCCCCAACATGCACGGATTCACTGTAATTTCTGGATCCCGTTCCATTGTATGAATATACTGGATCCATTTTCTTCTGATGGAAATTGAGGTTGCTTCCAATGTTTTGCTAGTTTAACACGTCTGCCAGTATTATAAATCTTGTTGCATATTTGGGAAATTTGTAGGGAATATACGTGGAAGAGGAATTGCTAACCTCCAAAGTATGCCCACGTTCATCTTTACTGTACTTGGTCAAATTGCTCCCCAAGTGCTGATAACAGGTGACGTTCTTTCCGCAGCAATGTGAGCTACGTTCACCCTGGCTCATGCGGCTCACTGAACAGTGGCTCATGTCACACTGAGCAGCACTGCCAGCCTGAGGGGTGTGAGATGGTATTTCATTTCCCAGCTTTGGCTCGCTGGGTGGAGCATCTTCTGTACATTTATTGCCCTTCCACTTCTCTGCTCTGCTATTTTTTTTGTGCACACACATTGGCCATGCGGATTAAGGGTTAAGATTAAGAGATACAAACTGCCTGTCACAAAATAAAGAAGTCATGGGGATGAAAATCTTTTTTAAAATGTATACAGTTCATTGGTTTTTAGTTTTAGTAGTTGTACTTGTGTTTTTACCTTTTATTTGAGAACTCTTTCCTATCCTGATACCATAATGTCATTCTCTCCCTTTTTTAAAAGCGATAAACGTTTGCTTCTTGCATTTATGTAATTAATCCAATAGGAACGAATAGACTTCTGGGTGCGGTGTGATGGAGTGAGCGAATTTAATGTTTACCCATATGGATAGCTAATGCACCATTTATTGAATAACCCACCCACCTCCACTGGTCTGTAAGGCCATCTGTTATCTGTCAAAGCCCAATATATATATGAGTCAATTTCTAAGTTCTATATTCTATTGGTTTACCTGTAAACCAATATCACACAATTTATTTACTATAACTTTCTAATAAATCTTGATGTCTCCAAGGCATGTCTTCTCACTTTGTTCTTCTTCATATCTTTTTTTCTCACACCCTTTGCTATCCCATGAAAACGTTACACTCAGTCTATCAAACTCAGCAACAACAAAAAGAATGGTCTTGTGGGTTGTGATTAGAACTCCACTGAATTTACATACAGTTCAGGAAGAACTGACATATACCAGTATTGATATGCTTACAATATTCACATCTAAAATTTGATAGATCTTTTCATTTCTGTAGCTCTCTCTTTCTTCTCTCAAAATGTTTATATATTTATATTACTCCATAAATGCCATGCATATACTATTACTGGATCTCTGACTAGGTATCTTATCATTTTTGATGTTATAAATGAGATTTGGGTACACACATACATATTACATTGTCTGAATGTTGCTGCTATAGAGGGATGCACTAATTTTTGTACGCTGAGCTTATATACGGCAATCTTGGTGAATTCTCATTCATTTTTATAGTCTGAAGAGTACAGGCAATCATACCATTAATAAATAACAACTTAGCTCCCCCCTATCCACTTCTTATCACCTCTTTTTAACTTGTCTTGTTAGTTACACTGACCAGGATGCTGAATAGAAGCCCAAGATGCCAGCTTGCCTTACAGATGGCTTTAAAGGGAAAGGTTATATATAATATCGTACCACTAAGTCTGGTGTTTGACATAGGGTTTTTTTGTTTTTTGGAGATTTTTCTTTTTTGAGAGATTTATAAGGTGAAGAGACTTTCCTCTGTATTCTTAGTTTGCTAAATCTTTTCTTTTAACTCCAAGTAAGCGATGCATTTTATCAATTGCTTTTCTTTTCGAGGTTAATCTTAGAATTACGCTCCTTCAAGAAGCTTTCCTAGAACCCTCAAACTGGACTAAAAGCTTCTCTTCCCTAATTCCACTGCATTTTGCACTTTCCCCAGTAGATTAAACTATCTCTTTATAGGTCTATGCTCCCCAGTAGCTTATAAATAATTCAAGGGCAAGAACCATGTTTGGTTCAAGGCTCTATCCCCCAGAACCTGGTGTAGAACACAGAATCTCTCTCCACATATTTATAGATACAAATTCCTGAGAACCTGTTCTAGAAACTTCATCTATTTCTTTCTAAACACAAATTATGTTTCTGACATTGAAGCTTAATTTACAGAGGCAATTACGATGAAATAGAATGTAAGATTTGACAGAGAAGAGTTTTAGATTTCTAGATGTTTATTGTATAAACATCTTTATAAAATAACCCATAAAATAGAAATGTCTTCTGAGGCACACTGACGTTATTCTTAATCAAACAAAATTTGTTACTACATTTGAAGCCAAATTCATATTTGTTTTAACATTATATTAATTATTTATCTTTGTGTCATACTAAAGGTAAGACCCTCCCCCCTCACCCCACCAACTTTGGTTTGCTCAGTAAGCACCTTTCAGAGTTGTTTTTCTCATATCTAAGTACTAAGAATATTTTATTTTAATTACTTTAAACGATGTTCCCAATACCAAAGGGCCTTTCAAAATACATTATGTCCCAGTCAGTATTTGAAGAGCCCCACGTGTTTTATTCAGAACGTTCAGCTACTTAATGAGCATACGCTTCAAATGCCATTTGAAAATATGAAACCTTTATCTTTTAGCTCGGTTTTGCTTTCATGCGTAACATGGTTCTAAAATCACAGTGGTGATATTTATTAGCTGTCTTTGCAAAACTGTGGGCAATACATCTTTCACATTCCATTGAGGAGAAAAGAAACTTAATCCCACCAGGATCTCCATTATTAGTTCTCCCTCTTGATTTTTTTCCCCACGGGGATTTTGTGTTGGCCAGATGGTGCTCTGAGGAATCCCTCGACAGAGCTGTATTTTACAGAGGCACACTGGAAAAGCAAATATCTATTTCTGAATAAAAGGATTAAATCTTACATCTTGTTATCGGGCTCACTAAGTCCATCCTAGGCATTATTGGGCTCCTATTCGACACCAGACAATACTTTTTTTTACTCACATAGCAGTTTCCCTTCACGTCCAGTAAAGTTTTTACTTTATTCCATTACTGACAGTAATTAGCCACTCAAGTGCACCCTCTATCCCCTTGAATTCTTCCAATGCTAAAGAGTACTCTACAGACCATGTCTGTCTTTATGCTGGATCCTCTCCCTCAGGCATGTCAATTAAACTTCATCAGCAGCAAAAAATTGAAATATCCCTTTTCATATTCATCACGGATATTTATTTTTCACGGGGAAGAGTGGCTAAACGAAATGTTTGAGAATCATTTTGATGAGAAATTGTTTACTTCTTGAGTTGACCCAATTCTCATTTTCAAGCACAGTGAGGCTTTTAATCTTCAGGTAATTACCCTCATGATGACAAAAAGTCTCAAAAAGGGAGAAATAATTCCAAGGTCACGTATCCTGTCATAAGTTGTTCTAAATAGCGCAACATCTCAAAGTGTTTATTCCAAATCCTTTCTTTATGGCATAAATAAAATAATGTCCATTTGGTACCCTTCTCACCCATGTCCTTTGTCATAGTAGTACCTAAGAGTATGTCATTTCTATATAAAACCAGCTATCTTAATCAAGAAAAATAATACATTATTTTGTTTCAGTTTTGTTAAGCATGACCACTAAAAGTATGTGAACGTAAGGACCTATCTTTTGTCTTCCCTACTTATTCGTATGTTATATTTAAAGTTTAACCTTCCTTCTACAGCAACATTGAATAACATGGGTTTTCTCAAACTGACCGGTTCCATTCTTATATCTTTGCCTTCGCAAGTGACAGTCTCTCTCCGGAATGTACCTCCCTTTCTTGGCTGTCCATTTATATAAATATCTTTCAATGCTCTGATCCAATTTCATGTTTATGAGACTTTCCCTAAACATTTCTTTCCAAACACTACACACAAAGACTTGGCTGTTTTCTCTCTTCCTGGCCCTCCAATAACACTTGATAGATTAATTCACTGAATCAGAATTAAATGTTCTTCACTTTCTTCTCTTATGAGATTGTGAGTTCCTAGAGGTCAAGGTATATCATTTATTCATCCTTGGATCCCAGAACCTAGCTCAGTACTGCTAGAGTAATTAATGAGCACTCAATATGTATCTGTAAATAACTGATTACATAGTATATGCTGACTTCTGTGAAAACATTCTTAAATTCTGGAAAATGGGACTATTTTTCTATATTGAACTTAGTATGTGTGACCATAATGATCAAAAATAAATATGCTATTTAAAATAGACTTACTGTGGTGATCATTTTGCAATATGTACAAATATTGAATCAATATGTTGCACACCTGAAACTAACATAATGTTATATGCCAACTATACTCCAATTAAAAAGTAGATATGCCATTTTAAAAGTTGAATTTTCAAAATTTTTCAGGAGACACATGTAAAATTAAAAATTCCTGACTGAAGGAGCGCCTGGGTGGCTCAGTCGGTTAAGCGTCCAACTCTTGATTTCAGCTCAGGTCACGATCTCATAGTTTGTGAGTTCAAGCCCCGTGTCAGGCTCTGTGCTGACAGTGTGGACCTTGTTTGGAATTTTCTTTGCTTCTACCCCACCCATGTTCTCCCTCTCTCCCTCTCTCTGAAAATAAATAAATAAACTTTAAAAAATTCCTAACTGAAAAAAGAAAAAAAATGTGGGGATGTAGAATCTAAATTTATTTGTCAAAATGAACTCATATTTAGAATGTAAAATGTCTAAAAACAAGGGACCTGAGTAATGTAAGTAAGGCTTTTCAACTAAAAGGTAAATTTAGCTCTTGGGATCTCTTTACAAATGAAGCTTAGTGGTTTCTTTTGTAAAACAGAAAAGGGAGTTGAAGGAAACAGAGTTAGGGCTGAACACTTCTCTCTGATTATTTTAGAGGGGCCTCAGCGATGAGGATTGACTGCACATTACCTTACTGATTTGTGAACAGTTTAGAATGACCCAGATTGTACTTTGCACTCTTTTTAGTTCATTTTAAGCTGAGCCAAGATAGCTTCTATTTTGAAAACATACAAAAATAGAAAGCAAATTATAACCAATTTATAAAATTAGCCATTTAGGATACATTACATCCCATTGTGTTTACAGCTTTCTTCCTTATTACTTTTCTAATAAGGACAAAGATTTAACTTTCTGTTAAGATAATTAAAATGATTTTAGCAAGAATGTGCCTGGATACTTGGAAGAGAAGAAGGTAGTTTATATGTTCCAAAATAGCAATATTTGAAAACATGTGCATGAAAGAACTTTTGTAAGCATTCTTGGAATGATTTTGTTTCTATCTCCTTTCCCCCCACAACTTAAAAAAAAAAGCTTTGGGTGGAGTTAAGAACTCTTTTCAAATCTTAAACAATTACTGGAAATCCTGAAAATGTATTCTCCTTTATTCAGTGGGGGAAAACACTTTAAAGCTTCTCTTTTTTTTTTTTTTTCTCCTGAGAATTGTTTACCAAAGGATTTACTTAATGGCTTCTATTCTGAACACAGAATTCAGTTATAACCGCCTGAAATATAATGCCAGCTGTGTTTATATTCCCCCCAACTCAAAACACAATTCTTCTCTTCAAATATAACCAGTCCATGGCCCTAATAACCCGGACAAATAGATCAATTCCACTAACTCTTTACTTTAACCAAGGGTAAAATTAAAGAGTTACAATGCATACCATAAAAATGTAAATCTGAATGCCAATATAAAACATACAAAGCGCATCTGTAAATTTAAAACTTTAAAGTTCTGATTTTAGTAATTTTTTCTTCTCTCTGTATTTCCCAGGGTGCAGTTAGCTGTGAGGTGACAAATAAGGACACAACGCACACAGTAATGGATATTAGTGGATGGGACCAGGAGCCAGGGGACCAGAGAATCACGGAATCACTCTGAAGCTTGTTTCCTCAAATCTATACCACCTTCTGAGCCCACCTGCACATCTACCTGAAACACCAACAGCTGGCATGTGGAATCCACTGGAAAATGAAATTGGAATTTAGCAATTATGTATTTTAAATTATTTTAAATTGCAAAATTTTTTTTAATGTTTATTTATTTTCCAGAGAGAGAGAGAAAGACGGAGCGTGAACGGGGGAGGGCAGAGAGACAGAGGGAGACACAAAATCCGAAACAGGCTCCAGGCTCTGACCTGTCAGCATAAAGCCTGACACGGGGCTCGAACTCACAAACTGAACTCATGACCTGAGTTGGACACACAACCGACTGAGCCACCCAGGCGCCCCTATTTTTAAGTACTTCAAGAGTGAGAAGTGACATACAAATGTGAAACATCCTTATATAATTATATTGAGCGTATTCTGAGCTGATTAATCCTGTAAATATCATTCTGACTGATCTCTAATATAAGAAGGAGACTTAAACCCTTTTTCAGCAAGACTTCTGGGAGAAAATGTCAAACATTTTATTTACAGTTTATTTTGCATTTCAAGAATGCTTAAATTCCGTTCATCAATCTTTATTATAGCCTGACAATTCTTAGAGCCATGTCAGACTTCAAGAGTATCCTGAAGTATGATTATTTTTGGCCTTATTCAGACAGTTATGATCTCCACTATCAGCCCCAACTTTGATTTTAGAAAGTGTATGTGGTGCCAGCTCTTCTGTCCTCAGGGAATGGAGAATGAGTTATCGTGATATTCACTTGAAAAATAAAAACTAAGGAGCTAGTCTAAAAGACTAGATCCTGGCTGTTATTTGAAAGCCACGTGTGATTTTTGACTCTGAAAAATCTTACGTTCCTAATTTTCTAATTTCTTGACTTTAAGATCCATGTAGAAGAACAAAGAATTGCAAACCTTTCAGACAGATAACCCTGAAGGCCCTTCCAGCTTCTCCATGTCCCGTTGCCCAGGGGCATCTCCAAAATTAATTCTCAATTTGTTATGGAGGAATGTTAAACACAGTCTATGTGTGTTTGTTTCACTCGTGTTCGTACTTGGTTACCACTGTATAGGGTTGATGCTTAGACTTTCTTGGGCTCTAAGCTTACTTCCCGAAGTTGTTTGACATACATTATATAGAAAATTGACATTTCATATCTTAACTGTTTTTATTCATAATGTCTCTCATCTACTGAATGAGATAGACAAATACATGGCAAAATACACCAGCCATAATTGAATGACAAATTCTAACTTACAAATCCTTCAACAAAGCAGACAAAACCATATCATTGACAATGTTAAAAAATGATCAATAATATGCATGTGGTGGACTAAAAACATTGTTATTATGGAACACAAATTAAGCGTAAAAGAATACTTCTTAACCCTCTTCTAACAAAAGCAGCTTATGTTGCATATCACTTTGCATATTTTGTTAGATAATATAACACTGTAGATAGTGATGAGTGTTTAATATCTCCAGGGAAGGCTTTACGTCAATAACCACTCTTTGGGCACCCGTGTGGCTCGGTCAGTTGAGCGTCCCACCCTTGATTTCAGATCAGGTCACATCTAGTGTTTCGTGTGATCAAGCGTTTCATGTGGTCTCAGCTCAGGTCACACGTAGCATTTCATGTAACAGCGTGGAGCCTGCTTGGGACGCCCCCCCACCCCCGCTCCTCTCCCTATCTCAAAATAAATAAATAAACTTAAAAAAAAATAACCCCTTTTAAAATTTCTTGCCCCTACCTATGTACCTTGGTACTTTGTGAACACGTAACTGAGGAATGGAAAGAGCGTCAGTATTGCCGAACTTGACCAGTACTCACGAGAGGATATTCCCAATATAGGCGTAGTAGGAACAACAGTAGGGCGTGGCCCCATCGCAGCAGTAAGATCTGCAGTCTTTGCCACACTGAGCAAGGCAATCCTCTGCAAAAGAAACACCACACACGTCCTTTACAGTTCTGAAATCACAGCCTCATGAAAAGTATTCTATTTTATAGCTCCATCGGTCAGCGACCACACTTCGGTGCATTTAGATATTCATTTTGCATACTCAGAATTCTCAAACATGAATAAGCATCTAAACTAGTCTTCCTTCCCTATTGGACGTAAATCCAGAAGAGGCAAAGACCATTCTGTTTTGAATTTCCTTCGTCCAACACCATAACTGGTCGTTGAAAGTGCTGAATGGGACAACGGAAGGAGAAACGAATGATCCAACAGATCAGCCGTTCAATTTTGCAACAGAATTCTTATACCAATTTCGAAATGATAAAGTCTTTTGACTTGAGGGTCACATTAAGGTCCTTTGATGGAATGTGTTATTGACGTGTATATTGTCAACTGGAGATACTTTTTAGATAATGTATGTTTTTATGACAATGCATTCTATGTTACTCTTTCTGTACATTTTGTTTTACCCTCATAACGACAGTTTGCGTACATGTGGTAACACAAATGAGTCTGCATATCCTGTCAATTCATCTGGACTGGAAGATAATGGGTTAGTTGTAGGAAGGCGTTGCCGTAGATAACTATCTCGTGAATAATTAGGAATTTATTTAATGTTAGATTTCAGAATCAACAAGTTATGAAACAGCACTATGGGAAGGGAAAAAGGTGCTTTCTGAGTAGAAAGGACATGTAGGAGCTGATAAAACCGTCTTTTTTATTCAATATGTCTTTTTTCTTCCATATGTTTTTGGCAAGGAAAATTAGACCCCAAATTTGAATAAAAATTGCCCTAGCTTTTAAAAATTCTTCGTGCCACCTAAATGATTTATGTTTAACAAGTTCAGATGATTATTTAATTACAATCACTGGTATAAATTATCATGGATATGTGAGTTTGAGGTACATGATTAGAAACGCACTAAATATAGTCTGGTAATTTAAGTTACATGTTCAAGAATCACAAAGGAAGTCCTTTCCAACTCAATCCCTAGAGGTAATATCCACTATTATCTAAATTATGTAACACTTTTGCTTGCCTGTCAAACCATAACCGAAAAGTACAAGATGTTACATTATGTCTGTGTGTCCAGGTGATTGATTTATCCAGAAAGAAAAATTTAGATTTAAAAAAAAAATTAATGTATATTTATTTTTGAGAGAGAGAGAGAGAGAGAGAGGACAAGGTGGGAGGGGCAAAGAGAGAGGGAGACACAGAATCTGAAGCAGGCTCGAGGCTCTGAGCTGTCAGCACAGAGCCCGACACGGGGCTCGAACCCACAAGATGTGAGATCATGACCTGAGCCGAAGCTGGACGCTGAACCGACTGAGCCACCCAGGTGCCCCTAGATTTTGTTTTTAAACCACCTTCTTGACAGGATGATTCTCGACAAATGAATGTCAGAAAGTAGCAAAGTTTATTGATCTTTTTCAATAATGCATGGCCTTTGCAGAACACATGAAAACGTTCACCTTTTTTCCCCCTCCATTTTACTTCTACCCCATAAATTAATAAACCTTAATGTTTTCTTCTGAGATGAGGTAAGAAGAAAGGAGAGGAAGAAATAATTACTTTGTAAGATTCAGTAACTCTACTGAAAACCACTGCTCAATTTTGAAGACAGAAGCACAATCTAATGACCTACTGACAGGGTATGCTCTTTGCAGAGTGCATCACACTTTTTAAGGCTATTTATCTTCTCATTTTTCCCTGTGAACTTCAATAGCTCTCATTTTTAGTGCTGTTTAGTTAATTCAAACATTTAGATTAGTTAGTTGTCTCAAGAGGCTTAACAGGGATGTTTTGCTGCATGTTCTTTAAAGCCATTCGGAGAGTGGAAGAGCCGATGTCCCCATTTTTTCTGTGTGAGCAGGACAACCCATATGTAGGTAGCTTCATGGGGTGCCTTCGGAATGATGCCCTTGATAGTGACATCTTATTAAACTCTCCATGAATATCAAAGGTTCAATGACTATTATTGTATTCCAGTTACTACTATTATAAGGACGTGGTGTTATCAAAATATTTTGAACCAATGTTACAGGAAACCAAGCCCAACATCTTGTAGCCAAGGAGCTGGATTACACCTGCAGCAAACATCAGGATCGTGTCACAAGTTGTTCCTTATTTTGATGGCATTTTCTAGCACTCCTGTCTACTTCCCAGAATTAAACAACTGACAAGGGCAGATGTAACAGTATGGCAAACAGATTCACAATCGCAACATTCTCAAACCGAGGTTTTGACCACACGTCAAATCTTCTATGTTAGTTGCTCTCTCCAGTTTAGTGGAGAACAGTTCTGTGAAAATTGGATTTGGAAGGCACCAGAGCATTTTCTCACTTGTAAGGAATGGAACATTCCAATTGTTTCAGAAGATAATTGATATTACCTCTAATGTTCGAGTGAATATTCTTGAAAAGTAGCCAGTTCAAACTTTCTTCAGTGACTTGAATCAAAGGCATGATGTGGAAGAAGGTTCTCCAACCCTCACCCCCACCTCAAGGAATTCGTGGCACAGGAAAAGCGACATCTGGTTGCAAAGCACATGCTCAGAAATGGCTCTTGTAAGCTACAGCTGAGGATAAGGGAGGAAGGAAAGGGAGGGGACAGCAGTCACTGGCTGAGGCTGGGAAGGTAAAACCTTGGCCAAATCCTGTCTTTGTTGCCTGCGGTGGGAGTTGGATAACAGCATAAATGTCATCGGGTCTCTTTCCGAAGGTGGTTCCACAGCAAAACGTGATGCTTTAGGCACAGAAACTTCGCCCGTACCTCCTTATCAAAGGGAGCATGAATTTAGTGCATCTGCTTTGGGGGAAAATAATTCAGGTTATAGGCGGTGCATCTGCATAGGTTTTTGTCCCATTAAAGCTGGAAATTTATTTAACAGGGTGTCTCAACTGTTAGATCGGCATTGTTTCCTCATCATCCCCCAGTCCTCACTTCCAGCCACATGTCTTAGTTCCAACCAAAATGAATTCTCTATCATTACAAATATATATCTCATGGTTTTTGCCTTTGTTCACATTATATCCTCCTCCATTTCCTTATGTCCAAGGCTTCCCTATCTAGTCCCTAAATTCCTCCTTAAGTTCAATTTCTCTGAGAGATTACTTATTGGATTCTTCTTATGGGCCAGGTATTTTGCCAGTCTCTGAATATCATGCTGAACAAAACAGACATCATCTTCCTGGAGCTTACTCTCCTAAGCCAGCTATGAGGTTCCCTCCTGTGAACAGTTCTGGCACATGACTGTAATTCGCCTATGACACAGCCTTTTATACATTATAATAGGCCTCCTTTATCTCCCAGATGAAACTCAGAGCAAGGCCTCTGTCCTATATAACACTCAAAATGCCTCACTCAGTGAATATTGGGTAAATAAATAAGGCAAGCATAAAGGGATTTCTGAAGCAAAGAGTTCGGGAGTTAACACCAAAGAACACATTGGCTAAATATTCCTTATCAAAGATAGTAAGTTAATTTAGTATTATTGGCTTGTAGTTATTCTGTAGCTTTTGAGGGGGGTATGCCTAAGAAGAGAAGAAATGAACGCAGCAAAACTTTCTAAACTAACCAAACTTGTTGCCAGAAGGCTTTGCAGATTTCCTGAACCCTGGGGATTGTTCACCAAGCACAGGGTGGGGTGGGGGTGGAGGTGGGGTGGGCGTGGGGTGGGGGAACAGGACGAAAGGAAGGAAAAGCGTGTGCATTAGAAGCTTTCAGTTTACCACAGGGAATAAAATAGACAAGGAGTCAGTTGTTGTTCAACGGTGTGCTTGAGTAAAGATGAGTGAGGTTTTGTTCTATTTTCTTATTTTTATTTTTGTTTTTGGATAAACAGAGGAGGTGAAAAGAATCATTGCTTCAAATGAACTAATGGGAAGATTTTAATATAAAACCAATAACGCAATTGTTTCTTTTAGCTTCGCAAATTCTGGAATACACTTTAAGGTACAGAAATAAGCAAACGGATTACAATGCAGTTTCTCCTCATTAAGTAGGAAGGTCTTTTCCTACTTTGATGAATTTTTGCATTTGAAAGTCAGCGTTTTCCTTGCAATAAAATATCTTTCAAATAACTTATAGACAGCTACTAATTCACATTTTAGTGTATCAACTGAAAATTTCTATAGAAGTTTGGGGAGTCATTTCTGGCAAGGTTGAATGAGAAGTTCAATTCTCTTGACGTTCACGTTCAATAATGTTGAAGAACCTCTTCATGTCAGTCGCAATCTTCGTTAAGTATCAAAAAATAAATCACAGTGCTACATAAATTTACTATTGCAAGGTCACAGGTAAGCCTGTGATTTTTTTTTTTTTCTCCTAGGAAGCGAGAGACATGAAAACATTTTACAAAGAACTTTGCTTTCAGCTTCTTTTGTGAATAGGAAGCAAATGCAAAACCACATGTGTAATTAACTTTATACATGAATAACCAGTGAAAAGCCATTTTGAGTTCCATATCAATCATGAAACAAGAAAACCGCTTTGCTCCATCAATTATTAGCAATTCTCAGGAAGAATAATTAGGAGGAGGGAAATGAAATTCCTTTCACCTATAAACAGTGCTTCACGAAATCGATGAAAACAGGATTAGACTCTGGGTGAATTTACGCCTCCCGAAAACCTCCTATTTGAACTCAAAGCATCCAATTATCCAGACTACCACCCTTGAGAATCAACTTCTAAAGTGAAAAAAACAAAACAAGAAACCCGATGGTCTAAGGCTTTATATTTTGAAATACTCAGAATGTGGGGGTAGCAAGGAGAGGAGATAGACTACCTTGAACAAGGAGAGGAGATAGACTACCTTGAAATGGAAAAGTCACCACATTAGTTCATGTTAAAACTTCAGCAAATACCTCTAAATCTTGGGTACTTTTTAAAAAAATGCTTTTCTCCCACCCCTCAGTCTCTGCCCTCAACCCCTAGATTCCTGAGTCGTGGACAGGATCAATGGAACGCTATCCAGAGAGTGAAATCCTCTAAATGCGCGTTTGGGATTTTAAATTGGACTGGGAGTTTTAAATTGCTTGCAGAGAGAGAAGGGAGGAGGAGAGGGGAAAGGGAAAGTTAAAGAAAAGGAGCAAAACAAAACGAAACCTCGGGGGAGGTCGAGCCGAGGGTCGCAGCACGCCGACTTCCCTGGCTGCCCGGGCTTCCCTGGCTGCCCGGCGGGGACCACCCCGTCTCGGCTCTCCCACCAGGGTCCCCGTGCCTCCCGCCCAACCCGCGTGGCCAGAGAGCGACCCGAGCTCAGTCCCAAGTCTCGTTCCCCTCTCCCGCCGCCCCAGGCCACTGACCTGCGTAGACAAAGAGCAGGACCAGCTTCGGAAGCAAGATTCCTGGACCCCCGGGCAGCCTCAGCGCGTCCATCCAAGCCGGTGGCCGGAGGTTGCGCGCCAGGACAGACGGACAGACGCACAGACTGGAGAGAGGGCTGATGGGGGGAGAGAAGGGAGAGCCCGGGCCGCGGAGGAGCCGGAGCGCGGTCAGAGGGAGAGGGCAGCGCTCCCGAGAGGGGGGTCGCGCGGGGACCGGGCCATTGCCCTGAGCGTCTTCGAGGGGAGCCCGGCCGGGGCGCGCGGGGCTGCGCTGGGGCCGAGGTCTCTTTGTCTCTGCCCGCGGCGCTCAGGCGGCAGGCGAGGCAGCCACTCCGGCGTCCTGGGCCACCCGGGCTCACATTTCATCTCCGCGGGTGGCACCGACGTGGGGCTGGGGGCGGGGGTGGCCCCGACTCCTCCCCACCCTCGGGTTCTTCCTTCTGTGGCTTGAGTCCTGGAGCAAGAGGGAACTTCTTCCAACCAGGTCCTCTGGCAGCTGCTCTTTTGAATTCCAGCCCTGCGCTCCAATTTTTCCTTTGGAGGCAATAAGTGAAGAAGAATCTAACTTTTCACCTTTCAACAAAGGTAGGGCAGTCTCAGGGTTGAAGGTTCTGGACAAAGGAAGCCACTAAGGAAAGCCCAGAAGAATTGGAAAGTCAGAGGCAGTGTGTAGCTTCTCTGCTGAGAGCTGATAAAATGTTTATTTGTTAAACACCTAAAGCATTGTTAGTAAAGTGGAAAACACAACAAGAATGTACACTGTCATCGCTATTAGTTGATGCTGTTCTCGAGTTACTGGCCTATGCAATTAGGCAAGAGAAAGAAAAAAGTTATAAAAATTGGAAGCAAAAATTACCACTGGCAAATGATATGCTTGTGTATGTGGAAAATCAGACAGAATCAACTATACAGCTCTTAAAGAGAGTTACAGAGACTCAATCATTTTCTTTCATGCAAATTAGAATCGATTAGAAAGTTCTGTTTTAGGCATGAAAGAAAAAAAAAAGCATGAGTAAATGAATAAAGATAATTCTCTTTATTTATTAAAGAAATTCAAAAGAGTGATGAATGGGATAAGCCTCAATAGAAAATAACCATATTATAACATCACAATGATTGAAACAGTTTTCATTAACACTAGAATAGATAGGCTTAATGGAACAGACTGGAGAATCCAAAAATAGAGATACATATGCATAGAAATTAAATTTATAGTTTTAAAAAAGATACTTTTAAAGCAGAAGAGGAAATGATGGGTTACTCAGTGAATAGTGCTGGGGCCTTAAGTAAGCGTCTGTGGATTCTTATCTCCTTTCATCAAACAGTAGCATACAAATCAAGTATTTAAACTTGAAGATACAATTATAAAAATATTGGATAAAAAATGGAAAGATGACATGTAAATAATTATGGAAAGCTTTTCTAAGCATTATATGATCGCAGAAGTCATAAAAGAAACAAATTGACCAATTTGACTCCATAAGAAATAAAACTGTCTGTATATGACAAGCCATACATTTAACTGGGAAAAATATTTACAATGCATAGGATAGGTAAAGTCCTGATCTCCTTAATATGTAAGGAACTTCAAAATCAATAAGGAAGGGGCACCTGGGTGGCTCAGTCAGTTAAATGTCCGACTTCGGCTCGGGTCATGATCTTGCAGTTTGTGAGTTCAAGCCCCGCGTCGGGCTCTGTGCTGACAGCTCAGAGCCCAGAGCCTGCTTCGGATTCTGTGTCTCCCCCTCTCTCTGCCCCTCCCGTGCTCATGCTCTGTCTCTCTGTCTCTCAATAATGAATAAACAT
Organism: Panthera leo; assembly: GCF_018350215.1. NCBI lineage: Eukaryota > Metazoa > Chordata > Mammalia > Carnivora > Felidae > Panthera > Panthera leo. The sequence goes on along the minus strand of NC_056687.1, from coordinate 18,030,004 downwards.
TAAAAAATTTTAAAAAAACCAATAAGGAAAAGAAAACCAATAGAAAACTGAGCAGGAATATTAATAGATTGATCTACCTATCTGTCTATCTAGGTCTTCTAGTCTTCTAAACATCCTAACTCCCCAAAAAGAAATGAAAGTGAAAACCAAAATGACAGTGAGACATCATTCTTTCATATATCAGATCAACCAAATAAATAAATAAATAAATAAATAAAATAAAAAATAAAAACCAACAACCCAACTTTTTTTTTTTTAATTTTTTTTTCAACATTTTTTATGTATTTTTGGGACAGAGAGAGACAGAGCATGAACGGGGGAGGGGCAGAGAGAGAGGGAGACACAGAATCGGAAACAGGCTGCAGGCTCCGAGCCATCAGCCCAGAGCCTGACGCGGGGCTCGAACTCACGGACCGGGAGATCGTGACCTGGCTGAAGTCGGACGCTTAACCGACTACGCCACCCAGGCGCCCCAACCCAACTTTTAAGAACAATGTGGCAATATGTATCAAAATTCAAATACACATTCAGTTTAATGCAGTTTGTCCTCCTCTAGGAGGTTAGTCCTATCAATATGCTGCTGCTTTGGTGTAAGAAGATGGGACAAAAAACCACCTTCAAAATAAATATAAACGGAGAGCCCTAGCAGGCTGTATGCTTCAGCGAAGGCCTAGCCATCCACATGTCCAATAAGAAGCCCGGTCAATTGCTCCTCTCTCTCAGTTCCAACAGCTGATCTATCACACAGTTTTCCTGATGGTGCGCCCAAACAACATTCAAATATATTTGCATTTTGCCTTCTATCTCTGCTCTAAGCTAGGCGCTTAGAGTCTCCATTACAACCAGTCTCCCTGCCTCCAAGGCTATCCTCCAGCCTGAAACTAGAATATTTCTTCTTAAGTTAGAGATTTCATCACATTCACTCACTGGTTTAAAACCCAGTGCACTCGTTTTGCTCTTGGGTTAAAATCCAGACATTTAATCCATGGTTTTTGAGAAACTTTATCAGTGGGTTCTGTTGTTCTTAACCTGATCTCAACATTCTGCTGGGGAACACAATTGCTAAGTAGCTGGGAGAATTTGTAAATAACTGGAGGAAGTCTCAGGTATATAGGATTTTACGTCCTAAAAGAAGAAGATACGCATGTAAGCGAGTATTTGCAAAGCTGGAGAAGGATATTGAAGGTTTTTGGAATGGAAAGATGCTTTCCTCGGCAGATAACACTGGATGCAGAACCCTAGGACTGGGGTGGTGGGACAGGCATCTGGAGATGAAGGGCAAGACTGCTCCCACCCAGTTGCACACAGCTCTGGGACTGGCAGCTTGTTGCCAATGAGGCCAGTGGCAAGTGGAATATGTTGATCCCAGCTTGCTTTTGAGAACAGAGAACCTTGTCCTCATACATGTCAATGGAAAAGGCCAAGCAGGCTTGCCTGCTGGTTTGCCATTGCAAAAGATGGTCCACCTTAAAGTACTCAGGTGCTTTAGGTGCAAAATATGTATGTATATATGTATGTACATGCCTACACAAATCTATATGAAATGAAAACCCTTAAAACACAGCATTAGAGGGAAGAAAAGAGTTTCTGGAAATGAAAATAAAACTTGACTTGGAATTTTTAAAATATCACAGAAAAATTACAAAATTGTCACAGATTAAAAAAAAAAAAACAACTTAGGCTGTTAGAGGGGATAGGCTCAAGGAGAGGGCATATTTCCTAACAGAAAAATATGCAAAGAAATACAAACCATGAATAAAAATACAAAAAATGCTACGGCATGAAGAAGAGACCAAATATGAAAATAATATGCAAGCTAGATGCAGTTTTAAAAGAAAAAAAAAAATGAAGAAACAAATATTAGATTATTGTTTACAATTCCAAGCTATAATAAAATTTGAATTTTCAAATTGAAAATGGTGAGTAAGTTCCAGGAAACCTTTTTTAAAAGAGAAATGCATATATACACGTCCTAGAGACCTATTTGAACTAGCATTAACTTAAAATAATATAAATTTTTCTACATAATAAAATAAGTTTGCTTAGAAAAAGCATCCGACATCAGACTTCTCATTTGCAACCTTAGAATTTAAGACAGCAAAAACATTTCTGTACATTTGAAAGATAAAGACAATAGCCCAAGAATCCTATTTCCAAATCAGATTCCATTAACATTTTGAGTTTGTTAACATGTTTATAACAGTATTTATAATAACTTTAAAACATGATAAAGAGCTTACATGTCCAGTTAAGTGAATTAGGATACATCCATATTATGGATTAATATCCAATGCTTTAAGATAATGGGGGAAAGTCCTTGAGATATATAGTTAAGACGAAAAATGGGAAAGGAAAGTATCCAAGGGAAGTAATCCATGGATCAACATGTTGTGCTGTATATTCATACAGTGAAACACAACTTGGCAGTAAAAACAAGTTTGAAGAATATGCAACACATTGGATGAATCTCTGGATGAATATGCTGAGCAAAGAAGCCAGACACAAACAAATTACTGTATAACATTGTTTGCATGATATTGTAGAAAAGGCAAAATTGATCTATAATGACAGAAAGCAGATTAATGACTGCCCTGGAATGGGGTAGGAATATAAGTTTTATTGCAGAGTCTCATGAGGGAACATTTGAGGGTGATGGCAAAGTTCTATATCTTAATAATGGTGGCCATCACCCAGATGCATACATGTGCTGAAGTCATGGAAATGCACATTAACAGTACACTTAAAATATGCATGTTCTAGAGTATGTAAATTATGCCTCAAGGAAGTTGATTTTTTAAAAGCTATTGCTAATACATACATGGGAGATAAGAGTACACACAAATTTGTAAAAATAGCTATTTTTTGACAGCTAGAATTCTAATTAATTGTTATTTAATAATTCCCCCTGAATCTTCACTATAGCTATACATAGCTCATAGCATATAATAAATACTGGCTTTAAAAAGATGGTATCCAGGGGCACCTGGGGGACTCAGTCGGTTAAGTGTCCGACTCTTGGTTACGGCTCAGGTCACGATCTCATGGTTCATGAATTCAAGCTCCGTATCGGGCTCCATGCTGACAGTGCAGGGCCTGCTTTGGATTCTCTCTTTCCCGTTCTCTCTGCCCCTCCCCTGCTTGCATGCGAATGTGCTCTCTCTCTCTCTCTCTCAAAATAAATAAATAAATAAATAAATAAATAAATAAATAAACAAACAAACTTTAAAAAAAAGATGGCATCCATTTTTGCAATATTACATTATTAAACTCATGTCTATGGAGAATAATAATACAGAAAAATGCTCATAGTCTTTCTAAGGAAGAAACAAAATTGTATTTCCTTTGAGATACTAATTTAGGGAACACATAGATAGATACATACTTCTTTATTCTTGCTTACGGTTTCCATATATCTTACAATAGGCGTGTATTATTTTATAGTGAAAAAAATGGGTTTTTAAATAAAATCTTTTAGTCTGGTCATGTCATTTAGAGTGGATATTTCCTAACAATATGAAAGCTTTTACATACTATCGCATTTTGAAAATTGAACAGTTTTATCTCTGAAGATATTTTAATTCCTGCCATAGTTCTGAAACTTTAAGAACTTTAAATTTGTTCTTTAGTGGGCTTTCTGAAACTTTGAGAACTTTAAGAAACTTTAAGATGTATATTTAGCAATGAGCATTTATTATGTATCATGTGTAATTTGATGTTGTTGGATTTATATTATAGTTCTGCCTTTGGATGATGCATAAGCCAACATTTCAAACGTCTGAAGATGATTAAAAAGCTATAGGTGACATATGAGAGGTGAGTAATGTTAACCTATAGTATTATTTAGAACCAGAGAGTTAGAAGAGAACAGGATTTCACAGATTGTCCAGGTCTGTTTCTGAGGCCCAGCAGTCCCCATGGGGAGAGGTCGTATATCGGATTTTGGTAATGATATGATAGAATATGTCTGAGTTTCATGATGGTTCCCTTTGAGTTCTTCTGACACATACTTTCTTTCTTCAGATAATATATTTCACCATAGAGTCAGATCAGTGTAACTCCTTGCAATTAGTTACTCATTAATAAGTAAAAAAAAAGTGGGTACATTTAGGGTTCTACTTGTATTTGGTCTTTATCTTCATTAGAAGATGTGTGGATGCCAAGAAAAGCAAGACTCATACAAAGGCAAAAAAATCTAGAAGAAAGCAAGCAGGGGGGAAGAAAAAGAGAGAAGGAGATAACCTAAAATATGGCACTCAGAGTACGGGAAGAGTATTGAATGCTTACTTTGTGTCAGAACCGTTTCTAAGTTCTTTAACACTGTAATTACTCTCAGCCTCTTGATGAAGTGGATGCAATTATTATCACCCTTGTTGTAGGAGCAGAGTTATTGAGACCCTGCACGAATAAATAACTTTGCCCAAGGTCGCACAGCAAGGAGTGGTGCCCTGAAAATGTAACTTCGGAGCAGAGCTCCTACCCTTTACCACAGGGGCTACACTGTCTTTCAAAACGAATAGCTTGTTTGGTTTGGGGGAAGTTTAAGATTCCCCTTTGGACCATATCAAAAACAAGAGACAAAGTACTTCCAGATGAGCTCTCTCAACAGCAATTATTACAGTTAGCTTCAATAACTAGGTCTCATTTAATCAACCCAACAATCCTAAAATAAATTGTATTACTATAATCACTATAGTTTAGAAGTATAGTTCTGAAAGCTTTAGTGGGCTTCAGAAGTACCTGCAGGTCTGTTAAAACACAGATCTTTAAACCTATCCCGGATTCACACTAGGTTTAGGCAAACCACCCTTTAGAAGTCTTCATTTGTATGTCTCCTAAGGATGTTTGACGGGCATCTCATAATTAAAAGTGGGTTTTGACTTTGTGGGGTCCTCACTCAATATGGCTATATCAGCTTTTCAAAGGAAATTTGGGAGAGAGTTCACGTAATAACCATATGCTTTGAAATATTAATTTAGTTTAAAAAGTCTGTCTATAGGGAAGTAAGTTCACTGAATAATACATCTTGGAAATCACTCCGTATCAGTTCATAGGGTTTGTCTTCATTCATTTTTTATTGCTCCAGGATTTCTGGGAAGATGGCGGAGTAGGAGGATCCTACGCTCACCTCGTCCCATGGATGCCCCTAGACGACAGCCACATCAGTGCACCCAACCCAGAAGATCACAGAGAGGAGGCCACATCAAAAGGATGAAAGGGGTGGAGACATGATCAGGAACTAAACGCCTAGGGAGATTAACCAACCCCACAAACCTAAGGAGGGGAGAGGAGTAGACCCACACCAGGCACCCCAGGCATGGGGGACCCACATGGGAAGATGAGTCTTCATAACATTTGGCTTTGAAAATCAGTGGCGCTTAACTTTGCAAGTTTTTATAACCAGGAGGCTTACCATCAGGAACTTTAGAAATTCAGTGGGCAGGAGAAAATCTGGGGGGGTGGGATGGGAAACAGTCCCCTGCCCTTAAAGAGCCAGCATAGCAAACAACCTGCTAGGAACAGCATAGAAGCAGCAGTTTAAAAGGTGCCTGGGGCATTGGGAAGGATATTTGTTTACTAATCTCAGAACAAGTGAGGGGTGGGGATCTTAAGGAAACTTCTCCAAGGACAAAAGAGCTGGTGGGCACAGGTCCTTCCTACCCCTCACCGTAGATACATGGATTCCTACAGCAACCAGCGCAAATACCCTCCATAATTTGTTAAGGCTCTATAGTATTCTGTCGAAGATGTGTACCATACTTTTCTAGTATGTTGTGGCATTATAGCTTCCAATGTACAATTACAAATAATGCTGCAATAAATAGCCTTGAAAATATGTATTATTGCTGTATTTTTAGGGTAAATTTAGAATTGCTGGGTTGAAGGGTAAATGCATATGTGCTTTTGTTAAATATTGCTAAATTCTCTCATTGAGAGAATGTACCATTTTTCCATTTCTACCAGAAGTGCGTATGAGTGCCTGTTTCTCCCCAGCTCTGCCAACATAATGCATTGTTAAGCTTTTGATTTTTGTTCTGTTTGGTCAGTTTGATGGGAAAGGTGGTATCCTTTGCATTTCTGCTATTATGAGTGACCACAAACATCTTTCTATAGGTTACTTTCAATCATTTTGTGAATTAGCTATTCACATCTTTGCTTATTTTTCTATAGGAGTTTGGTGGGGCTTTTTCCCCTCAATTAAAAAATTATTACATGTTTGATCTTTTAAATTTACATGTTTTGCAATTTTTTTTTACCAGTTTTTCCTTTGTCTTTTGGTGCTTATGCCATGCAAGTTATTTTAATTCTTAAGAGGTCAAATTTTTTTACTTTTATTTTTTTTGGTATCTGACTTTTGAAGTCATGGTTAGAGAGCCTCTTCTTACTCCCAGGTTATAGAGGAATGCACCTCCAAAAACAGTCCTCGTGTGCTTTCATTTTATACATTTTGCTCTCTTTGTGGTTAGGTGGTTCAGTAGGGTAGCACGATATAAAGTTAGCATGCAACAATCATTAAGCATTTAAGTACACAAATCAGAACTAGTTAGAAGATACTTCGCGTGTTTTTGTTGGTGTGAGGTTATATGAGGAGATTTGAAATCAGATGGTCACCATTGCTTTCCAATTGGAGATCTGATGCATTTACTTTTAAAAGAATTAGGAATTCTTCAAGTGGATAATATCTTCTTTGTGGTATCGTGCAAAGACTTGTCTAGAAAAAGTAGTGTCTCCGTCATAAAACACAAACTGGAACTCACTCTGGAGGGTTAAACACAAATGCAGATGTGGCTCATATTATCAACAATTATATTATCAACAATTTTACCTTCTGGGCTGATAAAAATATCTCACCTTACTAAGAGGGTAGGCAAGAGAACTCTTTCAATGAACTGAAAGAAGTGTCCCAATTTATATTGTTCTAAAGTAATATTAAGTAAAATTATTCCTTTGGGAAAGGAAAAGTATCATCCATGTTCTTACTAGTATTTTCTTCTTTGATGTAGGTGGCATAAATTCCCATGTAGTCTTTGTATGCATATATAACTTCACATAGTTGAAGCATAATGTCTGCTCAATTTTATATTCCATGTTTGTGTCAGGTAATATTGAATTCTAAACATTTTCAGCATTTGTACAATTTTCATAATCATTACTGTCAGTAGCTGCTTAGAATTCCATTTGGTTGTTTTAGTATATTTTACTTAACCCCCCCCCTTTATTATTGCAATAGACTTTTTAGTGCTCAGCCCATACCTGCTTTGCTCATATTCAATCTGTTTTCCAAGTGTTAGCTTGGGTAGTCTTTTAGAAATGTTATAGAGGTGCCTGGGAGGCTCAGTCGGTTGAGTGTCCGACTTCAGCTCAGGTCATGATCTCGCAGTTCATGAGTTCAAACCCTGCATCGGGCTCCGTGCTGACAGCTAGGAGCCTGAGCCTGCTTCGGATTCTGTGTCTCCCTCTCCCTGCCCTTTCCCCGCTCATGCTCTGTCTCTGTCTCTCAAAAATAAATAAACATTAAAAAAAATTAAAAAAAAAGAAATGTTATCAGATCCCATATTCTACTGATTGAAATTCTCTCATGTGTTTCCTTTGTACCTTGAATAAAATTCAGATTCCTTACCAAGATCGACAGAGCCATGCACAATTTGGTTCCTATCTGCCTTTCCGATTTCTTAACCACATTTTCATCTTTCTGCTCTGCGATCTGGCTACAAGAGCCTCTTGGAGCTTCTCGGAAGTACCGCTCATTCTCTTGCCTCTGACCCTACTTCCTACTATTCCTTCTCTTTGTGGCTTTCCTCTTCCCAAACCTTCACCTTCAGACCTCACCTGAAAGGTCACTTCTTCAGATTCCCTGCTTCATTCATCTCCTTCTGCCATTCTCAATGAAAACACTGTATTAGTTCACCATGCCTTCCAGGTAATTCTGATGCATATTAAAATGTGAGAACCACTGGTCTAGGAAATTGCTGTCCAACAAAATCATAACACGAGCCACATACGTAATTGAAAGTCTTCCACAGCCATGTTAAAAAAGTAAAATGAAAGAGGTGAAATTAACTTAAAGATATATTTTCTTTACCTTGATCAATCCAAAATATTATTAGAACACACCATCAATGTATAGTATTAAGGTATGAGTAATTACTAATTATAGTATTAGTGAGATATTTTACATTCGTTTTTATAAGAAGTCTTTAAAATCCTTTGTATATTTGGGGCACCTGGGGGACTCAACTGGTTAAGCATCTGACTTTGGCTCAGGTCGTGATCTCATGGTTCTGTGGGTTTGAGCCCCGCATTGGCCTCTGCACTGATGGTGAACATCTTGCCTGGGCTTCTCTCTCTCTCCTTCTCTCAGTCCCTCCCCGACTCTCTCTCTCTCTCTCTCTCTCTCTCTCTCTCTCTCTCTCTCTCTCAAAATAAATAAGTAAACTTGAAAAAATAAATAGTAAATAAAATAAAATCCTTTGTGTATTTTATCCTTAACAGCTTATCTCGATTTGAATACTAAACTTCCATCAGACAATCTGATCTGGATTTTGGCTTCATAAAATTTATAGTTGAAAAAGTAGATACACATACCAAAAGTTGTTCCAAATACTATACTTAAATGTCTTCCAATAACTAAATGAAGTGGCTGCTTTAAAATACTAATTTATTTTTAGGGGGGTGGTGCCTGGGTGGCTCAGTTGGTTGAGCATCTGACTCATGATTGCAGCTAAGGTCATGATCTTATGGTTCATGAGTTCAAGCCCTCTGTACTGACAGTGAGGAGTCTGCTTGGGATTCTCTTTCTCCTCTCTCTGTCCTTCCATCACTCGTTCTCTCTCTGTCTCACAAAATAAATAAGTAAACATTAAAAAACATTAAAAAACTATTTTGAGAAAGAGAGGGTGCACATGTGACTGGGGGAGGGGCAGAGAGAGACAGAGGGAGAGAGAGAGAAAGAATCCCAAACAGACCCTGTACTGTCAGCACAGAACCTGATGTGAGGCTTGAACCCACGAACTGTGAGATCATGACCTGAACCAAAATCCAGAATCGGATACTTAACTGACTAAGCCACCCAGATGCCCCTAAAATACTACTTTAAATTAATTTTAAATTTAGTTCATCAGTTATATGAGCCACATTCTGAAAGGTGGACAGATGCATAGAGCTATTAGCTACCATATTTGGTGGCACAAATCTAGAAAATGCCAAATTATACCGTAAGCCTGCCCAACTGGGGACTCTACACTTTGGGCACCAAAAACTAATATAAGAATCTCTATAAATTATTTCTCTCTGGCCTGGATGACTTTGCAAAGCCATGCCACCCTCACCAAAAAAAAAAAAAAAAAAGATTCTATTTATGCCTTCGTCTTCACAGTACCTTCTTCTATATTTTATATCTTAACAATGCGTGTGACCAGAAGGGCACAGTCATATGCCTGTGCTTTGGTTGCCAGAGAGGCTGAGATGTTGAGTTTTTAGCATCTTCCTGGAATCAGACCAGCTCATGTGGAAAATTTGAAAAACACCGGAAGGGTACTCAAAGAGTTCTGGGCAGTCACAGACATGTGGTAAATAGCCACTGCATTTCTCCACCACAGCGTAAACCCTTAAAGGTAGGAATCGCATCTTTTCTGTTTGTGGATAGTCTACCCAGAGCTTTAAATGTAATTTGGCTCAAATGGCTGTGCAACGATTTTTGGTTTAGTACTCGAGTTTATGATTCACACCAGAGAATGTGAACTAAGAAATACAAAATATATGTTCATTTCAGTGTCCACAGAAAGTCCGTTTCAACACTGTTGTGAGGGAGACATATACTTATCTATTTGCTTTTGACCTCTGCTCCTGCCAGGACGATTTTTCTGATACCTTCCAGGGATTTCTCTGGATGATAAATTAAAAATGGAACATGAATGATAGCAGAGCTGAAGGGCAGAATGACTTTGAGTACACAGCAAAGGGTGATTCAGCTGGTGATTTCAAGAGATATGTCAGTCAGGAAGCTTGCTTACCCACAGGCTCTTTAAAAGAAACTGACGTGACTGCATTCGGGCTCTTCGGAAACTCCAGGCAGGTATTCTGGTGCTAACTGATCTTTTTCCGTCACAGACTTGATGACATTAGGAAAGGGTATCTGATGTACAAGTCAATCCCTGGACTGGCAAGCAGTTTATGGCATTACTTGGAACCAAAAGATAAATTCAGCCCATCAGATGATTTCAAGTTGGGAAATACCACAATAATTAGGCAGGTAATAGTGGGAGCTCAAGGTGGAGGAGGTCGGACTAGGAGACAGCAGGCAACTCCGATGACCATTTGCTGGCCTGTGTCAATGAGGGAGAGGCTACTATGAATGAATAGAATGAGGAAGTAGACAAGTTAACATAAATGTGTGTGTGTGTGTGTGTGCGTGTGTGCATAGTGTCGTCTGGGTTGCTGTAAAAATATATAAGGTATATATATATATATATATATATATATACCATAGATTGGGTGGATATGAACAATAGAGATTTATTTTTCGTGGTTCTGGAAGTCAGGAAGTCCAAGATAGAGGTGCTGGCAGATTCGGTGTCTAGTGAGAACCTGCACCTAGTTGACTGTCTCTTCACTGTGTCCTCACATGGTAGAAGGAGCTGGGGGGCTCTGTGGGGTCTCTCTCGTAAGAGCGCTAATCCCATTCCTGAAGGTTCCACCCTCATGGCTCAGTCACCACCCAAAGGCCCCTTCCCCCTAGTACTATCACCTGTGAGAGCTGGGATTTCAACATACGAATATTGGGGGGACACGAACATTCAGATCATGGGGCACATGCACACATGTGTATACACATACACACCCACATATATTTGGCACTGGCTCTTTACTTCTAGATTTCTCTTTCTAGGTCTTCGTACGGGAAACCTTTAATTATCTCCTGCAATTGTCTTTTGGGTTTTGAGTGAGATGTCACCTCTTTAGCGAGTCTTCCCCAATTTCCCAGTCTAATCTTGCCTCTCTGCTTCCTCCCCCACCGCCGTTAATTTCCAACACATTACGCCCTTTTATTTTCTGTGTAGCATTTATCACCACCCGAATTAATTTGCTTATTGATCAGTTTGCTATTTACTATCAGTTGCCCTGCATGAATATAAGCACCACGGAGGCAGCGTCTCTGAATATCACATACAATTGCTGTATGTGCAGTACCCTCAGTGGTCTCTGACATATGGAAGGAAGAAGTAAATATTCCTTAAAAGAATATGTGATAAATTAAAATCTTATATGCCATATATTGGAAGGTTGGTGACAGAAAACAAACACTTGGCGCTGCAGAGATGCTGAATGTTGTAAATCGTGGAACATATGTATGAAGATGGAAGGATCCTACTGCTGGGTTCCTCAGAGCCACCTTGGCGCTTTCCACTTCCTGCTTCTCCTCAGGTCTGATTTCCTTTTCCTGAGGTCATATGATAATGTAGAGTCAAAAGAATTTCCTTACTGAGGTATAACTGACATATGACTTTATATTAGTTTCGGGTCGATGACACAATAATTTGATATTTGCGGACATTGCCAAATGATCACCACCGAAAGTCTGGTGACATCCAATGTCACACACATAGTTACCAAAAATCTTCTTCTTGTGATAAGAAGTGTTAAGATCTGCTCTCTTACCAACTTTCAAACATACAACACAGTGTTATTAACTATAGTCGCCATGCTGTCCAATAATGCACCACTGTGACTTACTTATTTTATATCTGGAAGTTTATCTCCTTTTGATAGGGTGGAAAGTATGAAGATATATCTTGCTGAGAGGTTTTCTAAGTCATATTTTCGTGGATGAAAATAGAGGATCGTTCTTGTGTTTGTCACCCTCTCCTCCTTGCCCTGGTAACAGTACTCCCATTTTTCTCTAAATCGGTGGTTCTCAATCAGGGGAGATCTCCCCCATGAAACCCTCCAGGAGAAATCTAATGATATCTGAATGCATTTGTTTGTTACAACTGGGAGCATGTGTAGTGACCAGAGATGCTGCTAAATATCCTACAATGCACAGGACAGCTTCCCACAGCAAAGAGTTCTCCGGCCCCAAATGTCAATAGTGCTGAGGCGGACAAATGCTACTCTAACCTATCCCCCCATTCATTGTTCTTACCCACATGACATCATATTTACTTTGCTAAAAATCCAGGGGTTTTCTGCCACTGGTAATAGAAGAGTTGGAATAGAGAAACCAAATAAATGGAAAGGATACTTCCTAGAAATCAGGCAGATTGATTACACTCATGGATCTACTCTCACTCCCAACCTTCACTGAGGACAAAGTAAGAATTAAAAGTGTATCAATCCATAAGGCCAAACAGAATAGGAGAGAAGGCATCTGTAGAAGAGACTGCTGTGAGTTTTAGAAGCTAGGGAGTCCGTTAGAGGAGAAGCACCTGACCTAGCAGAGAGAAAAGACACCTCCGCTGAAGTATCTGCAAAAGGTAACCAGGTTGCAATGCTCGGAACTTGGAGGTATCAGGTAAACCGGAAAGCAGCAGTGAAACAAAAGGGATTGGGTGAACGCGAATATATAAAAGTGGGTGCTCTCTATGTCTCCCTGCAACCATGAAATGCCCATTGCTGTTCTTTCCTTCTCTCCCTGCTCTTCCACTCCTCTCCTCCCTACTTTCACGAGCTTTTCAGATTTGGACCCTGGACAATTTGAGTGAGAGAGTTTCTGCAGTGACTCCAAGCATGGCTGGGCTAAGACAAGTGGCGGAGGAGTGGGACGGGAGGGTGGTGTTGGACTCAAGCCTCATTAGTTTTGGCAGACCGTGGTGAGAAGTTCAAAATTCATTCTAAATATGGCAGGAAGACTTAAGAATTCCAAAAAGAGGGATGTTGTGATTCGATTTGTCTTTAAAAAAAATGACAGATTGCCATATGGAGAATGGATTCTAGAATGATGATGAGATAAGCAAGGAGATAATTTTGGAGACTATTTTTTTTGTGTTTCATGGTGATTTGGACCTGTATGGTGCCAGAACTGATGAGAGAAATGAATTATTCCTCCCCCCTCATGGAGGTCAAAGAATAAGAAAAACTGTTAATGGGATATATGTAGGAGACGAAGGTAAGGGAGGAACAACAGATGACTTGTGGATTTTGAGACTGAATAGTGAGGCAGATGTCAGCCCCATACAATAAGACAAAGGAGACTTGGGGAGGTAGGACAGTTGATACGTTTTGCATGTGTTGAAATGCCCATTTAGATATCCAAGTGGAGATGCCAAGTAAGCAATTGGGAAATTGCTCAGGATCATTATAAAGATACACATTTGGGAATCATGAGTGTATGTATGTTATTATGGGTTGAACTGTGCCCTCCAAAAAGATATGTTGAAGTCCTAACCCCTAGTGCCTTCGAATATAGACTTTTTTGGAAATGTGGTCGTTGCAGATGTAACTAGTCAAGACAAGAGGACTAATTTAGGATGGGCCCTAAATCTAATGTGACTGGTGGGTGTCCTTATGGGAAGGAAATGGAGAATAGACACAGAAATACAGACTCATGGGAGGGGGTGGATGCCATGTGTTGATGGAGGCAGAGATGGGAGGGATGGAGCTGTAAACCAAAGAAAACCAAGGATTGCCAACAAACCACCAAAAACTAGGAAGAGGTAAGAATGGATTCTCCCCTACAGGGGAAAGGGAAACTTGGACCTGTTGAAACCTTGATTTTGGATCTTTAGCCTTCAGAACCGTGAGACCACACATTTCTGTGGTTTTAAGCCCCCTGGTTTGTGGTAACCACCAAGGCTATGGCAATGCCAGGAAACTAGTAAGTTGGTATTTAAAGGCGAGGATCTGGATGAAAACATTCAGTGACAGAATATATACAGAATATATGCAGAGAATATATACAATAACTGAGCCCTGAGGCACTCCATCTGTGAGATTCTATGGTGTTGCCTCAGTTTCTGACTGGTTTCTGACCCCAGTGGTATCTAAGCATTTTCTTCCCACATAGACAACTTATGTTATCCTACGTAGACTCTCTGGACATTTTTATCATCCTGTTCCCTGCGGTTGCCCTTGCATTTCTGTCTTTTACACTGACTCAAACCAGTGCTCTCTCACTAAGATGAGAGAGAAAGGCTGGCCAACTCGTGAGGTACCATTTTTATCGCCATCTTGTTAAAGGGATTTATAGACATGTCTGGCTCACAGATAATAAACAACGGAGATGGAATATTAAGATAACAGAACTTCAAAACTCATTCTCTCCACCAGAATTCTGAGAGCAGGCAACCTTTCCAAATGGTGAATATGGTGCTATTTGGGAATCTCCTTCACAACATCTGATGCAGCTCATGTCCCATGTCATAGACCTAATGATTAACTGCCTTCAGTATGAGACATTCAAACTAATGAGGAGAGACTCTTGCCGTCTGTCTGCTTCAATTAGTGCCTGTGCTCTCATTATCCCGCAAGTATACAAGGCTTCTTGTATATATGGCCTCTGGCTTGTAGATAAGATATTATATGCCTGAGGGCTGTCTTCTACTTCTCCATGGCCACACATTTGGTATTTCTATGTTTTAATGGGACACATAAGCAGGGATACAGTGATACTTCTGTTTTATGAAGTTAATTCAAACTCAGGCCAGTGAAGAGGCTTATTTACTAACCACGAAGAAGTTACCAGTGGAATTGAAATAAATCTGCTGTTGGATCCTATCTATTCCCCAATCATATTAGAGGTTTCTGTTATTAGGTTGAAGTCTTTTCCAAGACCTCTATTTCCGAACCTTAACCAACTTTACCTTCTTCCCAAGTTCACTGTACCCATTCGTGTTCCAACTTCCATCTCATTCTGTTCCCTAATTAGAGTCCTCTTAAGAGATCTTTTTATCTGCATGGATCTCTTATTCTGCATTTTAGCATCTCCTTCCTCTCTGGCTCTTTTCCTCGGTATGTAAACATGACTGCAGATGTTATAAACTGAGAAACTATGTAGTCTCTTTGGTAATTTTAACTGTTGTGCATAAGTTTTTGGCAAAGCTATGTCTCTACAGATTTTGTTGCTTCTTTGAGAGATGTGTTTCTGCTTTATGAATATATTTATAATGTCGGCTGCTTGTATACTATAATTTATTCTTTGAGATTGCATGTATTCTTGCTTGAGCAGCTGTTTTTTGGAATGAGAATCTCAGATGAAGACGACTTCAAGAAAGAGATACAGGCATAATTTTAAACTTGCACTGGAAAGAAACCAGGAAAGGAAGGACATTTGTTTTTGTGTGTGAACGCTTTTGTGGGCCTTTGGTTTCTTAGCAATGAGCTTGTCTAAGAGCTGAACGACCTGGATGCCAAGAAATGACTCCATGCAGGGCTACTGTGTTCAGGTACAATTGTCCTGTTAGGGCCAGAGGAAAAGGCTACATCTCCGTGATGGGTGTGGGTAGGGGGAAGTGTCTCTTCTTGAGTTAATCAACTAGAAAAACTAGTTTCCGGTTAATCAACTAGGAAAAATGGAGAGTTGTGACAAGAAGACAAAGCTCACAGTAAGGTGAAAGGGAGATATTCTTTCAGTTGGGGTCTCGGGACAGGAGAGGCTATACTGAGAGGTATGATGATAAGAAGCTTTGTTAGAGATGTGAGTTGACACCTCCATGTTGAGTGCGGCCAGCAGTTAGGAACACTCTATGACTCTGCGAATGACCATGAACCCAGGGTCTCTGAGGCCATGTACTTACAGCAGACACCAATAGTTATTCTGTGTTGTAATTTCCCCATTATTAGCCCCAGGTGGCTGAGCCTGGCAGAGTGGCAATCTTATGCCAAAGCATCAATGGCCAACCCCACGGGAAGGACAGCATATTTAGAAAGAATCATGGAAAACTCACAGATGTAATTAGAATATTATTAAGTTTCCAGGAGGGTAGATATGGGCTCAGAGTTGTGGCACTTTGGGGCATTCATAGACATGTGACCTTCAAGCCTGGTGAATACATCACTATCTTTAATAGCTCTTCATTTACCTTCCTGTCTCATAAGAAAAATGTCTTTCCTCTAACCCTGAGAATATGCATTGAAGAAATAATGATTGCACTCTAAATCATTGACATGTTGAATGCTAAGATGATGTCAAGAAAAATGTATTAACTTTGTTTTACTTGAAAAATTGCATTCCATTTTTCTTCATAAAATGCTTCATTCCTCCTTTAATTACATATAACTTAAAGAATCGTCTTTGAAAAGAAGATTTCTGAGTGAGGATGTGCAGTGCAACTCTGTGTTATAGAAGGTTTATCTATTTCCATGGTAGTATGAACATCTCACTAACTGACAAAAAAAAAATGAAAAAAGAAAAAGGAAAAAGAAGAAAAGAAAGTGAGAGAATATGAAAGAGGAAGACATGAATTCTCTTTGGACACAAGCTGGCTTGGGACAAAAAATATTTTGCGATATCATATATTTAAAAACTCTTTGTGAGCATATACCTCCTGGAAACATGCAGATGATTACCTACGCCCACCAGTGCATATGAGCAGATGAAAATCCACTCGGGGCACATAACCATTGCTGCTGATTCTGTAAAAGGTTTGTGGCTTCCTTGTTTTGCTGTTTTGTTTTTTTAATGAGGAAAATTCTCATCCAACCCACTGCACAACATTAACGTGTAGGGATGGGCATCTTTGACCTGTCAAGTAACAAGACTGGAGATCAGTTTGTGTATGTTGCTGACTATTCTTGAGTTTTGCCACTATTCTGGGAGATGAAATCTGTTGAGATGATGTCATTCCTTGCATTTAATTTTGTGACTATTTTGCTGTTGATTCAAGTCATCTGCCTTTTATTCACTTGGAATAAATATGCCCTGAATGATCATCTTGATTCCTGG
Source organism: Panthera leo (assembly GCF_018350215.1). Classification (NCBI taxonomy): domain Eukaryota; kingdom Metazoa; phylum Chordata; class Mammalia; order Carnivora; family Felidae; genus Panthera; species Panthera leo. The sequence continues at coordinate 18,013,128 of NC_056687.1, read as the reverse complement.
AATCATTACTGACTGTTACAGATTCTTAAAATGGCTGGAATTGTATTAGTCTTGGAGATCCGGGATAAATTTAACTTCATTGCCATTTTATGCGAGAAGGTGTTTACCAGGTATCCATCGTTGTGGTTTCTGCATTTGTAAACACCCACTCCATTTTCAGGCTACCTCTCCTCACTCTTAGCCAGCAAGTGCATGGGGAATTAAAACTAATTTTAATATTACACAAAGCAAAACATCATTAAGAAAATGTGTAAAAAATTAAAAAGCTGTAATTTTTATAATGCAATTCACAACTAAATAGAAATGATTTTTTAATTACATGCTCATTTGAGTTATGTGCCACAGATTCCCAAGAGAGATGTCTGTTTAAATCTAAGTAGTGACCTCAGAACTTCATTATTACACCATGTGTTAGTGCCCAAGAAACTCATATTCCCCCTCCTGGTCCTTCCTTCTTGTCCAGGTCTGGGGATAGAGTATGGTGAGGCTGTGATCCCCACTGTTCACAACCCAAGTCCTTTTCTCAAGAGTGTGCTCAATTCTGGGCCATTGGGTGAGGGAGGATCAGTGTCCGAATGGCCTCTTATAGGGAATCTCAACCATCCTTCCTTTTTTGAGATGCATCTGCCCACCACATGTCGGTCCTCAGCCTTTTCGTAGTTCTCTGGGGACAACGGATCTGCTTTCTGGAAAAGCAGGTAGCTTTCAGTTTTCTCCAGCCACCTGAATGCTTTATCATTTATCTGTGTCTTTTTCTATTTCTAGATTTCTTTTTGACCTGTCTGCTCTTGACTTCTCTACTACTCTCTTTAACCCTGTGGGATGATGGCTTTTACCTTTTTTTGTCTCTTTATTGTCTTTTTGGTTAGATTCCTGAAGGCAGCATGAGAAAATGCACCTGTCCAATCTGCCATTTTCAAACAGATGTCCCTGAGACAGTATTTGGAACCAGGGGGAGGTACGTCTTTCCTCTTCGCCTTTCTTTCTATGTCTTCTTCCTATTTCCATCTCACTTATGCCCTGAAAGGTACCTATAAAGTTCTCAACCAGCTGTCAGTTCATCTCCATCAAGACATTAGTTGATAGCAGCTTAAAGAATTAGCCTATCTAGAAACACTGCATATATTTTTTCATACTCTAAAAGGAATGCATTCTCTTTGCCGCAAGAAAAAAAATACAGACAGATACAAAGAAATAGTGGAATTTCTTTTAAGTGGAAATCTAAAAGACCAAAAAGACTTTTAGACTACCAAGAAATAACTCTTGATTGAAATTTCAGGCTGAGACAAGTGCTTGGGGATAGACAATCATCTCCAATCTAATCTGATTAATCTGGGTCAGTTCAGAAAACCTGCTCTTCCCTGAGATACTAGCAATTGGTTTTAGCATTTGGTATGATATTAACCAAAAGTTACCTATTGTAGATAAATAACTGAGTGAATCAAAAAAGATCATAAAAAGGAGTATATTTTTTCCAACAAAGTCATTATATTTTACAATGGGGCTACTTTTTAATTAAGTTAGGTGGAATTTCTAAGCCATTTGTTTATACTCCAAAAGATTAGGGGAAAAAACTCCTCCCCCCCTACAAATTTCTAAGTGTCAGTTCAATTTATGAAAAATGCGTTTTTAAAAGCATTTCAGTTGAGGGCATAAAGAAGTTAAGAACGTCATCTGATAGTCAATTGTGTGGGATCTCTGAAAAGCAGCTCTCTTTTAAATTACTGTTTGTATTTCTCGTGCCTTGAAGCCTTGGTAGCTGGAAAGACCACGGAACCAACATAAGAAACAAGTTCTTGAAAGTGTTCATAAATTCTTGAAAAATAAATTGGGTATGTTATTTCTTCATAAAGTAGACAGAAAATGAAACAAACCTCCCAAATCCCAAGGAAAAAATAAGCAGTAATTAAAAATCTATTATTAAACAGTGAGAACAGCAAAATTTATTTTTATGGCTCTCTGGAAATAATAGAAGTGTTTTTTTAAGTTATATATATAGCAATATTTACTATAAGCCAGCTACATGTGCAGAACATTGCCAAATGAAAATTTTAGACATTTTATTGGATGTTAAATCTTTTAACAAAGAAGCTGAGATAGAAATGTTAAGTCCTCCTAGGAAGATCCCACCGGTCAGGCTGTCATCCTTTTTAACTTTAAACAAGAAACTTCTGCGGTTAGATCATCTTTCTAGTTTTGATCTAAGGTTAAAGAAAAAGTTCGCATATTGAATGCCATCATTTAATGACTGTGGATGTCAGGGGTGCTGAGCTGAAGGTAATGATTCACAAAACAAAAATTCTTCTTAAATTACAATATTTCCTACATTATTGAGGTTTTAATCTTGTCACTAAGTTTTTCTTAATTTGCCTTCAGGAAGAGTAAACTTCAAACAGGTCTGAAGTCTGCATGGGCTTAGAAAAGAGCCTGGAAAATTGACTCCTGACTTTCAGGAAACGTTTAGCAGCATTTAGTTTTGGGGGTTGCTTTATACTGGATTCATGCACCTGCTGAACAGCCAGAGTCATATTCTAAGAATTTCCAACAGTGAAGCAATGAGAAGGAGGTTCAAGAGGGCCCGAGACCTCTATGCGGATGTGCGAAAAACTTCTCTCACGTGGTTGTATGCTTTCTCCTCACAGATGAAATCATGCACAGCTGTCCATCTCTAGCTCTTTCCATGATAGTCCTGGGAATTGAGAAACTGTGCCTATGTGTAATCTCCCCCTTATGTAACCAAGTCCACACATTTCCAGATATTTTGCTATAGGTTTCTCTCTTTTAACTACTTGACTTCGTTCTATCAAGAATGTCATCATTTCATTGTGGTAACAATGTACTACCTCTGATTTAGAGTATTTGAGACATGGAAGCATTTCACTGGAAACATCTGTTTTCGAGAAGGATAAAACTTACCTTCTGAAATGCAGGAAAGGTTGTAAACTTGTACTTTTAGATCAACATGGGAAATACCCTTAACTTTCTCTAGTAAGATCCTATTCTCCGGGCGCCTGGGTGGCTCTGTCGGTTGAGCGTCCAACTTCTGCTCAGGTCATGATCTCACGGTCTGTGAGTTCGAGCCCCACGTCGGGCTCTGTGCTGACAGCTGGGAGCCTGGAGCCTACTTCTGATTCTGTGTCTCCCTCTCTCTCTGCCCCTCCCCTGCTCACACTCTCTCTCTGTCAAAAATAAAATAAACATTAGAAAAATTTTTTTAAAAAGATCCTATTCTTCTACCCTTTTTTTCCCCTCCCCCAGTGTATTTGTTGAGTCACTCCGTATTCATTTAATCATTGGGGGAAATCTGGTATCATCTTGGGCAGTGGGTGACTTCTACTGTGTCAGACCTCTCCAACCGCTACAAGTCTTCTGTGACAACTCTTTCTGACCTAAATATGCCAGAGTCTGCTCATACTGGCCAACTGTGCACATCTCTTCCCAACTTCGCATTCTTCAGATCATTGATTTATGGTAGCATAAATCAACATTGGTGGAGTGTTTACACCACTGGAATGGGCCATTGCTACAAATCAAGCTTTTATTGCCCTCCTGCCCCTACACAGGTTGCTAAACATTTACCAGCATACCACTGCCCCCAAGTTATCTATATATTCATATTTTGATCTAATTAAATGTTATATTTGAGCACAACACAGTAAAAAGGATCAAACAGAAAATGTTTTCAAAGCAACCTCCCCAGTCTTGAGAAAAGATCAGATATTCTTTAATGGTTACCCAGTGTCTCGCTCATCATGCTTAACTATTTGCAATGCTGATTCACAGAATCAAGAATCTAGAATTTCAGCTACTTCGACCTCTCCCAAACATTCTGGCTTCAACTCTTTTTACTTTGATATCCTCTTAGGAATTTGTTGAATCACAGGGTCGCTTCTGAGTGAGTTAGTACCATGAAAGAAAATTTGCTATTATTAAATATTTCAGACATAATAGAAAACACAAGAGATATTATGATGATCACTCAGGTATCCACATCCCAGTGAAAAAAATTAGTTGAAGCTTTCTCTTATTCTCTTTTCATTTCTGCAAAGGTAGCTAATATTCTCCCTATGATGGTTACCATTTCTATATATTTCTTGATATATTCTCACATAATATATCTATTCTTTTATTCTTTTAAGTATCTGAACAAAAAGGATCATAACATCTGTTAAACTTGGTGTTTTTTTTGCTCAATATTGCATTTCTGACAATTACCCAAGTAGCTCATATTTAGTTATTTTCATTGCTATGTAATATCTAATTTAACGATATATATCACAGTTTATCCATTCTGTTGACAACACATTTGTGCTGTTTTAATTTTTTTTGGTCTTTGTAAAAAAGGCTGCCATGAACATTTTTGTAAAGAACTCCTTACACATGAATCTGAGAATTTCTTCAAATGGTATAAACAGGAGTGGGATTACTGGATAGTGGTGAATGTGCCCCTACAACTTTCTTAATGATCACCAAATTGCTTGTCACAGTGATTACAATAATTTACATCCCATCCAGCAGAATGTAATTGTTCTGGTTGCTACATAATCTGCCCTAAATATGCTACTGTTAGACTCAAATGTTGGCTGGTATGATGGATAAGAAATTAACAAGGTGGTTTTAAGCAAAGGCATAATAGATGAATATGTTACTATACACAAAGTAGCAAGACAGCCAAAAACTGGAGAAGTCCAAATGTACCTCAACATGACAATGGATAAGCACGTGATGCTATATTCATACAGCAAAATACCACTTAGCACCAGAAGGGAACAAAGTACTGCTACGTGAAAAATATGGATAGGTCCCAAAATAATTATTAGGAATTATCATGCTGATTGGCTCTGTTAATTGCGGGGAACCGCCTAACAGGGGTGCAAAGGGGCTTTCCGGATTAATAGAAATGTTCTATAATAGTTAATACTGGGAATTGGTTACAAAGTGTATGTATTTGTCAAAACTCACCAAGCTGTACATTTAGGATCTATACATTTTATAGACTGTAAATCATAAATCAATTTAAAAGAAAGAATATTAGAAGAAAATAAGAGCGTAGATATCCGCATTAAGAGAAAGAGTCCCTTATTGCTTGAGTAGCTCCCTGGGATGCCTTTTTATTTCATATGGTTTTACATATGTAAGTTAATCAGAAGCATGCAAAGATTTAGGGAGAAAGAATTCGGAGGCGTGAGGAGGAGAGAGAAGGGAGATTAAGGGCAAATGCCTTGCCAAAGACACTGAAAGAGAGTCTCAGATAAAGAGATTTTAAACACATTTTGCTCAGAGTTAAAAATATAGTTTCTCTTTAATGCTTTCCAAAAGCAGCAGTAAAAAATTTAAATTGCCTTCCAATTTCTCTTGGATGTCGCAGTGATGCTTCATCTAAATGTATTCTCTCTGCTGAGATAGACCCAGGATACAGTGTCTCCTGAGACACCCTGGTGTAATTTGTTACATTTTAGTACATTTTATGGCTATTCTTAAGACATAGAAGTTTTAGCTTTTTTACAAATGATAAATGACATCTACCCATTAATTTCTTTTAAATTAATTATACAAGAAAAGTGTGATTTAGAAATAAATAATAAAAATTAAATGATGCACTTTATTTTGAAGTCAAATGTATATGGAATATTAAGTATGATGGTATTAAATGTGTATAGAAGCCGGGCGCCTGGGTGGCTCAGTCAGTTAAGCATCCGACTTCAGCTCAGGTCATGATATCTCCATCCGTGAGTTCGAGCCCCGCGTTGGGCTCTGTGCTGACATCTCAGAGCCTGGAGCCTGCTTCAGATTCTGTGTCTCCCTCTCTCTCTGCCCCTTCCCACTCACACTCTGTCTCTCTCACTCTCAAAAATGAATAAATGTTAAAAAAAATTAAATGTTTATAGAAGCAACTTTCTTTATCTGCTATTGGGAAATCTTGCAATTTGTAATTTTTTTCTAATAATTCTGTGTTTTGTTTATAGGTGAACAAATAGGAGAGGCCATTTAAAATTATTTCAGTCATATTTTGCAAAATGCTTTGTGAGTTTGGGTAATCATTATTTCCAAAGACGTAAAGGTCAAGTTAGCGGTATTCCATCCAGGTGTTTTATCTTTTTAGCGTTGATTTTTAAGCTCAAAGAATACATTTAAAATTCCAGTTAAGAATTTTGACCAGTTAGATGTAGTAAAGATCACCATGAAACAAAATTTTAGATTTTTGTCCTTCGTATGCCTTTCATTAAATTTCATTCATTCATGCTTCATGTTTCCTGCTTTTAATGAATGATCTAATATGGGTACACATTACACAGGATATGATCAAAATTAAAAGTAGTAAAAAAAATTAAACTTTCATACCCCTCAAAACTACCTTGGTGTCCAGTCAGGTACAATTGAGTCATACATACATACATCCGTGCGTGATACTCAAGGGCTTAATTACATCTCTCACTTGATCTCTACCAGCTCACTCCATGCTGTGTTACAAAGAAAACATTTAAAAATTTTGTTTCATGAATGGATTAACATTGGAGAAATGGAAATAGTTGTCATGAACTCTCCCAAGTGCTTTGACCCACTGTTGGACATTTACAAATCGTAGATTGTGAAAAGCTGATCTAGTTCATGCCCCTCGTCTCGGCAAGATCAAATCAGCCCTGTAAATAATACCCCTCCTCAGATTTCCTGGGGTTTATAGCCGCATAATGTGCAAAGATTAGGATATTGTAAACAGAATCCAAATGTGTGTATTTTTATATGTTTCTATTGATCAATAAGGATATTAAGGTATGTGTATAATAAGATCAGTAAGTAAACAAGACAATTCATAGTAAAGGGCACGTCTGAGTATGTATCCAAAAGAACTGAAAATAACATTTTGAACAGATACTTGCATTTTCATGTTCATTACAGCATTGTTTACCATAGCTGAGAGGTGGAAACAACCTAACTATCCATCAGTGGATGAATGGATAAAGAAAATGTGATGTATGCACACAATGGGATATTATCCAGAATGGAAAATGAAGGAAAGGCCGTCATACCTGACAATACGGAGGACTCTGGAGGCTATTATACTAAGTGAAATAAACCAGCCACAGAAAGACAAATCTGTATGATTTCATTTATATGAGGGATCTGAAGCAGTTAAACTCACAGCAGTAGAAAGTGAAATGGTGGCTACCAGAGACTAGGGAAAGGGGGAAATGGAACATTGCTTCTTGCAATGGGTCATGCAAGATGAAGAAGTCATGCAAGGTGAAAAGTTCTAGAAATCTTCCATACAACAACGCTTATGCTGTTAGCAGTTCTGTACTTTTCACCCAAAACTTTGTGAAAATGGTAGATTTCATGCTATATGCTTTTTTAAAAAAAGTTTTTTTAATGTGTGTTTATTCTTGAGAGACAGACACAGAAAGTGAGCAGGGGAGGGGCAGACACAGAATCCGAAGCAGGCTCCAGGCTCTGAGCTGTCAGCACAGAGCCTGACGCGGGGCTGGAACTCACAAACCAAGAGATCGTGACCTGAGCTGAAGTCAGACACTTAACTGACTGAGCCACCCAGGCGCCCCATGTTACGTGCTTTTTATCACCATAAAAAATTCTTAAATATAAACCATAAATATGATTTTGTGTTTATTATCTGTAGGTAGTTGTTGATATGAATGTTAGTGGTCGTGAGGGAACAAAATAGCTCCTTAACATGGGTAGCTTCATGGAGAGTTTAGTATCTCAGCGCAAGGGCGGTCTATTAAGCACAGGTTCCTTAGGAAGCTGACTGTGCGGCAGATTTTGGAGTTCAGGAAGCTGTCCCTGAGGAGTGCTCTCGGGATCGACTTTGTGGGAGAATGGAGGCAGTAAACTGGAAGGGGAGAGAAGCCCAGATCTCGCGTAACGACAATCAGGTCTCTGCCAGGTTGGCAGGCAGCTAAAGCTGCCGAGGAGGAGGCTCCTCGAGAGTCATCCCAAATAGGGTCAGGGGTCCAGGCCTCTGTACCCTCACGTCTCCCAGTCACTGAATGCCGGCAGCCCCTGGGAAGGGGACGTGACTTGGATCAAGATGGCCTTCTTTTGTGGAGAATAACCACATAGAGGAGGCGGGCACTCAGTCCTGGAGTAGGAGCCCATCAGTCAGGAAGGAGGATCCATGAGCCAAACTAGAACATCTCCCAGCCAGGGTTGAGGGGAGTGAACATGGGCTATTTAGGGGTTATAGGGATGGAAAGTGAGATAGAGACAGGAGAAATGGATGGGTGGGAGGCAGGTAGCACTATAGCCCCTTCGAAGAATGGAAGATGTGGGTTGGAATCTCAGCCTATTTCCGAGTCCAAAAAGAAGTTCGCTCAAATGAGAGCTTATACGCATTTCTGTCTTTAGAGTTGTGGCCTTAGTCTAGAACTTTGGTTTACCTGAATATGGCTCGATATGTTATAAACACAATTTATTATTGTTTTCAAAGCAAGTGCCATTTTATATAAAATCTATTACTTTACGTTAACTTTCTGCCTTTAGACCCACGGCTAAACATTTTTATTGTCTTGATAATTATCTATCTCCCTGATGTGTGTTTTACTTGTGTACCACAGGTTCTTAATGAAAAATTCTCTTCACCCTCTAATCTCTGTTTGGAGGTTATAATGGCAATTAGATATCCTTCTTGCTCATACATAATGCATGAATACTGCAGAAGTAGGTTATTGAAGTGTTTGACTTATCTCCTGCATCACCTTTTCAGCTGATGGGTAGTGAGTAGAAATTTAATAGACAGATGTTATTCTACTTTTATGCTCCATTTACAGATCTAGGTTAGGTTTACATAAAGGAGAGTTTCAGGGCATTAATTTCTGAAGTCAACAGTGTGCTCGATTGGATTTCGGTCCTGCCTCTGCTATTAACTTTGTGTGGGATGTCGACCAAGCAGTTGTATCTCTCTGGGTCTCATTTATACATTTACTACATCTGCAAAGTGTAGTTTTGGATCGCATGCTTCATGACGACGTTGTCCAGCCACCATTTCATTGGATGAATGAATATGTTTGAATGAATATGGTTTTTTTTTTTCCAAAGAAAATGAATTTTTCCTCATTCACTATAGCTCAACATGCACAGATCATTTTGGTGCACAAATAACTTTCAAGCATGACACCTTCATTTGGTTTCATAAACTTGAACCCAGATCAGAGGGGTAGTAGGATCCATTATGTACACATATAAACTCATTATGTTATAAAGTGTAATAGTGTCATTATTTTCCATAACTGCTCAAGAATTCCTAAGAACCTTCCATTGCCACTGAGGGCAAGAAAAAGTCAGACTCCCTTCAAGGCCATTCGCCTGGAAGCAAATTCACCATTGCATAAGCCTGAGCATGAGTGTCTAACCTCCTGTACATTCTTTTCCCTCCTCTTTCCTCAGGCTCTACATGGAACCTAGAAAGTCTCTCCTTCCCTTTTTGTCTAGCAGAGACTTCTCCTGTGTCCGTTCTTTCCTTCAACTTCCCAGAGTGGGATTCATCTTCCCCCTTCCCTAGCAGTAAGAAGGGTATTTCGGGTACTATTTGAATCATATCATTCCTATTGCAAAAGAATAATAGTTAAATCCCTTACAAGTGAAAACCAAGTCGCTGCCTCTTGTATTAGGAGAGGAAAAAAATTGCTTCGTGGGCCCTTTAATTCTGATGGCGATGTTTATCACGCTAGGCAGGGAGGTGCTGCTCTGAGCCACTTACTGGGTGACCCTCTGCCTGCTAAGCTGAAGTGTGGCCCAGAGAAGCTTCTTCAGCAGGTCCTGGAGGGCAAGCGACTATGCCATTTGGACCTTTTGAGCCAACAGAATCAATTTTGCTTGAACTTTCTGCAGCAGATTGGATTGTTCCGTGGTTCTTCTAGCAAATCCCGGTAGAATGACTGTGAGGCCTCCAGGGCGGCATGCCTCACGCTGTGTGTTGTGACCCATCAGTGAGTTGTGAAATCCATTTAACAAGTCTAGAGCAGCATTTTTTAAAATATGAAAGATGATAGGATAGAAAGGAAAATACCAGAATACATTGCCTGTAGTAAGGGCAACATTCATTAAAACTTGTTTATTTTGCTCAAGATCTTCTGAGTGTATTGGATTACACATTAAAATGCATTTCCTACAGCATCCTAAGGCCACGATTTTGGAAACCCACTTCTTTAGGATATTTGAGCGAAGTCATGCCTGCTTGGTTGAATAACTTGTTTTCTTTCAAGAAACAGCTCTGGGCGTGGTACTGGGAACTGGAAGATAGAGACTGAGTCCCTGATGGTAACACTGGAGGAGCATAGTACTCTTCTCGAACTGGATGTTCTCTGATCCACTGGTCCATAAAGGAGGGGCTGCCCAGGCCACAGTATTATTGAATAGAAATGGTATATATGGGATCGGGTACCACCCGATCCAAAGCGCCCAGCTAAATCATGGGAATAGATTGTTCTCACTCCTAGCATCCGTCATGCTTCACAGCTACCCCCTGTTCCAGAATCTATAGCTAGGGTCTCATGGGGAGTTCCATTTGAGATGTTGGCTGAAAATCCCTGTATAAATCCCAGTTTACAGATGGCTCTTCCCAAAATTCTAAAATGGGCTGTAAGTAGATGTGTAACATTACGATCCTACGACGTATGACTCTGAAGGAAAGTGCAGAATGGAATTCTTTTCAGAGAAAGGAAAGTAGGCAGAGCTTTCCACTGGATTGTCCATTTTTGCCCGGAAGAAGAGTCTGAAGTAAATGTTAACATTATTTCCTTAGTTTTGTCGGTTGGTCTAGGTTATGAAAATCGGGGAGAAAAAAGGTTGGGTAGTGACATGTGGATGAGACTAAAGTATGGGGTTACTTGGGTTCCATGTGAATGCTCACTGCTATGGACTGAATGTTTATGTCCCTCACCCCCATCCCCCAATTCATATGCTTGAAGCACTAATGTGATGGTATTTGGAGGTGAGGGCCTTGGAAGGCAATTACGTCATAAGGGTGGAGCCTTCATGATGGAATTAGTGTGCTTACAAGAAGAAGAAGAAGAGAGCTGGCCCTCTTTCTGCTCTCTGCCATGTAAGGACACAGCAAGAAGACCACCATCTGCAAATCCGGAAGAGTTACCTCACCAGATATGTAATCTGCTGGCACCTTGATCTTGGACTTCCCATCCTCCAGAACTGTGAGAAATATATGTTTGTTTATGCGCCTCACTCTGTGGTAATTTGTGAAAGCGGCCTAAACTGAACAAGACATTCATCCAAGGGCCCTTTCTAAAGAGACAGCTCTTAATAACCAGGTGGACAATGATACCCGCTCTGTAGATGTCAGCCAATCTCATTCTCCAACAACCCCATCCCTGGCTCAGTGGTGTTAAAGGGACCAAGATAACAGAAATGCATGAGTTTAATAAGGCGGACTGCACCGTACCGAGTCTGACCCGACGACTGGACGTCCAATTTGCCACGAGCAGAAGTAAAATCTGAGCCCATATGGCAGATGTCATTGATTGCCTACTCAAGAGTTATATCCTGACAGAGGAGAGATACAAAGAAGAAATAAATACCTGCCCTTTCTTTCTGCCTTTGGATAGCATCACAGCATAGCATGAAGCTCAGAACTCTGGCAACCATTTTACCACATGGTGAAGAGAGCCAACAGATTCACAGAAAAACTTGACCCAAACACCTGAACGTCTTTGAGCTGCTGAATTACCTCTGGATTGCTGTGACACGAGAGGATAAATCTTTATTATTTAAACCACTTTTTCTTGGGTGCGTTAGTGTCATAAGCCTTCCGTAACAAACGACTACAAACTTGGCGGTTTAAAACAAAACAGAGCAAAACATTTATTCTCTTACAGTTCTGGAGGTCTGAATTCTACAAGCAGTGTTGCTAGGCTGAAATCAAGGTGTAGGCAAGATCATACTTGGGGAGAATCAGTTTACTTTCCTTTTCTAGCTTTTAGAGCTACATTTGGCTATTGTTGTTGTTGCATTCCTTGGCTTGTGTCCCTCCCTCCATTTTTAAAACCAAATTTGTCTCTGTTTCCTCACATTGCTTTCTGTCTCTGAGGCCACATCTCCCTTTCCCTTCCTCTTATAAGGACACTTGATGATTATACTTAGAGTCCACTTGGACAATCCAGAATAATCTTCCCTGTCAAGATCCTAAACTTAATCACATCTGCAAGGTCCCTTTTTTTCCATGTAAGGTAACATTCACAGCTTCTAAAGATGAGGACCTGAATATCACTGGAAGCCATTATTCAGCCTACATCTTGGGTGTTTGCTCTCTCACTTGCATCTGAAAACTTTCTAATGAATACTCCCTTTAATATAGAACCATACATGGGGGATATCAGCAATTTTCCAGGCTCCAGGTTGATTACTTTGGGCTCCTTCCATCATGGAAGGAAATAATTTGCCCTTTGTGACTTACACTCTCATCTTAGATTTGGATTTTCTATCTTTCCTACCATGCTATAAATACCTTCATCCTTGAAATTACCGAATACCTGAAAAATTCATCATAGTACCAAGTACAACATTGCTTCTAATCAAAGAACTCATTTTATAATGAAAAAAAAAAAAAGAAGAAAGTGAAGGCTGAGACTCATTGGATTCCCTAGTCTTCTTATGTGCCCTATAAGTTAGAAGTTTCTAGTCTTCCAGAACAAAGAAAAGGATTATTGTGACCTAGTTATAGCCAAGCTGGAAGTGTATTTTTGCAAGATACAGTATGAATCAGAAGGTAATATATATTGCCAAATATATTCTGAGAGTAGGGTGCAGAAGTGAAGGTGGCAATTCTTATATTTACACATGCATGCAAAATGTTGTTTCTGTCCCCCGACTCTGGGATGTATTGCTTTGGAGATTTTAGAGCCCAAGGAATAAATGCCGTCATCATGAGACACAACAGTTGGTTCAAATTGAGACTGGCCATGTCAGACTTTTCAGCCACTGGACACTGGATGAACATGAAAAAAAAAAAAAGAAGGAGAAAAAGAAAAGAAAAGAAAAAAAGAAAAGAAAAGAAAAGAAAAGGAAAGGAAAGAAAAGAAAAGAAAAGAAAGAAAAGAAAAATGTGGTATTTTCTGGGGTGATATACCCTGTCAATGGGGGATGGGATAGGCATCTATATTTATTTATTTGCTGTATAATATGTATTTGTATATTATGTTATGTATACCCTTCCCAACTTTTGTGGTTAAAATGTAATTTAGGCCAGAGGTCCCTGGGTGACTCAATTGGTTAAGTGTCCGACTTAGGCTCAGGGCATGATCTCGCGGTTCAAGAGTTCGAGCCCTGCATCAGGCTTTGTGCTGACAGCTCAGAGCCTGGAGCCTGCTTCAGATTCTGTGTCTCCCTCTCTCTCTGCCCCTCCCTTGCTCGTGTTCTGTCTCTCTCTTTCTCAAAAATCAATCATGAAAATTAAAAAAAATTTAATGTAATTTAGGCCATACATCAAAGAATATCAAAAGAAAACTGTACGTAAACTAGACAAAGATTGCAATGTCCTAGAGATCCTGCTTGGGGAAAATGATCACTCCGACACACAGATTTTATGGAAATTATGGCTGATAAATTCAGGGGACAAATTTGTAGCAAAAGCATGAGTGGCTGTCAGGCTGGAGAACGCTCAATGACCATGGCCCCTTGAGCCCACTCAGGTCTTCGTTGGAGAAGATGTGGTGAGGGGCCAGGTGCCAGTTAAACATAAACATGAACTTTTACCAGTGATAGTTTCTGCATAATCACATTGTTTGGTGGGTATACCTTCAAGGTAAAATTCATTTATACAATTACATCATATATAAACCCCAGTTTTCAGCCATTTGGGGGAAATTTGAAAGCACTTTATAAATTAGAAGTCCCAGGGATGCCTGGGTGGCTCACTTGGTTGAACATCTGACTTCGGCTCAGGTCATGATCTTGCAGTTTGTGAGTTCGAGCCCCACGTTGGGTTTGCTGCTCTCGGTGCAGAGCCCACTGTCTCCCTCCTTCCCTCTCTGCCCCTCCCTGCTCATGTGCTCTCTCTCTCTCAAAAATAAATATTTAAAAAAAAATTTTTTTTTAACGTTTATTTATTTTTGAGACAGAGAGAGACAGAGCACGAACGGGGGAGGGTCAGAGAGAGAGGGAGACACAGAATCTGAAACAGGCTCCAGGCTCTGAGCAGTCAGCACAGAGCCCGACGCGGGGCTCGAACTCACATACCGCGAGATGGTGACCTGAGCCGAAGTCGGACGCTTAACCTACTGAGCCACCCAGGCGCCCCTCAAAAATAAATATTTTTAAAAAGTGTGCATACTTAAAAAGTAAATAAACAAATTAGAAGTTCCACAATGACTCAATGTCAGAACTCATGTCCTGGTCAAGATATTATATATTTTATGTATATTATATAATATTATATATATTATATATATTATATTATATTATATTATATTATATTATATTATATTATTTATTATATTATATATATTATATATATTATATTATATATTAATCTTTTTATTTATTTTACAAATTTTTATATGTTAAATATTTACTATGTAATATAATACATTGTGTATTACATAGTGTATGTTCTCCCTGTCCTTGCAATTCACAACATGAAGGGAAATAGGAAGTATTCATGGAGCCTAGAAACATACAAGGGAACAGTAATTATAGAAACTCCATAGATGGATACTCTGCTGGTAGGTTTAAGAAAAGGTGAGGTTTTCTGGGACAAGTTTTTCCAAAGATACAAGATTTGCAGCACTGTTTAAAGGAGCCGTGGGATGCGAGATAGCAGGCAGGATGGAAAAAGCTGTTTCAAGTGGTCTGGGGCTTGGAGGAAGACTCAGGTGGATAGGTAGAAAAGTGAGAAATGTGTGTAGATGACCCCCAAGCCAGGGCTGGCAAGGAAGGTGTTTTGGGGTAAGAAAAATGATAGGTATCAGAACAGATGGATGAAATGAGTAATATTGCCAGAGATAAGTAAATGCAATATAAGTTTCTGTTTGATACTAAAGAAGTTTCTATTTGGTTCAATGATATAAAAGATCCAAAAGTGCTTAGAGGGTTTTAAAAAGCAAACATATTAAAGTAAAAAAAAAGTTAGAATTATGCTGACAGATTATTCTAGAACCATATGTGGGTAAAATTATGCTACCATGTTATAAGCAATAAAGAGACTACATTTACTCAATGTATATTAATGTATATTAAGATAAATAGTATTTGATTTCTTTTGGTCCTTTCATATAATAGGAAATGTTGCCGTGTGTAAATATTCCATATTCAAATAAGGATAACATCAAAGTTAGGTATTGATGTTTGCTTAACATATTTTTACAATCTTTAAAACTGGTTTGTCTTTAGAAACTCAATTTACTTCACTGACTTTGTATCTGTTTAGAATTTTTAGTTGTTGGTCAATTTTGCTGTATTTCATTAGAGTTGGTGATTTCTTGACGTTAATTAAGCTTTTTCCATTTTTTCTATTTTTCCATTCTTCCAATATTCTTTGTGGACAAGTAAATTTTACTCTTCTCAGAAAATGTAAATCCTAACCTAAACAGTTATATTTTGTGCCTAGAAGCTCTATAATTGATATTGTGAGTTTTAATAAAATGGATAAAAGTGATTTTTTTATTGCTGTTGCCTAATTTCCTTCTAATAGCCTCAGCATAGCCTCAGCTCCATTATTTCCAAGCAAGTAACAGAAGAAAAACATATGGTGTTAGAGAGTCTGTTAAGGTCTATACTATCTAGGTACTTGAATTTAATACTTTCTTCTGCATTTTTGTAACTGTAATTGATGCAAATTAACTTTAGAAATCTTTCATATCCACACTGAGGGTTGATGGAGGCACATGGGTAGGCGATGGGCTAAATGGGTGATGGGTACTAAGGGGGGCACTGTTGTGATGAGCACTGGGTGTTGTGTGTTGAGTCATGAATAACTAAATTCTACTCCTGAAACCAACTCTAACATATGTGTTAACTAACTAGAATTTAAACAAAAACTTGAAGCAAAAAAAAAAAAAATGAGAGAGAAAATAACATGATATTTACTTGGAAGAAATATTATTTTTAAGAAAAATAGTTGCTTTATCAACATGAAAGAATTACTTGTTTCACTAATCACATAAAATATTTTTATCAGCATCATTCTGGTGTGTCTGATGTATGCACTGATTGGTTTAAAAACATCAGAAAATTTCTCACCTAATTATGTGTTTAATCAATGGACCACGAGAGTTCAACTCATTCTAGGTTATTGAGTAAACAAGCATTTATTCATGATGGAATTATTCCAGTCTCTTGCATGAAAGTCTATTTTAGAATTTTTCAGGAAAAAAAGGCAAATGCACTTATACAATTGTAATACAATTAGAATCTTAAGATGCAGTTTAACATTAAAACCAGAGATGTTAGATATTCAGTGTTTGAATACTGAGAAGAGATAATTTTAAATTAGTAAGGAATTTCTAGGGATAATTCATTAAATAATCTAGTGAGTAAGGAATTATTGTCAATTGTTCCCTCGATTTCTTCCTCCACCACTATCTTTCATGAAGACCAAAAGAAAACATTTTAGAAACCAACAATACCTTGAGGGAGAATATAAATATATTTTTATTACTGAAAAACTATTAAACCTCTAATCATCCTCCTTCTCAACTTAATCCTCAAAGCAAGTGGAAAGACAGGAAGAGGCCAAATGTGTCCCAAGCTCTTTGGTCACGCAAATTGGATTTTACTTGACTCTTAAAGGAGTTCCTTTGTTGGATTTGCACAGTCATGTTTGAATAAGTAGCTCCCAAGTCCTCAGAGTGAGGGTCAAGTAATATGTTTCAAATTTCAGGAGTAGTTCACCTCGGATTTATCCCAAAGCCGCTAACACTATATACGTCTATTAGGAACTTGGTTAAGAGTATTATTCCACTTAAAAATGGACCCATCTCTGATGTCCTTAAAGCTCCTTTTAAATGCTATCAAAACTGTGTGAGGGTGGAAGACAAACAGTATACGGGGGGGGGGGGGGGGGGGGGGGGAAATGATCATCTGACCTTCGGCATTTCCATTAAAAAACAAAATAAAATGCAGCCTTTCTGTGCCTTGTGAAAATGATGTTGCTATGGAGACTGCCTTTGTGAATCCTAATGAAATCGATGTGAGCAACCCTCTTCTGATTTGGACTGCCCATGAGTTAAGACTGTTTCTCATTCTCTCACCCTTTCTATTCTTTGTTTAATAGGCACCTCTAGGGCAGGAGAGCGAGGCATGTAAATCTGAAGGACAGTCGTCTTTTTACATAACAAGGTAGAAAACATGGAGAGAAGATGTTGGCATTTCTAAGAAAAAGGATGCATTTACACGTTGTATGGAAAATACACGTAAAAATAGCTTTTCGTACTTGTTCAGCACACAGGGTAAGAGAAAAAGCCCAGGAAGTTAGAAAATTATTTTTGTGGTTTTTTTTTACAGCTTTTCATGTGGAAATACTGCATAAATAATATTTAAACCTGCTAATTTTATCTGTTGATTTACAAGAAATGCAGCATCCACGGAATTAAGTTTTCTCAGTAACATTTTTTCCCTCTAAATTTTATAATAATAACAGATGTCCTGTTCATTGCTTCCATAAACAAACACCAATTTCTCTTTCTAAATGTTATTGCAACCCAGGTTGCATTATTTAGGAAGATGAGAGAACTCCAAATCAAACCAAACGGAAATGAAAACCTGTTTCTTCAATGTAGAGACACTGAGGGCCACACTGGGAAAGAGCAAAAGGGCTTTCCGCGATTAGGAGTTTAATATAGTGTTCTACCCTAATTTTTAAAGCATTAATTTTTAAATATGTAGTCCCCTTTAAAAAATTTTTAATGTTTTTATTTATTTATCTTGAGAGAGAGACAGAGAGCATGAGCGGAGGAGGGGACGGAGAGAGAGACACAGATTTTGAAGCAGGCTCCAGGCGCTGAGCTGTGAGCACAGAGCCCTAACCCGATGGGGCCCAAACTCAATGACCTGAGCTGAAGTCAGATGCTTAACCAACTGGCCCCACCCAGGCGTCCCTACTCCCTTTTGCAGGTGATAATCTGGGGCGCCTGGGTGGCTCAGTCGGTTGAGCATCCGACTTCAGCTCAGGTCATGATATCTCAGTCTGTGAGTTCGAGCCCCGCGAAGGGCTCTGTGCTGACGGCTCAGAGCCTGGAGCCTGCTTCAGATTCTGTGTCTCCCTCTCTCTGCCCCTTCCCCTCTCATGTTCTGTCTCTCCAAAATGAATAAACGTTTAAAAATATTTTTAAAAATGTAAAGGTGGCAATTTGTTTAATATAAAAAATAGCACTTTGAGCATTTTCTCCACCAAGTTCTGATAGCATCTTGTATCTTTCTTAGAATTGCTGGCCCATTAAGGTGACGGTTTGCTCTTTTATTTCTGTCTTCTACAGACCGAGAAGCTGTCAAGACGCTGGATTGTGTGGTCATTGTCATTCTGTCCCTAGCATACTGCACAGTGCCTGGAAACGGGGAGGCACTCAGTCTTTATTGAAGAACACAAATCAAATCCCTGGCAAATACTTGGTGAATTCTTCTCGTGTCTTTTCTTAATGGTTTCTTTAAAATGTTTGTTTCTGGTGGTCGGTGAATGTAGATCTTTAAACTCTCGGGTTCTTCCCTTATTCGGAGAATGGGCTTACATTCTCGGTGAGACTGGATGTCATTTCCAACAAGGTTTCAGGGATTGTAGAGATATGAGGACAACATCTCCCGGAAGTTTTACTTCAATAAGACATAGAAAAGTGGAAAAAGAACGAAACAAACAAGCAAAACTTATGTGGGGAGTACAGAAAATTTCCTTTATATGACCATACCTGCTCTGAGAGATATGCATTAAAGCATAAGTACTGTTTATCTTCAGGTACATTAAAATGACCAGAAAATCTTCATGGAAAAGTAGGGGGGAAATGTAGATTGTTTTCAAGTGGAGCTCTGTTCATGACACTGCTGCTGATTTCTTAAAGTTTTTCTTCCTCAGGATCTGTAAGAGGACTTTTCTTCTCTTTCAGTTTTATTTTTTTCATCCATTTTCATATTCTGTTTCTTCTCAGCACAGTCTTTCCTCAGAGTTCTGCTCAAATCCATTTCCCTGTAACCCTGAATTCTCTGCCTCCCTTTTTCGGTTTCCTGCTGGTTTTGGTTTTGGTGCGTTTTCATTGCGCACGGGCTTCATATCGTCAGCATCAGCCATCCTGATTCTCCCAAGGCTCCTAACACTTAACTCATTGTCGTCTTTGCTCCATATCTATCGGTCTCCCTTTTATCCATGCTTCGGATATGTCGCTCTCTATTCCCATCAGCCACCCAAGCATGAAATCCAAGAATCATGTTAACCTTACCCTTTCCCTTCACCCACACATCCAAGTCCTCCCAATTCAACCTTGTTGTAAAAAAAATTTTTTTTAAACATTTATTTATTCTTGAGGGAGAGAGAGAGAGACAGAGAGAGCGCGATCAGGGCAGGAGCAGAGAGAGAGGGAGACACAGAATCGGAAGCAGGCTCCAGGCTCTGAGCGGTCAACACAGAGCCCGACGCGGGGCTCGAGCTCACGAACCGTGAGACCATCACGGGAGCCGAAGTCAGCCGCTTAACGGACTGAGCCACCCAGACGCCCCCCAGCTTAACCTTCTTAAATATTTCTACAATCTTGTCCTGACTCACCATCTCACTGAGGCTCTGATTGACTCTCTCACCTGAACTTTTATAATAATTCCTTAATTGGTCTCCCATTTTTTCAGGCTTGACCTTTTTGAAATCCATCCACCACCAGAAAAAAAAAATTATCCCAAATAAATGTGACCTTTTAAAAAATCCATCTAAAGATGCTCTTTCTCTGCCCCTATCATATGAAGTCCCCATGACCTGGCCCTCGCCCATCTCAGGAGTTTCACTGCTTTAATTTGGGCCTGACATTTTACTCCTTGCACTTGTTACCCAACTAAAGAATTTATATTTCTCAAACATATAGGCTCAGCCTGTTCTCTCTGCCTGGAACGTCTTTCTCAGTTTAAAAATATCTGCCTTATTATTTATCCTTCAATATTTAACTAAGACATTGCTTTCTTTATGAAATCTTCCATTTATAACTTCGTTGGATTAAGCTTCCCTGCTCTTGGGAAGTCTTTTATCTTTTATTTATTAATTGATCCTTATATCTTATTTACTTGTTTGTTTGCTTATTTATTGATTTAAACGTTTATTTATTTTTGAAAGGGAAATTGACAGAGGGGAAGCAGGGGAGGGACAGACAGAGGAGGCACAGAATCTAAAGCAGGCTCCAGGCCCTGAGCTGTCAGCACAGAGCCCTATGTGGGGCTCGAACCCACGAACTCTAAGATCATGACCTGAGCCGAAGTCAGACGCTTAACCGACTCAGCCACCCAGGCTCCCCATTATACCTTATATCTTTATATCTTATTTATTACATTATAAGTATATTTTACTTGTATCTTTCCTGCTAGACATGGGATTTCTTGCCCCAAACTATTTCTTATTTACCTATCACATTGCCTAATACACTGTAGGAATTCAGCAAATGTTGTTAAACTGAACTGAGTTTAAAGAAGGAAAAACATTTGGTTAATATTTATCATTGTCTGTTAGGGTTTTGCACAATACCTAACAAAAAAGGCTACCATTTTGGGGCATGTATCACTGCTCGCCACTCTGTTAGATTCTGCACATAAAATGTTACTTAAATTTTTATCCCCATCACAAACGCAGGAGAAGTGTCATTGGTACCGTTTTAGAGCTGAGGGGGCAACTTTAAAACTTATACAGAGATAAATCCTTACCAACACGGCCTCCAGTGGGGTAAGACATCTTTTGCTCAAGCTTTAAACTAAGGTAGGCATGCATTTTCCAGGAGGGTGAGTGTGTGTGTGTGTGTGTGCGCGTGTGCGTGGCACTTGAGCTAATCGTGTGCTAATTGTGCTGGTTCCATTTCTTTACTTAACAGAGTTCGAAAATTAAAATGTATCTATCTCCCTTCCTCCAAGGATGAGCTTTCTGAAGTATTGCTATAATGTGTAGAAAAGTGGTCAACAGGGATCATGCAAAACACCAAGCTAAATTGGTATGCGCTTCTGTGGTCATTTAAATAATTTCTACATGACTGATTATTCTCCCATGGAAGTTTACTATGATGACCTTGGATTAATGACCTTTTATGCTTGTTAAAGCCCTAGGCAAAAAGCCTCTGGCAGTTTCAGAACCTGGAAACCTCTAGAAAGAAGAAGAGACAGTGCCAATTATCCTGCGCTTTCTATCTTAAATAAAATAAATGTTTTAATTTTTCATTGTGTCTCTATAGCATAATGCATAATAGAAAAGGATAATCATTATTTTATATGCTACACTTTCAAACTGTGTATTTTCATTCTGAAAAAGAATCGCAGTCCTGTCTATTGGAAATAATAGACCTTTTCTATAGAGCATTTTTCGTATCAATTTTGTATTTATATTTTATGCAATTGTACTACTGCATAGAAAATGATGGAGAAATCATTACAGAAGCAAACGGAATGCTAATGTCATGGAAGTAATTCAGATCATCTCCTGTTAAAATTTTATCAGAAAGCATTCAACTGAATACCAAATTTGGGTAATGCTCTATGTTTGCAGACTTTGATTTTTAAGACTTCAAAATATAATTGAAAAGTAAGATGTATGCATGTGAAAATGTCCTTTCTGCCTCCATCTCAGGGGTAAGTCACCAGTCCAATAAATTTGGTTAGTGGCTGCCCATGTGGTCATGCTCTTCTAAAGTGGTAAGAGAAAATCGAAAGGCTTTATCTCACAAAATACTAAGCTTGCAATGATAGTTATGAACTTTAGGAGAGCGTGATTGTGTTATGGCAATTATCCATATTGGAATACATCTAGTTCATGTTTGTAACTCTTGTTTCACATTACTTGTACGTGTGAATATACCACCACTCTTTTATTCGTTTACCTACTGGCGACATGGTCAGGGATTTTGTTTGTTTGTTTGTTTGTTTTCTTTTATTTTTTTTCTCTGCTAGAAATGACAATGCGATGAACAATCTCATCATAATCCTTACAGATAAATGTCAGAACTCCTCTAGGTCAGATACCTTAAAGTAGAATTGCTAGGTCCTAAGACAGGGTGTATGTATGCTCAATATTACAAGATATTGCCAAATTGCTTTCCAAGTTGCCGGGTGCTATTTGTATAACCATCAACGATGTATGAGGAGGGTTCCAGTTACTCCAGAGTCTTGCCTAGTTGTGATGGTTTGATTTTTTTTTCTTTTTGATTTTGGGGATCCGACTAGGTTAAATGTTATCTCAGTGTTGCTCAGTTTTGTTTTTCTCAAGTTTATACGA
The DNA here is from genome assembly GCF_018350215.1 of Panthera leo. Lineage (NCBI taxonomy): Eukaryota > Metazoa > Chordata > Mammalia > Carnivora > Felidae > Panthera > Panthera leo. Next base: position 17,990,732 of record NC_056687.1, on the reverse strand, counting down.
TTGGGCATATTTTCATACACACACTTTGGAATTTTTTATCATATCCATTAGCTATGTTTCTGTTGGGTTCTTTGCACTTTTCTTCTTGATGTATCTAACTTTTTGACACATTCTGTCGTCCAGTGTTTTTATGAATCATATGCACTGCAAAGATCATCTTCATGCCAGGGGCTTGCGGTTTTGCTTTCTAAACGGTATCTTCTGACATATTCTAATGTAGTCTAATTTATTCCTTTATGGTTTATAGTTTGTCTTTCTTTTATTCTTAATAGAAAAATTTACCACACCTTGGTTTCAAATATCTGTATTCTTTCATATTTTCTTTAAAATTTTTCATGTTTTGCTTTTCACTTTAAGTCTTAACCCGAGGCGTCTGGGTGGCTCAGTTGGTTAGGCATTCAACTTTGGCTCAGGTCATGATCTCGCATTCGTGAGTTCGAACCCCATGTCCGGCTCTGTGCTGACAACTCAGAGCCTGGAGCCTGTTTCGGATTCTGGGTCTTCCTCTCTCTTTGCCCCTCTCAAAAATAAATAAACAATAAAAAAAATGTTTTTTTTTTAAAGTCTGAACCCACTTGGGAGGGGGTGTATCTGTATGTGTGTGTATGAGCACATGTGCACGGGCATGTATTTGTGTGTTACAGGTATTTATTTTGCTTCATTTGAATAATCAATCATCCTATCGCCATTTATTAAATGGCCCCATTACTTCTTCCTCATTTGTAATTTTATTTATTATTATTATTATTATTATTATTTTTAATGTTCATTTATTTTTGAGAGAGGGAGAGAGAGCGCAAGTGAAGGAGGGGCAGAGAGAGAGGGAGACATGATACGAAATTGGCTCTGTGCCGACAGCAAGAGGGCCTGATGCGGGGCTGGAACCCACATTTAGCCAGATCATGAAGTTGGATGCTCAACTGGCTGAGCCACTGTGGGGCCCCCTTATTTGTAATTTTAATACCATCTCTGGTTTATATCAAATTATAATATTCACACCAGTCTCTTTTTTTCCCTGGGATGTCTATTTTGTGCAATTGGTCTATTTGTTTATTCCTATGTCAAGGCTATATTGTCTTTATTAGTGTAGTTTTATAATGAACCTTGATATTCAGTAGAAAAATATGCTCTTCACCAGTCAAAATTAAAGTATTTCTTCAAAATTGTTTTGGATATATTTGACCCTTTGTTCTTCTGAATATATTTTTAAATGAGTTTGTTAAATTCATCTAAAATCCTGCTAGAATTTTTGTCATAATTACATTCAGTTTATCCATAATTTAATGACTCTATGTCTTTATGGTATTACACCTTCTTATCTGTGACTGTATGTTTCCATTTAATTTACAAGGCTTTAAAAATGTTTTTAATAGGGACTCCTGGGTGGCTCAGTCCGTTAAGCATCCGACTTCCGCTCAGGTCATGATCTCACCATTCGTGGGTTCGAGCCCAGCATCGGAGGAGCATGAAGCCTGCCTAGGATTCTGTGTCTCCTTCTCTCTCTGCCCCTCCCCTACTCACTCTGTCTCTCAAAAATAAATAAATGTAAAAACAAAGTTTTTAATAAAGTTTTATGTTATTTCCCATACAGTTTTACTACAGATGTTGGTACATATTCACAGAAAACATTATTTATTATAATAATAAAACTTAACATCACACATTTTTTATTGATAATTAATAGGGAGAGGAGTAATTTTTATGTTAGATCCTTATGTTCAATAAACTCACCGATTCTTATTACTTCTAATGATGCTTGTGTTTGTCTTAGCCTTTCTATATACTTAATGATATCATTTGTGAGATTGAGTTCTTCCTATCTGATTCTTATTTCATTATCTTGTCTCACTACTCAAGCTGACAATGGTAAAATATAAGTAGTAAAATGTTGTAAGTGCTCAGTCAGATTTGACAAGCTTTAGTTTTCCAAGAAATTTTGAAATTCATTTAAATTCCCAAATTCATTCGTATGAAATTGCTCAATGTAGGATTTTGTCAGAGTGTATTTTCACTCCTATATTGTTTATTTGTGACTTTGCTCTTATTTTCTTAATAAGTTTTGCTAGATGTTTGTCTATGTAAGGAGCTTTTTCAGACAAATAGCTTTTGGATATATATCTATGTCTATATCTATATCTATATCTATATCTTGAGTTTATATTTATATTTTTCTCCTATATTTAAAATTTTATGCTATGATGATTATTATTATTATTATTATTAGAGAGAGAAAGAGAGAGAGAGAGAGAGAGAGAGAAAGAATCTTAAGCACGCTCCACATTCAACACAGAGCCTGACAGGGGGCTCAATCCCAAGACCTTGTCATCATGACCTGAGCCAAAGTCAAACATTGGTCACTCAACAGATTGAGCCACCCAGGTGTCCCAGCCTATCATTCTTATATAGAAATTCTCTGTTGTGTTTCTAACCTCTTCAATTGTACATTTGCTGAGTGTTCACCACTAGTGTTCTGTGTTTCCTTTTTACACGAAATAAAAATTTATTACTACAAATTTCTAAGAAGTGAGTTGCCTAAATTCCAAAAAGTTTTATGTAAATATTTTCATCATTTTCAGTGTTGTGTTTTATAATTGCCACTATGATTCTTCACCTCTGAAGTTAGATATGTATGTGTTTTGTAATTGAAATGTTTGCATTTCCTCACATTATCCTCTGATATTATTAATTTATTTTATTTTATGTATTTATTTATTTTTTTGAAGGAGAGAGAGAGACAGAGCATGAGCGAGGGAGGAGCGGAGAGAGAGGGAGACACAGAATTTGGAGTAGGCTCCAGGCTCTATGCTGTCAGTACAGAGCCAGATGTGGGGCTCGAACTCATGAACTGTGAGATCATGACCTGAGCCAAAGTAGGCTGCTTAACCGACTGAGCCATCCAGGTGTCCCTAGCCTTTGATATTATTAATTTTATTTTAATCTCATGTTCTATGTGATGGCAGTATCTCCCCCCCCCCACTTTTTTTTTTTTTTGAGAGAGAGAGAATGTGTGAGCGAGTGGGAGAGGAGCAGAGGGAGAGAGAGAATCTTAAGCAGGTTCCATGCCCAGTGCAGAGCCCAACGTGGGGCTTGATCTCACGACTATGAGATTGTGACTTGAGCCAAAATCAAGACTGCTTAACCAACTGAGTCACCCAGGCACCCCAATATTTTTCCTTTTTCAATTTTTTAAAAATTTTAATGTTTACTTATTTTTGAGAGGGAGAGAAAGAGAGAGAGAAAGAGACAGAGTGCAAGTGGGGGAGGGGCAGGGAGAGAGGGGTCACAGAATCTGAAGCAGGCTCCAGGCTCTGAGCTGTCAGCACAGAGTCCGATGGGGGACTCGAACTCACCAACCATGAGATCATGACTTGAGCTGAAGTCAGACACCTAAACTGACTAAGGACCCAACCACCGCAACATTTTCCTTTTTTAAAATAAGTTTTGAGTTCTAAAATGTAGTCAATTTCAGAATTTCACATATATTCTGTAATTATAAGATGCAGCCATCTATACATGACCAATAGATAAAGTTTGTTAAGTTATGCTGTTCAACTCTTCTGTATCTTTACTAGTATTTTATCTGCTTGATTTATCAATTGCTGGGAGATTGTATAAAACTCCCGTTATATGAATTGTCATATTCTTGCTCATTCTATAAAAATTTGTTTGCTGCATTTTATTTTTTTATTTTATTTAAAATTTTTTTAATGTTTATTTATTTTTGAGACAGAGAGAGACAGAACATGAGCAGGGGAGGGTCAGAGAGAGAGGGAGACACAGAATCTGAAACAGGCTCCAGGCCCTGAGCGGTCAGCACAGAGCTCGACGCAGGGCTCAAACTCACGGACCGAGAGATCATGACCTGAGCCGAAGTTGGACACCTAACCGACTGAGCCACCCAGGCGCCCCTGTTTGCTGCATTTTAAAGGCTGCTTTAGTATGTGTACATAAGTTTATAGCTACTATTTGTTCTTGGATATATTATTTTTATTGTTGTGAAGTAACTTTTTTTACTCCATTGATTTATTTTTGTTACATATTCTAGCTTGTCTGATGTTATAGGTGAATCATGACTCTTTTTGACCTTTATGTGTCATTAAATTTTAAATGTGGACTTCATAAATAGTAGACAGGTGAGTTTTAAGTTACATTTATAAATATCTACCTATTAAAAGCTATTTAGCCTACTTATATTATTGTAATGACTCATATATTTGGATTTATTTCTACCACCTTACTTTGTTCTTTCTATTTACCTTGATTTTCCATGCTTTTGTTTTTTTTTTTTTCTATCCTTCCATTAGACTAGTAAAATGTCTTTGTCTCTTTCGTTTCTTATTTTTATGGTGTGAAATTTATATTCATTTTTATATTTTAGGAGTAAGTCTTAAATTTTTAACTTGTATATCTGGCTTAAAATTATAAAATGTAGTATTATCTGTACCTTTTTATGAATAATTCAAGTACCTGAAATTGCTTTAATTCTGAAAAACTCTCTCCTTTTGTGAGACCGTTTTCATCTAAGTAATATAGGTCTAATTTCATCTCTAACTTTGGAAATTTCATCTCATAAATGTGGAGATATGAAATAGCGGTATCATGTTCCAGTTATATTCAGATTACACATGAGAAAAATAAAATGTACACACACAGACACACATAGAAAAGATATAAAAAACATACAAAAATTAATTTACACAAATCTTTGAAAACAAATTGAGAACTCATACGAAATATATGCTTTTAAAGAAAAATGTAAGTTACCAATACTGAGCCCAGAAGGAAAGAAAAATAACTAGAAGAAATGAAAGAAAATGAGATACTTGTCAAGGAGCTAATACACACAGCAGGGAAAGGATAAGACCAGATAGTTTCACAAGATTATTGTTTGTTAGCATTAAGGAAAAGATCCTTCTAAATCTAGTTAAACTCTTCAAGAGCATAGAAAAAGAAGGAAAATGCTTCAATTCTTTTGTTTAATCAGCATAACGTTGGTTTCTTCTTTTCCTGGAATGTACATTTATTATAGCCATTTCATATGCTTCTTACACATGCTAATTTGAGAACTGCTTCTATGAAGAGTAGAGGGATATGTTTGATTACATTAAAAGATCATTATCAGTGGCAAAAGTGGGCAAAAAAATCATTCAAAAGTGTAATGCGAGCAATGAAATAGGGAAGTTATTTGTATCTAACATGATGGAGAAACGATGAAATTGATTAGTTCAAAGGAGCTCATAGAAATCAATATGAAAAGACCAGGAACTCCATAAATTCTGGTGTGGAATAAATAAACAGTTCAAAACAGAGACATATATGACCTATTGACATTAGCAAAGATGTTCAAATTCACTAATGATTTTTTAAATGAAAAATTTAAAAGGACATACCATTCCTTAGCTGTTAGAGAGATTAAAGTCATTTTTATTACCTACGGTTGCCAACAAGGAAGGAGGGAAATGGGCATACATTAGTGCAGGCTTTTTAGAGAAATATTAGGTAATATTTTTCAAAATAAATATGAACATGGCATTTGATTCAATTATTTCACTTTGAGAAAAATTACAACTTTTGCACAGGTGCATCTAAGATATAGATACAAAGATATTCCATTTAGTATTGTACAGAAGGGTTAAAAATAGAAGCAGCCTAAGTATGCACTAATAGAGACCAATTAAATAAATTATGGTATATCTTATTAATAGAATAAAGGCAATTATAAAAAGAATAAATCATTCATGACTTTGAAGAAATATTCATATCTAAAAATTACATAGAAAAAAGCTAAGTCCACAAACATAATTCTACCTTCACATTTCTGTCCCTATACAATATGCAAGTGTATTTAGTTTATGGGGGGAAGAACAGAGCAAAATATTAACAGCAATAACCAGTTTAGAAATGGGGGGAAAGAGGTGGGAAAAGAGTGACTTTGTCATCTTTTCTGGTATACACTCTACAAATTGATTTGTTTTGTGGCCAGAATAGATTACTTTTCTAGTTACAAGTTTCAAAAGTACAGATGTAAGGAGGATTAAAGCAGAGCAGAGGTAGTTGGGAGGGTGTAGGCCAGTTATGCACTGTTCTAGGAGAACAGGTGGAGATTGTTTAGCAGCAGGAGAACAGCTGAAGGTTTCTGAGCAGGGAAATAGTGTGCTCAATATTGTTGTGTTGGTGTGCTAGGCACTGAATGTTTGTGTCCCTCCAAAATTCTTCTATTGAAGTTTAATCCTGCTGTGATGGTATTTTGGAGATGAGGCCTTTGGTAGGGAGCAGACCCTGAATGGGGTTAGTGCTCTTATAAAAGAGATTCTGGGGAGAGCCTTCATCCCTTTTATTCTACGAGATCACAGCAAAACGATGGCTGTCCATGAACCAGGAAGTGGGGCCTCACCAGACAATGAATCTTCTGGAGCCTTGATCTTGGACTTCCGGCTTCCAGAACCGTAAGAAATAGATTTCTGTTGTTTCAAAGCCAGTCTGTGTTACTTTGTTATCTCTGTCTGACTTAACTAAAACATAGTGTTCAGCCGTTAATGCCACACCCCTAGGAGCCATTAGAGGTGTGGAGACCAGATAGAAGGTAAAAGTAATCCAGGTAGGAGGCGCCTGGGTGTCTCAGCAGGCTGAGTGATTGAGTCTTGATTTCAGCTCACGTCATGATCCCAGGGTTGTGGGATCCACCCTGAGACAGACTCCACACTGAGCATGGAGCCTGCTTCAGATTCTCTCTCTCTCTCTCTCTCTCTCTCTCTCTCTCTGCCTCTGCCCCTCTTCTCTGCTGTCTCTCAAAAATAAATAGATGGATAGATAGATAGATAGATAGACAAGATAGATAAATAAATAAATGAAACCCAGGGGAGGTAAAAAGTGTACCTGAAGTAGGTGACCACCTTGGCAATGGACAATTGCCATTAGAAGGAATAAATAAATCCTAGGTGTCAGAGTATGGTTGTAGGAAACAACAGCTTACGGAATGTTGGGGGTGACAGAGAAGGACACCATAGAGATACTTTAGAAATGGACCCAGCAAGGCTGAACGAGGGCCAGAATAGCTCCCACGGAATTTATTTTACTATCTTATGATGTTGGTTGTTGAAGCACTTTTCGTTGACATGTTTTTCTTTAAACACAAAAACTCAATAAGCATGACTTATGTTTCTTCTTTGGCTGTTTTCTTTCAGAAGATGTATATCTTGCAGGACTTGTTAACAGAGCAATACCAGGGTGGGTAAAACTTTTCATATCATAAAACAGGAGTGAGGAATAAGGAACTTTTCCCCCCTCATCTATCCTGATGTTGATAGGGTTGAAATGATTACCTTACTCTTTTTTTTTTTTTAACGTATAGTCACCATATAAATGGTTCTCTTAGAATATCAAGAAAAAGATAATAACAAGATAAAATAGAATTTTTTTGCCTTCTAAGTTTATTAAGCATTCAGTTCAAAGAAAGTCACTGGAGCAGTTATATTAACAATTCTTATCTTGTGATTTTAGTCTAGCCCAGAGGAAGCAGTTTCTTCTCAGATGGGTGCAGTCAACAGAAAAGCTGGTTTTGTTCATGTTTGGTAATTTCCCTGTAGTGTGTTTTAGCTGAGATCAAAGGATAAAAGGGTTGCTTTTGGAAAAACAGAAGGAAAAAGAAAGTCTCTCATCATACAGTGGAGCCAGAATCATCCCTTTAGTTTTACATATTCACACACACACGCACACATACACACACACACACACAGCCCAGAATAAAATAAATAGGAGTAATCAATCCCCCCCCCCAAAAAAAACAAACAAAGATGTGGAAATAATTAAGCCAAGTTTAAAGTAAGCACACAGGAAAATGCATACTATATATTACTCACTTTACAGTAATACGGGGGGTGCCATGAATTTGGAAAGCAATGAAAAGCATATAACTGAGTCATGGTAACATACACACACACACACACACACACACACACACACATATATATACATGTATTTAAATTGGGGCAAAGTTTACATTTTGTGAAATGCACAGATATTAGGGATTAAATTCAATCATTTGTCACAAATGAATATACCCATCGAACAACATGACATTAAACATCACCATCACCCCCAAACTCTCTCAGACTCCATTCAGGCGATTCTTCTAGACAATCGCTCTTCTGATTTCCACCACCATAGGTTAGTGTTGCCTGTTGTTGAACCTTACAAGAAAGGATATTTTCATAAAGATGCATTCTTTGGTTAATGCATTATTTGGTAAGAGAAAGTTTTTACATTCGTTTATGTTGCTGCATTATTGGTACTCGTGCTTTTGGGGGGGGGCGTTTGTTTGCTTGCTTGCTTTTGTGTGTGTGGGTGTGTTTGCTGTCAATAAGAAATGTATTTGTTTAAGAAAAATCAAAATGCTGGCGTTGTTCAGAAAAATTTAAGAGGCTTATTTAGAATTGTTATAAAGATGAACTGCTAAACCATTCACTGAAACATTTTGACTTGCATCAATTAATGCTTTCGGTCCCTGCATTTATATTAAAAATTCACACACAAATGAAAATGGAAACACTGGCAATACCTGATTTCTATCCCTTACTTTTCCAATTGCAATCATATACTTAAGGGTACCTTTTGACCCCACGGGGTGGGGCAGAACATGTAACATTCAGAACTACCAATAAGAAGAGGATTTTTTTTTAAGAAAGAAATATTTTCCATCATAGTGGATTCTTCGTCAGCACGTTCTTCGCGTCCGCGGCATGCCAGCTGGACGTCTTGGGGCACAAATGTTAATGCGTTTGACGTGGAGAGCACACAGGTTAGCGTCTTCCAGAAGGCCCACCAGCTAGGTCTTGCTTCCGGCGGAGCACCAATGGTCTGGAAGTGCGGATCTGTTTTGAGGTCCTGAGCAGTTTCTCCACCAAACGCTGGCAAGGAAGCTTGCGGATGGGAAGTTCAGGGGCTTTTCTGATCACTTCTCCTTTCCTTAAGCGCTTTCCCACCAGGCCAAGAACAGTGAGGTTTCCTCCCCCGCCAGTAGAGGGCGCACTCTTGCCAGTTGCTTCCTTGGTGCTTTCCTACCAGTAGATTTGGGACCAGTGGGTTTTGGATGAGCCTCAGTAGAGAGACCTCCTTACCTACCCCCCCTTCTCCTTCCGCTGGAGCTTGGGGAGCTAAGAGGCGGCGCTGGCAAACACAATTCGAACCTCATTTTGTTTAACCATTTTCTTATCACCAGCATTTTAGGTTATTCCCTGTCTGGGACTGCTTTCACTAAACTGCTATATTTGGGTTAAGTCTTTTGTGGACATACATTAATATCAGTTTTCCTGACCAGTTCTGTGAGACCAGAACCTGAAGGAAGTAGAGAGGGAGCTGGAAGCCTAGGCAGTTTGGGTATCTGGCGGGACACCGGGGACCACTGTAACCTTCCACTCCCTTCTTGGGGCAATCATCCTCTTCCAGTTGTTGTGACCCCGCAGCATGGAGGGCGTCCTGGAGGCGTTCTCTTCCGCTAAAGGGTCTGCCAGCCTCATCTCCAGCCCTTTCTTTCTCCTTTGTACTTTAGGACGTTGCTGCAGCTCTGCCAGAAGTTCCTCTAGGCATTTTCTCCCTCCCTTGCTTTCTTGGGAAAGAGGGTTACCAGTAGGCTCTTAGGCAAATCTTTTATTCTAGCCCCAACTTGCTTACTTAAGTTATGGATAACGCTAATTTCACATCATGTCATTGGGACACTTCTGCCGTCTCGGATGCTGTTGTAGATTCTCTCTTATTTCTACATTCTTTACATTTTTCTATTTTTCCATCCAGGTTCAGGGTGAAAAGCATTGGATGCCAATAGTATAGACATAGATTCGCCCAGATGTACTCTTTATTGAGAGGTTTTTGGGTTTTTTTTTTCTTTAGTATTTCCTTAGAAGTTTAGTATTTAGGCATCAGTATTTCCATGTTACCGAAGAACGAAGGCAAAACAGCCAAGACATTAATTAGATTTTGTGTGTTTCAAATTCTGGCATAATACCCTTGTTCCAAAATGCCACACTGCTAGATTTCCCCCAATGTGGTTTCTGGCTCTGGTTGAATCTGAGCAATACACTTGAGAAGAGATTGCACAGTCCCTTCCTTTGCCATGTCATGCTTTGCATGTGGCATTTGATATTATTTTGTGTTGATCGGCTTTAAAAAGTTGACAAGATTCTCAATGAGGAAAGATCCAAAAAGGTTCAGTTAAAGAGTTCTACTTTATTATATGTATCATGTAAGAGAATGATGAGTCATAACCTTTATTTAGATAATTAGAAAATAGGCAGATTATTTTTTTATTTTTGTTTAAATTTTTTTAATGTTTATTTATTTTTGAGAGAGAGAGAGAGACAGAGTGCAAGAGGGGGAGGGGCAGAGAAAGAGGGAGACCCAGAATCTGAAGCAGGCTCCAGGCTCCGAGCTGTCAGCACAGAGCTGGATGCGGGGCTCGAACCCACAAACCGTGAGATCATGACCTGAGCTGAAGTGGATGCTTAACCGACCGAGCCACTCAGGCACCCCAGGCACATATATTTTATAATAGAGAACCTCATTGTATTGCTATATGTATTTAGAGTTACCCTAACAGAAATAGTTTTTAATATTGATTATGTAGTTGACATGCCTATCAGTGAAAAAAAATTAGATGAAGATATCATTGTTTTTAAACATTTTAAAAATGTAAAATACAACACACACGCAAGGAAAAAAATACCAAAAATTTATATCTTAAACAATGATTAATAATGTTTTCACTGAAATAGATATGGAGAAATTTCACAAATCATAGTAGGAACACTCATGTAAACATGGTTCGAGTTCTGCAGCAGTGTTCATATTACCAACATTCTAGGTGCCCCCTTCAGACCTGCTCCAGAGTGCCGCCCCGATCCCTATCCAAAGGTCATTGCTATTCTGATTTTTAATATCATAGATTAATTTTGCATGGTTAAAAATGTTTTCAATACACTTTCATTGACTTAAGACATATGTTCAGAGAAGTGCACAAATCGAAAGGTTTCCTCAAGAGGGTAAATCTAGAAAAGCATCCCAGGTGCCCCCTCACCCCTCCTTCTGGAAATTCTTCCTCCAACCACAGGATGCCTACGGTACTTACTTCTCACACCACAATTTACTACTGCTTGTTGTATATTTGGGTAAAAGTGAAATCATACTCTATGTCATGTTTCATGCTTGCCTTCTTTTATTCAACATTACGTTTGTGAGATTCCTCCTTGCCGATGCCCGCGGCAATATTTTTCATTGCCCAATGACATTCCGTTCCATAAATACACCAAAATTCACAGACATTGGAGTTGACCAACATATGCTTGTGTTGAGTTTGGGCTGTTGCAAATGGCACTGCAAAATATTTCCGAATGAGAATAGGAGATTTGGCAGTGCTGTGATGCACACTCTCACTTTTTTGGCACGCATAAATACAGAATTCTGTTGGTTATATACCGATCTGTGTAATTGCTGGGTCGTAAGGCATGCATTTGCTAAGCTTTAGTAACTACCACCAGCTTTCCAAAGTGGTTACATACATTTACATTTTCATCAGCAGGATATGATGATCGCTGTTGCTTCATATTTTAGCCAACGCCATGTTGCTAGTCTTTTTAACTTGGGTCAGGACAGCATGTACTTAATATTCGTTTCCTTGTTGTTTGTGAGGCCAAGAAACTTTTTACAGGTCTATTGGTCATTTGAGAAGACGGTTCAAATCTTTCGCTCATGTATTTTCTATGGTATTCTCAATCTTTCATTGATTTTTAAAGTTAAAAAAGAATGACCCCAGATACAAGGCCTTTGTTGGTTGTCAATATTAGAAATGTCTTTTTGCCTTTCTGTGATTTGTATTTTCACTGTATTAATGATGTCTTTTGGTTAGTATGTGTCCCTCCTTTACTATAGTCCATTTTTATTAAACCCTAATGGTTCATGCTAACTTGATAAGAAATCTTTGCTAGCCCAAGGTCAAGAAAAAATTCTCCTATGTTTCGATCAGAAATTTTATTGTTTTACCTTTTATCCTTAGAGCTATAATCAACCTGGTATTGGTTTTTGCATGCAGTGTGTTAGGAAGGATAATTTATTTCCATGTAGATATGTTATTGATCTAACGCAATTTGCTGAAAAGACAGTATTTTTCCTCAGGAATCTTTAATTCTGTCTTTGTCAGAGTCAAGTACCCATGTATGTGTGGGTCTGTTTCTAGATCTTTTATTCTGATTTACTTGTTTATTTATATGTCACCGTGCCAATATCTCGTGTGTGATTACTAAAGATTTAAAAATTTTTGTAACTGGGAGGACAAATCTCTCCAGCTTTGTCCTTTTTGGTCTTTCAAGATTTTCTTGGATATTTTTTGCTGTTTTCAGTTCCATATGTATTTTAAAATCAGCTTGTCGTTTCTCAAAATTTGTCTGTTGTGATTTTGATTGGATTTATATTGAATAATAAGCCATTTGTTACAACTGCATTTTTAAATAGTCTTTCCATTAACACAGTACGTCCCTCTATTTATTTAGGATACCTTTAATTTTGTTAATAAAGCTTCCTAGTTTTTTGTACAGAGTTCTTACACACTTTAAAAAGTTTTCCTTCCTACTTATTTGCAGTCTTGATGCTATCAATAATATTTTTAAGAGTTCCTTTTTCTCATTTTTTGTTGCTGATAGATAAGAATGTAAATGCTTTTTGTAGACTGACATTATTTATAGTGATCTTACTGTTCCCTTATTAATTCTAACAGTTTATCTACATATTACATTGGATTTTTTGCATATACGATACTCATGGCCAGCGGTGAAAGTCTCTTGCCTTCATTTTTCAAAGATATTTCTCTTATGATTCTGATTCTATTTTTTCTTGGGTTTTTTTTTTTTGAAATATTTTGTCTCTTTGTAGGCCTAGTTATTTTTGATTGATTCCAGATATAGTGCATAAACAATGTAAACATAATTTGAGTCTCTGAATTATTGTTTTCCTCTAGAGAGGATTTAATTTTCCTACTGGCAGGCTCTTGAGCTATTAGTTTATTGCTATAATCTAATCAATCTAGTTAGGGTTTGAACAGGTTAGAATCTGGGCTTCAGTCCTTATAAGTGCTAGTCTATTTCTGGTAGACAAACTCGTAGGCTATAGTCTTTGATGTTCAAGTTGAAAGCCTTGGGAGTTTACCAGGGTTCCTTTTCATTGACAAATCTATTTCTATGAAGCTGCTCAACTTCCTACTCCCTTTACTATTTTCAAATAGGGCACCTGGATGTCTCAGTTGGTTAAGCCTCTGACTTTGGCTCAGGTCATGATCTCGGCATTTGGTTCCTGAGTTCGAGCCCAGCATCGGGCACTGTGCTGATAGCTTGCTTGAAGCCTGGAGCCTGCTTCAGATTCTGTGTCTTCCTCTCCCTCTGCCCCTCCCCCACTCGCACACTCTCTCAAAAAAATTGAATAAAACGTTAAAAAAAATTTAGTTTAAATTAAATAAAATTAATTAATTTATTTATTTTAAATTAAATAAAATTCCCTTTTAAATTAAAAAAGGGAAATTCTTAAGGGGCAGGTGCACTAAATATTAAGCTCATCTCTCTTGACATCCTCTCAGTCTCACAAATCCTTGCTGGCTTGGTAGCCTTCTAATGTCTTCAAGTATATATATTTATATCTAAGTCTTCTTTAGTTTTTCTAATTGTTCTTAACGGAAATATTCACCAGAAACAAACTAGTCTTCTATTGCTTGAAGAGAACATGAAATGTTTATCTTGTTACATTCAAGGCTTTTGCTACCATGTAGATATCTGTTAAAAGCTAAACATAAAAGAAATTAAATTGGAAAAATTATGTGACAATATGCTCTGTTTTAGATGAAAAAAAATCATAAACCATTCATTAAATAACAATTCACAAATACTGATAATTAAGTGCCCTTCATACACCCTACCCCAAAATGCCATACAATGAGAAAGCAGATAAGATTAAACTAATAAGGAAGAGGCTACATTGTTTCAGTGATAAATATTTTGTAAATCATATTATGAAGACCATAGTACTACAAATATTATTAATGGCAATAGCCAAGAAGATAATCTTCTAAAGGTTTTTTGTGTATACACAGATAACTGTGCTATAGAGATTAGAACTAGTTTTTCACATTTACAAAAAAGGTACAGGGACGCCTGGGTGGCTCAGTCGGTTAAGTATCTGACTTTAGCTCAGGTCATGATCTTGCGGTTCGTGAGTTCAAGCCCTGCATCGGGCTCTGGGCTGATAGCTCAGAGCCTGCAGCCTGCTTTCGATTCTGTGTCTCCTTCTCTCTGTCCCTCCCCCATTCACACTTGGTGTCTCTCTCTCTCTCTTTCAAAAATAAACAAAAAAAATTTTTTTTAAAAAATAAAAGAAAGGTACAAATAATAAATAAGAACAACGAAATCATAATTTTTTTTAATAAAGCAGGTGCCCAGGAGAACATATATTTTATCCAATGGCCTAAATTTGTATATCTATAGGTTATCACAAAAGTTGGGGCTATATAGTAATAATGCTTACATTATATTTTATATAATGGTTTAGAAAGCTAGAAATATATAACACTTTTAAAAGTTATCAATGAAAAATTCAGTACCAAAAGGGTGATGTTCCAGTCATTTGGATATTTAACTTGTCTAGAATACTGCATTCTTCTAGAGAACTGGTTATTTGTGGTTTGATCAATACATTTAATAAATATTTTGTGGTTTGGTGACAAGTGTTTGTGTATGGTACTGAGGTATGGAATATCTGAAAGGAAAATTTTTACGTTAATTAATTTCATTGCAAACAATAATGGCTAATAGGAGATGTAGTCCCATGAAATTTAATGTGTCACTTATGAATAAGAGACATATACTGGCACTTGGAAACTGATTTCCACCTTGCACATGGGAACAGTATCTCCTCTTTTTCTGGGCTATTATCTCTGAGGTAGGATATGCAGCGATAGTAAGAACCCATAGGATACACACTGGACTTGAAACACTTCAGCGATCATTTTTCCGCTCTGAATCCCGCCCAAATGAAAGAAGCTGATGAGCTCCAGAACCCTGTACTCTTTGCTGGCTTCTGTAAAAACCGTGCTGTGCTGACGGGCAGCTGGCTACTATGACTTGGCAATACATTCTTCAAACATAGAACGGGAATCTGATTGACTCACCCAAGCGCTTGTCCCCTCGTTATTAACCTGCTTTCAGGACTGTCGCCACCAGTGACTAGATGACGCTTAGGTTCACTGCATCTTATGTCTGTCCCTGTTGTACAGGCAAATTCTAGTGCTTGAAGGGGTAACCAAATATTATGGGGAAAACGGCCAGTGACTCTAATTCCAGGATCCCCAGCAAGTGTAAGGAGAAGTGGATAAATTGCCTTTGGTGGGTTACTTGACAGCTGATGTGCACGAAGGATGCCACGGAGTATGGTGAAATAACGTGTTCTATTTGTGGCGGACATAGAATAAAAACACACTAATGGGGTATTCTCAACAGGGCATTGTAGGAAATAAGACAAAAGTGAAACGGGGAAGCTCTCTTGGCCTTCTATTATGCATTCAGTAAAGCATGTTGGAGAATTGCTTCACAGGGAAGAAATCTTTTTTAAAGGGGTTTGAGGGGTGCTTGGGTGGCTCATTCAGTTGAGCGTCCGACTCTCGATTTTGGCTCAGGTCATGATCTCACAGTTCTTGAGATGGAGCCCTGTGTTGGGCTCTGAACCCGCGGAGCAGAGCTTGCTTGGGATTTCCTTTCTCCCTCTCTCTCTGCCCCTCCCCTGCGCACACAGACACACACACTCTCTCTCAAAATAAATTAATTAATTAAAAGAAAAATAAAGGGGTTTTAGAGGCTTTCATTCGAGGCTTTTATAAAGTAACACGCGGAGGTTGTATTTGTTTATCACAGCAAAATACATTCCCACAAGATTGATTTTTTTCTTATTATAAAAGAAAAACCCATGTAATAAAGATATTAAAAAATCAAAAGGAAAATCAAAATAAGCTATCATCCCAGAAATAATTTAACATAGCCTTTCACATCACTGTATAAATGATTTCTGGGTACAGTATTTGTATATGCATTATTTTTAATGAGAATATACCGTTCATATTCATTGAATATTATTCATTTAACAATGTGTGGCTAATATTAATGTTAATGAAAACATGTTGTAATGGTCATTTGAATGGTTTCTGAGAATTATTTAGTTTTACTAATGGATCCTAATTCTGTAATCATTTCCTTGGTGATAAGCATTGAAGTTTGTTTTTTTTTCCCCCTTAACTCGCCTTGTCTTGTTTTCTTACTTATTTTTGGTATAAGCCATGTTACAATGAAAATCTTAATAGCCATATATGTGATTCATACTTGATTATTCCTTATGTCAAATAACTAAAAATATAAATAATTGATCAAAGTATGTGCCATGGCCAAAATGAACAAATCAGGAGACGATAGATGCTGGAGAGGATGTGGAGAAACGGGAACCCTCTTGCACTGTTGGTGGGAATGCAAATTGGTGCAGCTGCTCTGGAAAACAGTGTGGAGGTTCCTCAAAAAATTAAAAATAGACCTACCCTATGACCCAGCAATAGCACTGCTAGGAATTTACCCAAGGGATACAAGAGGGCTGATGCATAGGGGCACTTGGACCCCAATGTTGATAGCAGCACTCTCAACAATAGCCAAATTATGGAAAGAGCCTAAATGTCCATCAACTGATGAATGGATAAAGAAATTGTGGTTTATATACACAATGGAATACTACGTGGCAATGAGAAAGAATGAAATACGGCCTTTTGTAGCAACGTGGATGGAACTGGAGAGTGTTATGCTAAGTGAAATAAGCCATACAGAGAAAGACAGATACCATATGTTTTCACTCTTATGTGGATCCTGAGAAATGTAACAGAAACCCATGGGGGAGGGGAAGGAAAAAAAAAAAAAAAAAAGAGGTTAGAGTGGGAGAGAGCCAAAGCATAAGAGACTGTTAAAAACTGAGAACAAACTGAGGGTTGATGGGGGGTGGGAGGGAGGGGAGGGTGGGTGATGGGTATTGAGGAGGGCACCTTTTGGGATGAGCACTGGGTGTTGTATGGAAACCAATCTGACAATAAATTTCATATATTGAAAAAATAAATAAATAAAAAATAAAAAACAAACAAAGTATGTGCCATGGTATAGCGATCAGCTGGACTCAATAGGACACCAGAAAACAGCATCTTAAACCTTCCCACCACTGTCCTTTAAACTTCCATTGTGAACTGAGTCTTTCGTTCTACAACTGGATGAAATCTTGGGCAGGTTTCATAGCTTTTCATAACCCTCTTAGTTAAGGAACAGATCCTTTGTTTGACATTAAAAAGAACTGCCCAAAACCGAGACGATTTTTACTGTCTAATGTGATTAGGTGTTCCTTCTGGAAGTAATTACTGTTCCTGATAAAATTCTCTAGGAGTTTTGTGATAGGCATTGATAAACTTTAGAACCTCTCCTAAAATCCTAATGGTGTTCACCCTTGGGAAAACCTAACGTCCTCAAACCGATCTCGCAGTCTACAATGTTCAGCCAGCTGTTAAACTATTAACCACTGTCTAAGACTATTTTACATGATCTAAGACTGTTATAGCCATTTTCCTTCACGAAATGTCCCTCTCAGAGGAATTATCTGAATTGTCATGTTCATAGCTCTTTCCTTTCTGACAAATTTCAGGAAAAAACTCTACGTGTGTTCGTAACTAACTTGTCTGAGAAGATGCTTTAAGAGATATTAGATAGTTCTATCTACCAGACTGAATGGGGTTTGTTCCAGGTGGATAAACATCCAGGTAGATTTTAAAAAAATCAACATAATTTGTTACATTATTGAATAAAAAGTAAAGGTCATGTAGATACAGAGAAAAACATTTAGTTAAATTCAATACTCATTTATGATTAAAACAAACAGAATTCTTTTTATGAATTAGAAATAGGCATTTTCTTAATGTGACAAAGGATTTCAGTAAATAACCCATAGCAAAAATCATACACTAAGGTGAAAATATCCCCTCAAGATTAAGAACAAGATGATGATAGCTCTTTTAGTCAATATTTTAATTAGGTCCTTAGCCAATAAAATAAAGCAAGAAGGAAGGGAAAGTATAAGGATAATTAAGAGGAAAATGAAGATGTCATTACTTGTAAAATAAGATGATCATGCACATGGAAATTCTAAAATACTTTTAAAACTATTAAATTAGTAGCAGATTGAGCAATGCCACTATGTTGATGATTAAAACAAAAAACAATTGTACATTTATGTACCAGCAATGAATTAATAAAAACAGTTGTAAGAAAGATATTGCTTATAATAACATCAGAGCCATCAGATATATGGCAATAAATCTAAACAGTGATGGGCAAAATCTCTTTACTAAAATCTAAGAATGAATTGGCAGAAATTAAGTGAAGCTTATATACATGGAAAGATTTTTACAAGAAAGATAGAAAGATTTTAGAAAGATTTTTTTCATGAATTTTTAGAAGTCTCACTGTTATAAAGTATTTATTTATTTATTTATTTATTTATTTATTTATTTATTGTTTAATTGAGCTTCATGCATTGGTCCAGCGTGGAGCACAACGTGGGGCTTGAACTCATAACCCAGAGATCACCTTGAGCTGGGATCAAGAGTTGGATACTTAACTGGCTGAGCCACCTAGATGCCCCCACTCTGGTAAAGTTTTAAATTATTCTCATACTAACCTTAGATTCAATAAGATTGAGTAAAAAATAGCATGAATATTTGTGTATGTATCTACGTATGTATTGATTTACTGAAAATCACTAGGCTGAATTAAAACGCATTAGGACATGCAAAGGGCCAACGATGGTCAAGGAAATCTTTTACAAAACAAAGCTGAAAGTCTTATACTTTCTCTCTAGATTATTACAGAGCAGTTCATTAATTAAGGTGTTTTTAATAAATAGACTAGGCTATGTGGATATTCAATGTGGAAAAAATAATTTTGGCCCTAACTCACCTTACAGAAGAAAACATTTTTTTTTCAGAAGAAAATTGCTTAAAAGCGAAACCATGAAGATATTAGAGGAAAATTCAAGTGAGTATCTTCCCAATTTTGATGAAACAGGACAACCCCCCCGCCACTAACCATTAAAGAAGAATTTCTCTTAAAGAAATTTTTTTATCAAAACGCATATTAAGTCTTCTGCTACGATCATGGGAGAATAAGTGGGTTCTGCCATAAACAATGAGAATGCTGGGCAACATTGGTAGTGGTTTTTAGATATTTGAAAACAGAACACAGAACAGTGATCCATGAGTCAAGGGGAACAAAGGAAGGGAGTGGAGGAACCCTCTGGTAATCTGTGTGGAAGCACTTTCTGGATCATGATGCAGGGAGTGGAACCATAGGGAGAGCACGATAGTCCCCTGGATTTGAGGGGATGGAGTCCAGTTTTGGAAGAATGAGTTAGCAACAATTTGCAAGGAAAAGTACTAGGGAGGAAGAGAACTGTGTGGAGGAAGTTCTAGAAATCATATAGAGATACCCTTGACTGAGTTGATGTCTACCAAGCCTTCTATGGATAGGGTAAAATGCCATGAGATTGGGAAAAGAACAACCAGGAGGATGTACTCTGAACGGTTCTCAGACCTCACCAAGGGCTGTAAGACACTATGTTTCAGCTTGACAGAAAGAGTGTCATCATTCAATACCTGGGACATCCAGTGAGACTGGCAGAATGGCCATGCCTTTGTAGTGGGCTAAGCGCCAGAATAATGGCTACTCTAGACCCACCATAACAAAGGTGAAAAAGAAGCTCGGAGAAGAGCAAGCTGCTTTGCAATGAACTTAAATACTTGACAGGACAAAGTTTAACACTCTTGGAAGGAAGATTACAAAACTTAGTCCTCATTAACATAAGCACACCATGTCCTAAATTACCGGACATGCAAAGACATGCAAAGAAGAAAAAAAATGTCACACATTCACAGGAGAAAAAAAATAGGTGATAGAAAAAAATCCTAAGTGGCAAAAATGATGGAATTAGTGGACAAGGACATTAAAAGAGCTTATATAAGCATTCTCAATGTGTTCAAGCATTTAAAGGGAAAGGAACATAATGAGAATAGAAATAGAATAGCACACAAAGAACATATAGAACAAAGAACATGCAAAACAAAGATCAAGAAACAACTCATTGGCTTAAATGCAGAACAGACATTGAAGTCTAGAAGTTCATTAGTAAACTTGAAAGGGAAGTAATTGAAACTCTAGAAACGTAGGCACACACACACAAAAAGACTGAAAGTCATGGCCCAACATGCTGTCGTAGGATGAATTGTGTGCTGTCCACCCCCCGCCCCCCGCCGTTCATATGTTGAAGTACTAACCTCCAGTATCTAAGAATGTGACAATATTTGGAAATAGAGTCTTCGCAGACGTCATTGATTAAGATTAGGTCACCCTGGAGTTAGAGCGGCCCCTCTGCTGATGTCCTTTTAAAAACTGAGAAGTTTGGGCACAGACACCCAGGGAGAATGCCATGTGTGGATGAAGGCAGAGATCGTGGTGATGCATCTACAAGCCAAGGAGAGCCAGATCGCCTGCAGACCACCACAATCCCAGAGAGGGCAATGAAACGGATGCTTCTACAGCCTTCGGAAGGAACCAGGTCTGCAGATGCCTTGATCTAGGACTGCCAGCCTCTGGAATTTCTTGTGAGACAATAAATGCCTATTGTATTAAGCTGCCCAGTTTGGGGCACTTTGCTACACCAGTCCCAGAAAATTAACATACATGCAAAAACCTATGAAAATGAAAAACCCCCAAAATTATCATTTGAAACAGGGGTCAGAAACAAATAGATTCATTCACAGGGCCTGCTGACAGTGTGTGTGCAGCACGGGTAGAACAGAAATGTACGCTACAGGAGATATTGACAAAAAGATTGAAGTTGACGCACAGGAGAAACACCTTATTTTAAAAAAGTAGGTGTCATCATTATATCATGAAACCGGTTTAAGTCACCTTTGCTTGGTATGTTTCTTTAAACGGAGAAAGCTTTTTAAAATACAATGCTGAGATATAAATGACACTCACTAGGAGCAGACTGTGAAGTACAGAAATCGAGTTTATCATTAATTGGGTTTTGCCATTAGGATCTCGCGTTTTGCTAGCTCAAAAACAGCACGATACCACCTCCAAAAGGTTTAAATTTAGCTTGAAATGTCTTTAAATTCTAGCAAGTGTCTTTAAATTCTATGTAATTCAAATTTTCTCTTTGTGTTTCTCTAGTCTTTAAGACTAATGGAATTGGCTGGTGAATTGTTATTAAAATGTCTTTCAAGTTTGAAGCATTTCCTCACAAGTCATTCAGAATGCGTGTTGTTATCCTTTAACCGGCTTGCATTTGTATGTTATGGGTCAGTGACTAAAATGTAGGATGCTCTGTAAGTCAGAGTGACTTCAATATAAAAGACGTTAAGGAAGCAAAATTGCGTGCCAAGCAAATCTTTATCTTAATTAGCTTCTAGAACATGAAGAATTTGCTCGTCTGCCTAAAAAGTAACACAGCCACATACTTATGTGTATGTAGCCTTTATTGTACTACCCAATACAGATTTTTCCCCCATAGGTCACCCAAGATACTGAAATTTTAGAGGAGAAAAAAAAAAACCTCCTTTTCTTGGGTGCAGTGTATTCTGCATAAGAGTGAACCTTGTGCATTTCCATTAGAACAGTACTTACCTGCTTTTTAAAATACGCTGTTGATGCTTCGAATTTGAGACCACAATTTTCAAATGGCAGGCAATTATTCATCTTTGTGGGGCAGAAGAAGATGTTCTTGCATCTGTTTCCCCCCAAAACTGGCCAGCACTCCCTTTTTTTTTCCATAGTGAAATTGAGGAAAGGAGGAGTTTGTGAATCTCTTTGGAACATGTTCATCCATATCATTTTAACTCTGCAAGACTACGAGACAGCGTCACAGCGAGACTACAAACTATTCCACGAGACTTTTCTAAATGAATTCATTTGACAGAGGTGCTTTGCTCCTGACCCCACTTCTTTTGGATAGTGCAGGAATCATTTACCTTGATCACAACTTTTAAAATACAGCATTCTGTATTATTTGTCCAGATCTGGTGGGTCATTACATGTGGACACAATGACTTGGAACTTGGAAACATTGTTTATGGAAATGCATACAAGATAAAAAACTGACAGCTGTGGCTGGGGACCTAAGAGGCAAGTTATTTTATGACTCTACTAGAGTTTACTGAGAATTTACTGTGATAAGACTATATGTGACCATATAGGAGATACCGAGACAAATTATTTCGGAAGTTATTGTAAGGGTATGATGATAGATTGTGCAGGTTGAATTCTAAAGAGACTACTCGTATTCCACTTCTGGAATGCCATTCTAAAGCTCAAATTGTCTGCCTTGGACTGAAAGATGGGCCCTGTTGTGCCTGCTGTGTGTCCTCATGTGGTTACCATTTTCGGTCTCCTATCTGTGGAATATTTTCCATTTTCTCCCCTAGTTCCGCTTTCCACCCTACTTATGCCCCAGGATGCTGGTCTAGACCACAGGTCTCCAGTCCTCTGAATTCAGGTTGGGTTCAACCAATGGGAAGCACAGAAATTAGGCTTTATATTCCTCAGATCCCCTCCTGAGTGTTGGTTATTTCTTCCCTTTACCGGAGGCCAAAGATTCTTCAGGAATCCCTTTCGATATTAATGTCCTTTTCAAGTTCAAATCATTGCTTCTGACCCTTCCCCTTCTAACCTAGGGATAACACCCCTCTAAGTTAGTGGAATCAAATTCAACACTATTCCTTACTAAGTTTCCCTAATTCCTGACAGCACCTTTTAAATCAGCCTTTTATTAAATTCTCTTTAAAATTACTCAGTTTGACTGAGGGTTGATGGGGGGGTGGGAGGGAGGGGAGGGTGGGTGATGGGTATCGAGGAGGGCACCTTTTGGGATGAGCACTGGGTGTTGTATGGAAACCAATTTGACAATAAATTTCATATATTGGAAAAAAATAAACAATTACGCCCCCCCAAAAAAATAATAAATTACTCAGTTTGAGCATGGCTTCTTTTCTTACCAACACCCTGCTGATACAACAACTAAATCTGCAGTTTGGATATGTGTCTATAAAGCCCATACTTTCAAGTTAGTAGACTTGTATTATATTATCATAAAACCAAGGATTGCACAATAAAGAACATGCAGAAAGGAGCTAGGTTGACATCGTTCACAGTTTTCCCAATTAGCAGAGATCCACGGGAAAGAGATTGGGCTAACTTCATGGCTTTATTTCTGAAAATGCTTCCTGATTTATGCAATCACAGTAAAATAAGTGTTAAAAACAGATGGTTTGCCATATACACTTGTAATAATTTTCTAGGTTTTAAAAATAGGAGATGAGATGTGTGTGTGTGTACATACACAGGGTAGGCAACGAGGACTATAGTTTACCCAAGTCCCAGTTGTTGGTAAGGAAACATAAAGAATTATTTTAATAACATGCAGATATATGCTGTGTTATTTGACATCTTGAGCCAAAACATTTCCCGAGTACTGGTGCTCTGAGAACAGATTGGACCATTTGAGCACAAGGTGAAAGGTATAAGCCTCACTCCCCTCCTTTCTAATCCACTAGTAAAGATGACAAGCTGCTAGATAGAACGAAAAAAATAATCCAGGAAGGATGTCAAAAAGGCATTTTTTAAAAAGGTATAGCAATACCAAAAGCATTATCAAGAAGTCAATGAGAAAAAATATGGTGCTTAAAAGAATTACTCTAAGTTCTACGGCACTGTAAATCAGGCAATAGGTAAAACCTTTTTTCAAGGAGGCTGATTCCAGAGCTGCTTAAATGGTAGTACCCAATGCCACAGGGAACAAAGGGGTAATTTGATGGTTGGAAGGATGATTCTGGTCTCTCAAGAAAGAGAGAACTATGCTTACTGATAATTTTCTGAGAAATGGCGCACGAGTGGCAAAGTGTATTTTATAGATGAGCTGTCTTCTCACATTAAGTATCTGATATGCAGCAAAGAAACTTCTGAGAACGAACAAACCCATTGAAACTCCCATGTCTACTGATTTATGCAGAAACAAGTTCTATTATGAGAATGAACTAGAAATATTAAGGCAATTGAAATCTTGGAAGACAATTGATGACTGAGGCCACATGGAAATCTTTTACCTTTATCTGTCATGCAGAATGAAATTTTCCTCCTCAAAGTTGATGCAAAAATGCAATTTGGTTTTCTGCCGAATGATGTATGATTCCAACATGTCTTTTGAATGGAGTAGTCCATCTCATGAGTTCTGGAAAGAATGTGTTTGACAGGAAATTTGCTTACCTGACCAAAGGGACTATGGACATGAAATATGAGACAAAATAAACAACATAAAAAAAACCCAAACATGAATCTGGATCCTATGGAAAGCCACAGCTAATACAGAAAAAAAAATAACAATATGGCTGATTTGAATCAACGTCTTGGAGGAAAAATAATGTTGAGCTTCTGAGAGATCAAAGATAAAGGGTTTTTGCTTTCATCAACCAGAAATGTTTTCACACTAAATTACTGGGCAACCTTCTTTCCACCTATGTAACATCAGTGAGCTTGACCTAGAAATGGTATGGAGGTAATTGGAGCCATATTTCCGTTTCTACAGATTTCTTAATCATTCTTGGAGGCATAATAAACTGTATTCAAACAGTGTTTAAAGAAACTAGGTAGAGTTTAAATGAATAAATTGAGCTGATTTCTAAAGTGTGAAATTTTTAGATGACTGCTACCTGTGACCACAGACTTAGTCACTCATCTTTCGGACTTTTCACGCCCTTGCCACCTTCCGGACATTCCCTCTACCTTAGACATCTCACCTTAAAATGACCGGCTTTCAGGCTTCCGTAGGAAAATGATATTGTGGGCCAACAATTTTACTACCTACTGTGACTTTACGTGAAACTATCCTTAAATATGCTGGTATAATTATAGTAAGGCAGGCCGTGTTTTAAGTTATAACATTTTAACAGATCTATTTATAATTCTTGCAAAACTATAATGAAAAAATGTTGTACTTAGTTCTCTCTACGTGCTGACGGAACACATGGTCCGAAAAGAGCATCAAGCTGATTTTATTTGCAATTTCTTTCCTTGGAGAGATGCCATTTTCTTCAAGAAAACAGCTTATTACTTTTGTCAGAAAGTATTGACTGCTCTCTTAAACAACCGGCTTATTTGTATTTTGCAGCCTGTGATCCATTGTAACCAGTGAACCAGTTATCTGATCTACCCTGGTATGATCATGGGATCCTTGTTTCTTGGTTGGCAGAGTAGAAATCTCAGGTCCTAATGAACATCTCACCTTTAGCCAGTGGAAAATTCCCACCAAAGACATTTATTTACTATCCTCACGCATGGTTTCAGCTTATGGTTCCCAAATTTATGTTCCTTTCACTTCGTGTATTAAGTATTTACCGTCTCGTTGTGTTGTGTCTGTTTTTTGTAAGCCAGCCTGTATCCTTTTCGAATCAAGCTGATGTGCAAATAGACAGATAGATGATCGACAGGTGAACAGATAGATAATAGATAAGAATAGATAATAGAATTCAGTCTGCATTAAGTAGCAACAACTGCACATATGCATGGTGCAGTAGCAAGGCTAAAACCGGAGAATCGCTGTTTGGTTCCTGTTCCGCCCTTAACTAGCCCTGATATTTTGTAAAAGTCATTACATTTCAATAATCCTCAATGTTCTTACATGCCACTAGGGAGAGAGATTGCAGGTGTAAAATCCATTCCAACTTTCATAATACAGTACACGGGACTGAAAAATCTCACCAGCCAAAGCTTGTAGAAAGTTCTAATGCAGAAGCATGGCACTGATAACCACTACCGTGTAAAACTTGTTGCTATTTTCTTATGCAGTGACGTTTTCTAAGACGGAGAGTAGAAAGCCCAGGAGAGCTTCGAGAGTGCCTCCTTATAGAATGTCGAACACCAGTTTTGAATGGTCTAATCAAAGACGTGGGACTAATAGTGAATTTGAGTCTTCAGTCTGATTTTAAACTACCTTAGGTATGAAAAGGTTGGTGACAGATCAGTGGTAAAATCTAACGGAAATGATGGGAAAAAACTTCCAGAAGCAGCTAATTATCTCTAAAGATTACTTTTAATGAAAGGTTTTGGCTGATTTTCTACACGCACCCCATATTTAATATGCAAATTTTTATTTTAATGTAAGTATTTATTTATTTAAAAAAATTTTTAAGTAGGCTCCACACCGGACGTGAAGCCCAGTGTGGGGCTCAAACTCACAACCCTGGGATCACGACCAGAGCTGAGATCAAGAATCAGACGCTTAACCAACTGAGCACCACCCCCCCGGTGCCTCTAAGTAGTTCCATATTTAAAGTTTTCTTAAAGTTCGGTGGGGTTCCCCCCTGCCCTCCTCTTCTAGAGATTTTGAAACTTCAAGACTGAGGAATTGACAGATGCCAGCAGGTGCCCCTACTTAATACATGTTCCCCTCCGTAAATTCTTAGGCCAAAGACACCAATAGACAGGTTTTATTTTAAGGAGCCAGTGCACCCGTGTCCCACTTGTGAGTGTTGGCCACCAATAGCCCACTGCGTCTGTCTGAGACTTGCCCTGAGTTGTTAGAAGCCACCCCACCTATCTGGGAAATCATTGAGGGCTTAGGCTGCACCCTAGGAGGTAGCATGCGACAAAGATGGAAATATGAAAGATTCAAAAAAGGCTCTTTGCCTCAAAAAAGGACGAGCCTGTAGGGCCATTCGTGGCCCAGAGCCCCTCAGGTGGTGGGGCTCAGGCTGGACTTCTGCTAACTCATCTAGGCTGTGGGGCGGGGTGCCTGTAAGCTACATTCCCCAGACTATCTGGCCAACCGTGTTCCTGTTAAGTCCTGTTAGGGGGCGGTGTGCTGGCAGGTTAGAAGGAAAGGGGAGAGAAGAAGCATTTCGTTGCTCTCTCCAACAGTGGCCACACTTGTTGGTGTTTACCGTAGAGGCAACAGGGCCAAAAGAGAGAAAGATTCCAGCAGTCCCAACAGTGGAGAAACTTCTTTTGGTCAATTGCTCAAGCTAATGGGCTTGAACAATTTCCTGATTTCAGGATGTTTCCTTCCTTCCTTCCTTCCTTCCTTCCTTCCTTCCTTCTTTTCTTTCTTCCTTCCTTCCTTCCCTCCCTCCTTTCCTTTTCTTTCTTTCTTCTTTCTTTCTTTCTTTCTTTCTTTCTTTCTTTCTTTCTTTCTTTCTTTTTTTTCTTATCTAACAATTCCCCTTCTTTTTGCTTCTCCACCCTTTTTTTTTTTTAATTTTTTTAATGTTTATTTATTTCTGAGACAGAGAGAGACAGAGCATGAACAGGGGAGGGGCAGAGAGAGAGGGAGACACAGAATCTGAAACAGGCTCCAGGCTCTGAGCGGTCAGCACAGAGCCCGAAGTGGGGCTCGAACTCACGGACCGTGAGATCATGACCTGAGCCGAAGTCGGACGCTTAACCGACTGAGCCACCCAGGCGCCCCTCCTCCACCCTTTTTAACATCATTGTGAACAAGTTCTTGTATTAAATCCCTACTTTTTAAAAATACATAGAGTAGTTTTCTTTTCTCCCAGCTGATCCTAATAAAATAGCTAATATTTATATGCCATCTCCTATTAACCAGGAATTTTGCATAAGTTAACTCATTTCATCTTTAAAACCAACGTGTGAGACACTGTTATTTTATAGATGATGACCTTGAGGCACAAAGTTTAAGTCATGTGCTTAAGGTAACATGGCTGGTAAGTGGCACGGCTGGGATTTGAGCCTAGGCAGTTGGGGAGCGGGATTCATATTCTATCCTACGTGTTAAGAGGGCACATCATGTTCTTCTTGGTGTTAGTTGTCTGCTATCTATCTATTAAGGACTAAATATTTGTGTCCCTGCAAAATTCATGTGTCAAAATCCTCATTTCCAATGAGATGGCATTAGGAGGTGGGTCATGAGTGTGGGGCCCCCGTGAATGGAGTTAGTGCCCTCGTGAAAGGAACTCTCTTGATCCTTGTTATATGAGGATAAAGGGAGAAGATGATAGTCTGCAATCTGCAAGAGGGCTCTCACCAGAACCAGTCATGATGGCACCCTTACCTGTCACTTCCAGCCTCCACAACTGTGAGGAATAAATCCCTGTGGTTTATAAGCCACCAAGTCTGGGACTTTGTTATAGCGGCCTGAACAAAACAAGACAGCTTCTTGGGGCGCCTGGCTGGCTCAGTCAGTTAAGCATCTGACTTCGGCTCAGGTCACGATCTTGTAGTTCGTGGGTTTGAACCCTGCGTCTGGTTCTGTGTTGACAGCTGAGAGTCTGGAACCTGCTTTGGATTCTGTGTCTCCCTCTGTCTCTGCCCCTCCCCTGCTCTCCCTCTGTCTCTCTCTCTCTCTCTCAAAAATAAATATACATTAAAAAATTTAAAAAAGAGACAACTTCTAACATCCCTTCAATGTTTAGAAGTATGTGAAAATCATAGATAATTTACGCCTTTCATGTAGATTTACTGTATTTGCTTTCATGTATTCAGCTGTACTTGAAATCTCAAATAATCTAATGCTGGCTTAACACTTAAAGAGTTCCTCATTCTCAGGATTTTGTTGGCTGAAGTAAGTTGACTTTACTGTTGATGTGATGAAATGAAATGATACTGAAAATCTTAAGGGAGTATGTGTGAAATTATTTCTTTTGGTATCTGTTTCTTTAGAAACTGATGGCCTGAACAAAGGAAGGAGTAAATATTGAACTACAACAACATTGATAGTTTGTGTAATCAATTTGTCTGTCAGTTTTATCAGTCAATTTTTTTGATCCACTTCTTTGAAAAAAGCCATACTTTTTTCTCTGACATACGATAAATTCTTAGGTCACCAAGGACTTTATACTCTTTTAAATAATAATGAGGAGAGGAGAAGGGGTTAAGTTTATCAAACTTCTAATACCCCATCTAGTAAATATATAGTAAATCATATTAGCCTATGTCAGTGATGAACCGGGTTGACATGACACATTTTTTAACCACGTCACAATGATTCTGTTACTAGCTAGAAAAATTATTTAAGTTTTCTGTCCCTCATTTTCACCGCTGAAAAATGAAGGTAATAAGGCCATCTCATAGGGTTGAGGCAGTGATGAATTAAGATAAAACATATAAAATATTTGCCTGGCAGAAGAAAGTGATATATGTATTGGTCATTATGTCCTTTCATTCTCCCTCCCTTCCTCCCTCCCTCTTTTCTTTTCTCTTTCTTCCTTCCTTCCTTCCTTCCTTCCTTCCTTCCTTCCTCCTTTCCTTCCTTCCTTCCTTCTTCATTATCCTCACTAGGGCCCACAAACCTCCATTTTAGACCATTTTTCAACCTAGTATGTCCTCAGCAGACTCAATCTAGAAAACACATGCAGTAATTACTGACCTCACAACCACGGCACATTTTTTTCTGGACTTCAGTTTCTTAGACCCAAATGCCCAGGAAGCTCGGCTACTCTACACTATTGCTGATTTCATTGTTTTGCTCTTTCGGGACTCCTATTTGCCAGCCAATGTCATAAGAACAGTCACACGGTCACAGCTGGGTGATCAGACGATGATAGAGCGTTATTCTCCTAAGTCACAGGATGGCTAAGGTAAGAACTATTCCAAGAACACAAGCACTGGACAGTATTTTGTTGGACTGAGTGTAGAGCTATCCAGATACTCAAGTCTGCCTTTGCTTCAATCTCTAAGGAATGTAGTTTCTCTCCTTCTGCTTAAAAGAAGTCACTGACAACTCTACTATCTCTAAAAATTAAAAGTGGCGTAAAGAAAAGCGGTTTCAAGCAGTTCAAAAACCACCAAAAGGAGAGCGTGAAAGTGTAGAGGAATCTTTCAGTCCCACACTGCAAGACCTTCATGTTTTACAACACTGGCGATAAAACTGAGTATATCCTCCCTTAGGGGAGAAGAGCCCAGTGAAGCTCAAGTTAGGATGGAAATTATACTTCTTTACTTAGGTTTCATAAACATATTTGACTGATCATTTAAATTAATGAGGCAGGGGGAAAACTTCACTTTGCATTGCAAATGGAGCAGAGAAACCCATGATTCAGTGGGAAAAGAGACTGACTAGCTGTGAACATGAACCATATCACGATAAAGGTCAGAATACTGTTTTCTCTTCCCATAGCAAACAGAATCAAAACGTCAGGAAAGGCATTGCTTTGGTATTCCCAGATCATGTGATAAGTAGGAAGAAACCTTGGCCATAAATATTATGTTTTTAAAAGTCATCTTCCTTCCTCACCCTCGAACTAAAAAAGGGATTAATGTTACTTACACAGACAACTGATTTACATACAAGAAGAACTTTAGGCCTGTGGAAATTATTCTTTAAAATCGTCAGCATAAAGGGGCACCCGGGTGGCTCAGTCGGTTCAATGTCCAACTTTGGCTCAGGTCGTGATCTCGCGGTTTGTGAGTTCGAGCCCCACGTCGGGCTCTGTGTTGAGAGCTCAGAGCCTGGAACCTCCTTTGCATCCTGTGTCTCCCTCTTTCTCTGCCCCTCCCCTGCTCTGTCTCTCTCTGTCTCTCAATAATAAATAAATGTTAAAAAAAATTTTTTTTAATTGTCAGCATATGTTATATTAACATAACACGAAACTCTCAAAGAAAACACTCATGTTTGTTTTGCTTCATTTGTATTAACTGGTTAAGCGCTTTTAAACGTTCTCTGTTGTATATGTTAAAAAGAAGTATTCAGAACCTAGAAGGTTGGTTTGACACAAAAGAAAACTGCAGTCGATGTAACTACAATAATTAGTTTATTTTGTGTTTGGGAAGAGTCTGAAATAATTAGAACCGTTGTTTAAAGATTGTCTTAATAACCCAAAAGGTGAAAGAGAATGGTTTAGTGGTTTTCCCAAATTGAACCAAAAAGTAACCTGTTTTAAAACTCTCTTTCTTTTGTAACATAAAATTACACATCCAATTAAGATAAATAAAAAGAAATAAAAATGAGCCAGGTTCTGCTTCGCTAATCTTAAAAGTCAGCCACTTGAATATAACCAAGCTTAGAAGGTCAGTCAGCACGTGAGCTTGATTGGTTACTTCTGACCTGAAGACCAATGTGATGAAGAGAATATGAAACTCATTTCGATATTTCTTCCCCTGTTTTATCAGCTTGAATGAAAGAGCAAAACCTGAGAAAAAGTGAGACAAGCATCCTATCTAGTTTCGAAAAAATGAGCTATCTGCCCATCAGAACGTAGGCATTGTTGCTGTTTTACACACCAGAAGATATTTCAGTATATCATTATCCAAACATCAGCCAAACGGAATTTATCCATTAACGTAAGGCAGCTAATGGTGTCCTGGTTGATATTGACTAGTCAAAAGAGGCAGAAATTCATCAACATACAAGCTGGATGTATTACTCTTGACAGTGTCTTAGTTTAATTAATGTGGATCAACTACCTTCTGAGTTCTTTTATTTTCAGAGATTTCCGACCCGAATCTTCAGAATCATAGGATTTCAGGAAACTTTCTTCTGCGAGTTTTTTAATAGGCCCTGGCAAATTTGTAGTCAGAATTCAACTAAACTTCTTGGTTTCCTTCCCCCCTTTTCCTAACTCGTGGGATAAATTGTACTGTGCATCCCAGAGCTTGGACTTTAGAAGGTAAGACCTTTGACCATTCACTGATTGATGTCCTCTCTCCTTCGCTGGCCTCTTCATGTTCTCACTGTGGTTCAGGTCTCTAGCATTTTTCTTTCTTCCCGGTAGTTAATGTGCATTTCTCAATTTCTATCCCAGATTATTTTATATATGTATGTATGTATTTAAGTTATTTGGAGGGGAAGGGCAGAGAGAGAGAGAGAGGGAGAGAGAGAGAGAAAGAATCTCATATAGGGGCTCGATCCCACGACTCAGGGATCATGACTTGAGTCAAAGTCAAAAGTCGGTTGCTCAACCGACTGAGCCACCCAGGGGTCCCAACCCCAGATCATTTTAGGTTCAGTTCAGATATAAAAAGGGTTTGGTCAGTTTTTACTTTGAGCCATGGATTGTCCCCCCTTTAACCACACTTGCGAAAAGAACTCCAAAGTGCCCTGCCTTTAGAAATGGCAAACATCATCCTCTCTAGACCATTTGGTGTGACTTTATTTCATGGAGAGTCACCTCTAGGTTTTGTCTTCCCTACAACATTTCGTGTTCTTTCTAGAGCATCTAGTCTTTGTTTCTTCTCTCTTTCCCACCCCCCGACCCCACTCTCCTGCTTTCCTTAGGTTCTGTTCAAATTAGGTATCTCTGTCTGTCTCTGTCTCTTTCCCCTCAGAAGGCTCAACTCCATCAACTGTCAGAAAACTATGCAAATAGTATAAGAAAGGCTTTTATTGTTCTTCTCAATGGGCTGGCAATCTAATCTTTCCACCCATGGGATAATGTACAAGCAACTATCAAAAAGTCGTATTAACTTGGCACGTGGAAAGAGTACTGGTGTAAGAGTCAGCAAACACAAACATAGCTCTGGCTGTTAGTCCCCTGACCTGAGTCGCTTAAGGCTTCTATAATTTCAGTAAGTCTGTACACAGCATTGGAGTAAAAATGTCATAATGCTTGTCTTTTAAGGTAGTTTGGAGCATGGACTTTTGAAATAAGGCAGGGGAAGTGATTGGTTAATCACAAAAGCTATACAGATGCAAATTATTGTGCTTATTTTATTATTTGCTTTATTTCTTTAAGTCGTGAGCCCGGACACAGCAGGACTTTCTTCTGCAAGTTCTTTAATAGGCCCTGGCAAATTTGTAGTCAGAATTCAATGCATTTCCAGACATGGAAGTTAGCAGATGTTAAAGGAAATCATTTAAGTCATTCCTCTCCTTCCAAAAACACACATTCCAGTGTGCTTAGCTTTCTGTAAAATTAAAGTAGCAGTGGTCAGGAACTAACAAAGAGTGGCTTCATATATCTGTGTTTAGAAAATAAGGCTGAGAAGGCTTATCTGGGGAGAGCAGAGGGGGTATTGAATGTAAGTACGAAGCAAGAGGGAGAAGCGATGATGTTGTTCTACATTTCTGGCCTCATTACTCTGGAAGAACTTTCTTCTCCTTATTGCATCCATGCAACTCCCTGAATGTTAATGAAAGTGTTGTGTGCCCAATGAGGGGAGAAAAGAGCTAAGATTGAGAACCAGCACCAATGATGCACATTTAATGAACTGGTCTTACAGTTTCATGCACTATTTCTTTAAAATTCTGACTTCTTTTTTTTAAAGGTACGTTAGCGGTGTCTATCTGGGACCCAGAAGAAGTTGAAGCGGAAGAAATTGCTCATTTGAAAATTAAAGGGTGAATAGTTTCCACTGCACACAAACGCTTCTGGTCTTGGAGCCATTTTGGAAAATTCCCATTTCCGGTGATTGTTAGAGCAATGTGGGAAGTGACCAGTGGCGGTTCTTTTGAAACCCTGCCATGTGCACCAAACATTTCTTGTCCAAGTCTAGTCCATGTTTTTGTGCTTTTTGTTGCATTCTTGTGTTTGGAGAGGGGATCGAGTATCATAACTAGCTGAGGTTTTAGTCAATTATAAGATCATTTGTTTTGCCCTCCACTGTCATTTTGAATCTTTCTTCGGTTTGGAAAATTCCAGGCAATGTGGCATCATCGACGTTGGCATAATGGGACCAAGAGTCTATTCCAACATTTTATGATATTACAGTAATGTACCATATTTCAAAAGCTTGTAATAGAGAACCATCAATTTGATCTCTTCTCAATGATTCAGCATATTACGGGACCATCTTTTCTCACAACCTACCCAGGATGTGGCTAGGAACATCACTTCCTTCAGAATTATATTAAGCAAAGCTAGTAAAGCAAATAATATATTGGAAAGTCAATTAACAATACCTATGTTCTCCACTCTTTTAGATAAGTTACATCATGTCTCTTCCTTCAAGTACCACGGATAGTTGAGAGATGGATGCCATCACACCTCACCAAAAGATACATTAAAAAAAAGAATCAATACCAGCATCCATGACGGGGTGATTTTTTTAAAGCAGTTTTTCTTAAAGTATGATCTTGTACCACCAACATCAGAATCATCTGGGTACTTTTAAGAAGATGTTTCCTGGTCACCAATTGTCCAATCTTATTAAGTAGACGAGAGAGGTATTTAATTTTTTTTAATGTTTATTTATTTCTGAGAGAGACAGACAGAGTGGGAGCTGGGGAAGGGCAGAAAGAGAGGGAGACACAGCATCCTAAGCAGGCTCCAGGCTTTGAGCTATCAGCACAGAGCCCGATGTGGGTCTCGGACCCACAAACTAGGGAGATTATGACCGGAGCCGAAGTCGGACGCCTAACCGATTCAGCCAACCAGGCGCCCCGACGAGACAGGTATTTAAATGTTTTAAACTCCTTTTGGTCAAGCATGTTACTGGAAAGTAGCCATACAAAGAACCAAACATTCATGAAATATATGAACATTACTAGGCTCCAAACTTGGTAATTTGCATTTTATGTATGTATTAGAAAGGACATTGACTTTAATAGCAAATAGACCCATGCTTTTGCCATACAGATTGCAACATATATAGTGAATATTAAATTTTAATAGTTACAAAAGTCAGTTTTCCCATTGAAATGGTGCCAGAAGGGGCATCTGGGTGGTGCAGTCAGTTAAGTGTTTGACTCCTGATTTCGGCTCAGGTCATGATCTCATGGTTTCTGCGGTGGAGTTCCCACACAGTTGGGCTCTGTGCTGATAGCCCGGAGCCTTCTTGGGATTCCCTCTCTCCCTCTCTCTTTGCCCCTCCCCCACTCACATACATACACTCTCTCAAAATAAATGAATAAACTTTAAAAAAAGAAATGGTGGGGCGCCTGGGTGGCTCAGTCGGCTGGGTGTCCGACTTTGGCTCAGGTCATGATCTCATGGCTGGTGAGTTTGAGCCCTGCGTCGGGCTCTGTGCTGACAGCTCAGAGCCTGGAGCCGGCTTTGGATTCTGTGTCTCCCTCTCTCTCTGCCCCTCCACCACTCACTCTGTCTCTCTCTCTCAAAAATAAAAATAAAAATAAAACATTAAAAAATTAAAAAAAATAAGAAATGGTGTAAGGAAACAAATGATTTACTATCAAATCCAAAATGATTATTCTTCCTTAGGTGGAACAAATTCCATAAAACTAGCTTCCCTTTTGGCCCCTGAATACGCTCTGTTCATCAATTCTGTTAAAATCATATTTATTATTTTTCTGACATGACATGTTCTTTCACGCCCATGCTGTTGTTTTCATTCAGATTTTTGCCATTCCCAATCTTACAGAAAATGGGTAGCCGTTTAATTTTTCTTCTCGGTAAATCTTCTAATGTTTCGGTTACCTAGGTCAGCCAGTCGTAAAGTCTTTGGTTTCAGAATTGCTTTTAGCAGCTATAATTTTATTTTACTTGATCCAACGTTTTGGTCTTTTATTTTCAGAGGGAGAATAAAAGTGCTAGTAAGGTGGATTTCCATAATTTCACGATGAATGGCCAACAAGGAAACAACCTTAGTTTCCATTACTCCAAATTTTTGACTGAATTCGTTTTCAATTCTCACAGCAAAAACAAGGAGGGGTGTAGGAACAGAGCTCGGGAAGAAAGCAAGATACTTTAAAAAACTTTGTTTGAGGAGCAGCTGGGTGGCTCCGTTGGTTAAGCGTCAAACTCTTGATTTCGGCTCAGGTCACGATCTCATGGTTGAGATTTGAGCCTGCATTGGCTCTGTGCTGAGCATGGAATCTACTTAAGATTCTCTCTCTTTCTCTGCCCCTTCCCTGCTCATGTGCTCCCCCTCTCTCTCTGGCTCTGTCTCTCTCAAAAAATAAAAAAATAAATAAAAACTAAAAAAATCATTTGAGGGGCGCCTGGGTGGCGCAGTCGGTTAAGCGTCCGACTTCAGCCAGGTCACGATCTCGCCGTCCGTGAGTTCGAGCCCCGCGTCAGGCTCTGGGCTGATGGCTCGGAGCCTGGAGCCTGTTTCCGATTCTGTGTCTCCCTCTCTCTCTGCCCCTCCCCCGTTCATGCTCTGTCTCTCTCTGTCCCAGAAATAAATAAAAAACGTTGAAAAAAAAATTTAAAAAAAAAATAAATAAATAAATAAAAATTAAAAAAATCATTTGAGTAAATGTTCTATTTTTGCCTGTATGCCTCAGTGACTCAGCCTTTATAGAGTTTAGTCGACTAGATTGGGCGACTACGGACAGATGGAAATAAAGCTCTTCCTCACTCTAATGTAGTCATTAGGGGATTATGTCATCCATTCAGTCCTAAGTGCAAGTTCATTGTCATTTTATTCCTAATCATCTACCTGTAACCAATGAGGCAAGCAATTTGGCTCTACCTAAACTTAGAATTGTGCTTCTAAGGGAAAGTAATGGGATGCATATGCTTCCTTTGAAACTTTTACAGTAGGGCATGACATTCTAAATTAAAAAATAGCCTCCTGACCAAAGCTTGCACCATGTTCTTGTTACAAGAGTTAGTAACAAGATGATACAACTATCAACATAAAAAGTACAGTCGTAGATGCTCATTTGATTCTGCATTCAGATCATATCTTCTATTTCCGTTGAAAATATTGAAACCATTCAGGATCTACTGTTACAAGTAGAGACCCATAATAATATCACCAGGGACTTGAAATTGCTTTATGCTGATATTCTAACCCTACGGAACTATATTTTCTCTTACTTTCATTTTGAAAAGCACAGCTTCCTGGAGATGTGTAACTTTTACCCACTCTTTCTTTTTTTCTTTCTTTTTTTTGCATTTTTTGAAATATAATTTATTGCCAAATTGGCTAACATGCAGTGTGTATAGCGTGCTCTTGGTTTGGGGGGTACCTATTCATTCTTAACAGAAGAGAGTAAGATTGCCACTATGGTGGAAGCTCTCAATAAATGAAGGAATCAAGGGAATAGCAGTGTCTTTATTAAACATTTGGGTTGTAACCATGTCTACCTCCTACCCCCGAAAATTTTCTTCGTTGGTGTTTTCAAAGTGGTTTGCTTCATGGTACAGATGTTTTTTATAGACCAGCACCTGCATATTTATGCTCACTTTAATCTACATTTGCATGACACCTCTCACTC
Source organism: Panthera leo (assembly GCF_018350215.1). Classification (NCBI taxonomy): domain Eukaryota; kingdom Metazoa; phylum Chordata; class Mammalia; order Carnivora; family Felidae; genus Panthera; species Panthera leo. Next base: position 17,953,505 of record NC_056687.1, on the reverse strand, counting down.
TGAAATCAAAGCGTCTTGAATCATAAACTGGAATAAACTCAATTAGCCACATTGAAAAAGTTTGATAGCAAAAGTGTTCCAGAGACTGGAAGAATCGTTGAGCCTTATGCATCATCCCTGCCTCTCAAGGAACAGTTATCCGTTTTAAACCACAAAGTCATAGATGTTGTAGAAGTTGTTAAAAATAAAAGGCTAAGGCAGAGTGACTGTCCTCGATGTTGGCGTAAAGCAATCAGGAATTCCAAGCCCACGTGACACCTTCCGTCTGTGGCAGGTGAGTTATTGTGTGGCTCACTGGTGGCTGGTGCAGCTGGAGAAGGCTTCTTGCGGGAGTAGAGGAATTCTTTGGGTACTGAACCGTAAAGAGCAGTTAAGTTCATAGAGAAAAGAGAAAAGCATGTTAGACTGCAAATCCTCATGATGGTAGAAAATATAGTCATTCTCACTGTGTGCTGAGAACCCACCACACAGGGTGGCTGAATCATTTTGGAGGAAGGTTGAATGGTGGAAAAAGAAACTGCTGGAATGTGCAGGAAATGACAAACATTGACCTGGATTGAGTGGAGGGATAATTAATTCAGATGCAGGGGGAGGGGCATGATGTAGGCTGCATTTTATTTTCTTTTTTAATGTTTTTTTTTAAATTTTTTTTAACGTTTATTTATTTTTGAGACAGAGAGAGACAGAGCATGAACGGGGGAGGGGCAGAGAGAGAGGGAGACACAGAATCCGAAACAGGCTCCAGACTCTGAGCTGTCAGCACAGAGCCTGACGTGGGGCTTGAACCCTGACCGGCGAGATCATGACCTGGGCTGAAGTCGAAAGCTCAACCGACTGAGCCACCCAGGTGCCCCTGTAGACTGTATTTTAAAAGCTGAAACAGAAATAAACAGTAATTATAAGCAACTTAAATCAGAAGTGATTATTGGGTGTTTTTTCAGTGAAATGGTGGTTTATCTGATTGTACAGAAATAGTCATCTTTGATTGTGCATATTGACTATTGCAACTCAGTAGGGAAAGAACTTGGGTTGTAGAAATCTGATAGTGATACAAATAAATTTTGATAACATTAATTTCTGCTCTCTAGCAAAGATGAGCTCAAACACCACATTTTATTGTCTTACTGGATATTAATCAGTTTTGCATCTACTACCAACTTCAGTTTAGCATTCCTGATTTTATATACACACATATACACCTATGTATACATGTGCACACGTATACATATATATGTACATATATGTGTGTATATATATATATTCTGTTCTCTTTTGAACTACTTTTAATGTCTTTTTTAAAATATATTTTTAAGAGAGAGAGACAGAGACAGAGTGTGAGCAGGGGAAGGGCAGAGAGAGAGGGAGACCCAGAATCCGAAGCAGGCTCTTGGCTCCTACCTGTCAGCACACAGCCTGACACGAGGCTCGAACTCACGAACTGCAACGTCATGACCCGAGCCCAAGTCAGACGCTTAACCAACTGAGCCAAGTGCCCCTCCTTTGAACTACTTTAGCATTGATTCCCTCAGTCATTAATTCCCTCACTTTGATTCTTGCTCATCTTATATTTGAATGAGAGTCATAATTTTAGCTGTTTGAAAATTTTACATTAGTAGCAGAATGAATTGGTTTGGGGCGGGTAGAAATTCAAAGTCTAGAGGATAGTCAGGACTGTTGTAAGGAATTATTCTCGGTACTCGAGGTATGAGTTTGAAGTTCTAGATTTGGGTAACCACAGTGTTTTAGAAAAGAGCAGAAGAATTTGAGATATTTTGAAAACAAAATCAGAACAGGATTTGGTGGGGTGTTTATGGAGGCGCTATATGATACTTACCCTATAATACATACCCTACAAAAGGAAGGTGGAAGTAACTTGTTTCACTAGTCTCTTTAGGGCTTTCCCCCTGAGGTCAGGATCACAACAGGGATGGCCGCTCTCACTGCTGTTGTTTAACAGTGTTGGAAGTTCTGGCATCAGCAATCAGACAACAAAAGGAAATCAAAAGGCATCAAAATTGGCAAAGATGAAGTCAAGCATTCACTTTTTGCAGATGACATGATACTATATATGGAAAACCCAATAGACTCCACCAAAAGTCTGCTAGAACTGATACATGAATTCAGCAAAGTCACAGGATACAAAATTAATGTACAGAAGTCAGTGGCATTTTTATACACCAATAATGAAGCAACAGAAAGACAAATAAAGAAACTGATTCCATTCACAATTGCACCAAGAAGCATAAAATACCTAGAAATAAACCTAACCAAAGATGTAAAAGATCTGTATGCTGGAAACTAGAAAGCTTATGAAGGAAATTGAAGAAGATACAAAGAAATGGAAAAACATTCCATGCTCATGGATTAGAAGAATAAATATTGTTAAAAGGTCAATACTATCCAAAGCAATCTACACATTCAATGCAATCCCAATCAAAATTGCACCAGCATTCTTCTCGAAGCTAGAACAAGCAATCCTAAGATTTGTATGGAACCACAAAAGACCCTGAATAGCCAAAGTAATATTGAAGAAGAAAACCAAAGCAGGAGGCATTACAATCCCAGACTACTACAAAGCTGTAATCATCAAGAGAGTATGGTATTGGCACAAAAACAGACACATAGACCAATGGAATAGAATAGAGACTCCAGAATTGGACCCACAAATGTATGGCCAGCTAATCTTTGACAAAGCAGAGAAGAGTATCCGATGGAAAAAAAGACAGTCTCTTTAACAAATGGTGCTGGGAAAGCTGGACAGCAGCATGCAGAAGAATGAAACTAGACCACTTTCTTACATCATTCACAAAAATGAACTCAAAATGGATGAAGGACCTGAATGTGAGAGAGGAAACCATCAAAACCCAGAGGAGAAAGCAGGAAAAAACCTCTCTGACCTCAGCCGCAGCAATTTCTTACTCAACACATCTCCAAAGGCAAGGGAATCAAAAGCAAAAATGAACTATTGGGACCTCATCAAGATAAAAAGCTTCTTTTTGCAAAGCTTTTCCTTTGCACTACAAAGGAAACAATCAACAAAACTAAAAGGCAACCGATGGAATGGGAAAAGATATTTGCAAATGCCATATCAGACAAAGGGCTAGTATCCAAAATCTATAAAGAACTCACCAAACTCCACACCCGAAAAACAAATAATCCAGTGAAGAAATGAGCAGAAGACATGAATAGACACTTCTCTAAAGAAGACATCCAGATGGCCAACAGGCACATGAAAAGATGCTCAATGTCACTCCTCATCAGGGAAATACAAATCAAAACCACACTGAGATACCACCTCACGCTGGTCAGAGTGGCTAAAATGAACGAATCAGGGGACTATAGATGCTGGAGAGGTGGTGGAGAAAGTCCCTCTTGCACTGTTGGTGGGAATGCAAATTGGTGCAGCCACTCTGGGAAACAGTGTGGAGGTTCCTCAAAAAATTAAAAATAGATCTCTACCCTGTGACCCAGGAATAGCACTGCTAGGAATTTACCCATGGGGTACAGGAGTGCTGATGCATAGGGGCACTTGTACCCCAATGTTTATAGCAGCACTTTTGGCAATAGCCAAGTTATGGAAAGAGCCAAAATGTCCATCAACTGACGAATGGGTAAAGAAGATGTGGTTTATATACACAATGGAATACTACTTGGCAATGAGAAATAATGAAATCTGGCCATTTGTAGCAATGTGGATGGAACTGGAGAGTATTATGCTAAGTGAAGTAAGTCAGAGAAAGACAGATGCCATATGCTTTCACTCCTATGTGGATCCTGAGAAACTGAACAGAAGACCATGGGGGAGGGGAAGGGAAAAAAAAAGGTTGCACATAGGGAAGGAGGCAAACATGAGAGACTCTTGAATACTGAGAACAAACTGAGGGTTGGTGGGGAAAGGGAGAGGAGAGGGTGGGTGGTGGGCATTGAGGAGGGTACCTGTTGGGATGAGCACTGCATGTTGTATGGAAACCAATTTGACAATAAATTATAAAAAAAAAATAAAATAAATTTAAAAATTAACAATAAAAAATGTTGTCAACAAAAATACTCCTTGAAATACACCTGCTTTAAATGTACCAATTAACTTTTAAATATATTATTGTGATAAAAAGAATGCAAATAACCTAAGTGTTCAGTGAAAATGAAGAGTAATATAAATTATGGCATATTCATTCAACGGAGTGTTGTTATTCATTCATGAAAAAGTATGCTTGGGCAATTGATATTGTAACAATTGCTTATGATTTAATTTATACAGTAGATTTTTGAGGTGCAGATAAAACTTTGACTTTAACTAAGGAAAACAAACAAAAATATAGATCTACTCATTGAGATTCTCCTGTGTTGGGTCCAGTAGTCTGTATTTAGAAATTTCCAGATAATTCTGTTCAGTGGCCAGGTTTTGGAACCATTAGTCAAACTTAACAGTTTCTGACTCATGATAATTTATTTAGGAACATGCCGTCTTCTTGCCTACTTGTATATTTGTTATCCCAAAGCCAGAGAGCAACTTGGATGCTTGGATGCTGGAAATTTTTGATTTCTTAGACATTTATTCAGTAAATATTGTTGAACATCCACTATATGCCAGACATGTGGATGGGCACTGGGGATGCATCACCAAACTAGATAAACATAAGTAACACTGATCCCTTTATTTAGCCTGAGTCAGTAGAGTGTAAATTACTATAACGTAAGCACATTCTAGTGGCTTAAATCCTAATGACTTGGTATAAATAAATAAAAAGGCAGCTCTACATTTTAATGACCTTTATCTAAAGGAACAACTTGTGTGTACAGCAGGGTAGCTTTTCTATGTCCTTACCCGAGTGCTACAGTTTGAACAAACATTTGAATCATGCTAGGTGCCCAGCACTATTCTCCGCATTTCATATGCATCAGTAACGACATCATCTTATAGCAGAGTCCAAGATCGCAGAAAAGGATCATCTGTCTTCACTGGCTCTGTCCCACATAGCTCACCTTACTTTCTCACAGACAAGGATGCCGGCCAGATCCCTGGCTGTGTGCTCCGCATTCTCTCCGCTTTGGCTGGGCTGGACACACTCGACCCCACCTCAGCCGCCTTCCTTCTCCCTGCCTCTTTCTTTTCCGGTCAGTAACAACACACACACACTATGTGCGACGTTCTGAGAAATGACTGGGCTTTCACCTTCTTCGTCTCGTCGAAACTTTGAAGCTGATCTGCGAGGGAGGAGTTAATACGGTGTTTTACCGAACAAGGCTTAGAATGGTTAAAGGTTTAGAACTTGCTCCAGAATCTGAGTCATGGTTAACTTTTATGTGTGATTCACAAGTGATATTAACATTCTTTGGATTTGTTTTCTTAAATAGTGGGATCCTGAGTACTTCTGGGCTGGCGATAGAGGTATTAGAAGATGAGGAACACTTAAGTATATGGAAGTTATTAGTAAGGTTCTTGTTATTAGCTTACATGAAATACTCATGAGTGTTCATTACCTTGTGTTCTGCTTTATAACCAACATATATATCACTTTATGTATCTGTGTATATAAGCATATATATCAACTAAAATAGGTAAAAGAAGGGTGCCTGGGTGTCTCTGTCGGTTAAGTGTCTGACTCTTGGTTTCGACTCAGGTCATGCTTTCACGTTCGTGAGGTTAAGCCCGGCAGTAGGATCTGCACTATCAGCTTGGGATTCTCTCTCTCTCTCTGTCTCTCTCTGGCCCTCCCTTTGCACGTATGAACTTGTACACTCTCTCTCCCCCTCCTCTCTCGCGATCTCGCAAAATAAATGAATAAACATTTTAAAAAATAGGTAAAAGAAAACAAAACCAATTATAAGAGCTAGATAAACAACAAAATTGGTCGCTAAGTTAGTGTATATTTGAAAATATGCAAATTCTAAGAAACAATGGAAAATATGCAAATTCCAAGACACAATTGAGCTACGTTCCATTCCTTAAATCACCATGCTGTTAGAACACTAGTTTTTCACTAAGACTTCTAGCTTTATTATCATAAATTTTGGTTGAACTAGGTTATTAATAGTTAAACAGTGCTCTTTACAGCTTGATATATTATTTAAAGTTCAGGCTAGCCTGCAAAACTACACTGGTTTACACAAGATATGAATGTGTTTCTCTCTCGTGTTTGATTCAGAGCTGGGCAGAAGATCCACAGCAAGTCCAGGTTCGGAATTTTATCACTGAGTCTACACTAGCTGCTTAATTGTTACCTCCACCTTGACCTCAGAAGCAGGGAAAGTGAAGTGAAGGGAAGCAACTTCCTTTCTAAAGAAGTGATCCAGGGGGCGCCTGGGGGGCTTAGTCGGTTAGGCGGCCAACTTTGGCTCAGGTCACGATCTCTCAGTTTCTGAGTTGGAGCCCCCGCCTTGAGCTCTGTGCTGCCAGCTCAGAGCCTGGAGCCTGCTTCGGAGTCTGTGTCTCCCCCTCCCTCTCCGCCCCTCCCCCGCTCCCATTCTGTCTCTTTCTCTCTCTCCAGAATAAATAAACATTTAAAAAAGTTGAAAGGAGTGGCCCAGAAGGTGCACACATCACCGCCACTCACGTTGCTTGAGTCACATGAACACAACCAGGTGCAAAGGGGGCTAGGAATTGTTAACATATAGGGCAGTGAGAGGGACGAGAGGCACTCACAAAAGCTATGTGGGAACAGGGGATTCTATATTTGCAGTGAGGAAGGGGAACGTGGAGACAGGGAGACAGCGAGGTTTGCCCAAATGCTGCAAAGCCTTGATACACTATTGTGGAGGGTGAATGTCTTGGCACGATGGGTGGGATTGAGGGGGCCATGAAGTGCAGAGTTTGACAAACTGAGACGCAGAGTTTCTGAAACTGATTTAAATTGCTTCTGTGTAGTAGTTGGGTGTGATGAACCAATGGCACGACCTGGGACACGGACCTCACCTTGGAGGTGAATTCAGCATGACTGGGGATGTTGAGGCTTCCACGTACGAGTACCCATACAAACAAAATGGCCTCCGAAGAGTGTAAAATGGCACAAAATTATCAACTGTAGTGACGAGGAATCATGTGGTTTCAGTCTTGTAGGTCAGGTCTCAACCTGCTTGAAGTGGCTTTCATACTTGCGAAGTAATAAGGACAAGGGGGGAGGGGTTTATCTCAGTCTTTTCAAACTCATGAGCCGGGGAAGATAAAATCGAATCCTCAAGCACGAACACTTAAAACTGGAAATAGGGCTGATTTACCACGTGCCGTGAATAAAATAACAACCAATGGTGCCAAATGCCCGTTCTCCCCCACATCGTGTTGCCCATTCTTGGTTCCAGGACATTCTCAAGGTTTGTAAGTTCTCCATCGAAGAAAATATGACTGGAAAAAATAAAAAAAGATTATAATAGCTCATCGAAAATTGTGTCAGGGTTGAACTGGGTTTCTGCCAAATATCCCATCCAAAAAAATAGAATTGGATCTCAAGGTGTCACCTTGATAGAACAACGTGGTTTGCAACGCAGAGGAGTCTCATGCTGTAGCTGGATCCCAGGTCTCTTTTTGAAGCAAACTTCAAGTTATTTACTGAAGAGTGGGATGTGCTCTTAACTAATCTTAGTAAAGCAGGGTTTTTTTCCCCCTCTCACTGTCTTTTATTCATAAGAGATACTGTGTGTGTGTGTGTGTGTGTGTGTGTGTGTGTGCGCGTGTTTGCATGCACATGCGCATGTGTGTGAATGGGTGTGTTCTCGATGGCTTTCTCTTGCTTGAATAAAAAAGTAAAATAACACTAGAAATTGGAACACTTTTGAAATGAACTATGATGAGTATGAGCTCACCACTTGGGCTTTCTTACCAAATTCATAGAGTTCACTTTATTCCCAGCAAATTGCTTTAGACTCACTATTATACCTGCAATTTTCTTATCTGCGTTGTTTTATTGTTCAATGATAGAAATCTAATTTTCCTAGCTCCTGAAAAAACAATGGAGCCAATACAAAATCTTTGAAGTATTAATTGCATTTAAAATTAGAGTGGGAAATGTCGGCATCCAAAATTAATTAATTAACAGGTTCTAGAGTGTAAAGTATCCGAAAAAAGTATGTTTTTCTAGTTTATGATAGCATATAAGTAGTTTTGCTAATGGGTGAGGAGGATGTGGAAAAAGATTTGAGAGGAGAATGAAGACATTTGACCAGGATTCATGTGTAAGATGATGACAAATTGTTGTTGTTAAAAGTCAGGCTTGCACAGCGTAAATTCTGCTACCATAGGATCCTCTGGACATCCCGAATTCAAGCCCACCTTCTAAGGTCCTTTGAATCATATTAAACTTTTTCTTCTCCATATTGTCTCTGATAATCACAGGAGCTAGGACCGCCATGAGCAGTGAGGAGATAAGAAGCCTGGTCAGGAACACTGAGAGCTTCTAAAAAATTCTGGATGATTCTAAGGTCGCTCTCGGATATGGCTGCTTTTGTTTAGTTTTTTTTGTTTGTCCAAAGCTGAAGATATTTATGAAGATTTCATAAAATCGCCCGTTCTAAAAGAAACAAATAAAAAAAGATAAAATGTAGTTGCTTAGGACATCATTCCAGCATAGTTCCCTGTTGATGAGATATTCTCCCCAACCTTAAAAGATTTCTCTTAACCATATTATCTTTGCTACATTTTTTTAGAAAGAACCAATTCCTTGTTTATTTATTTTCAAATCAGTAAAAGCCACCTTTTTGTTACCTTCCTAATAATGAGTCACTTTCATAAACTGCAGTTGATATAAATGACTTAATGAACCAGTTGCATATTTTACCAATATAAATTTCATTTTATTTATTTATTCATTCATCCATTTATTTATTTACTATTTTTTCTAATTTTAGACAGAAAGAGAGAGTGAAAGTGTGAGCAGGGGAGAGGGATGGAGGGAGAGAGAGAACCCTAAGCAGACTCCATGCTAAGTGCTGAGCCTGACACAGGGCTCGATCCCACAGCCCTGGGATCATGACCTGACCCAAATTCAAGAGTTGGATGTTCAACCAACTAGGCCAACCCAGCACCCCTAAAATTTTATTTAAAAAATGTTTTAATATTTATTTTTACGAGAGAGAGAAAAATCATGAGCAGGGGATAGGCAGAGAGAGAGGGAGATACAGAATCTGAAGCAGGCTCCAGATTCTCTGCTGTCAGTACGGAGCCCAATGCGACGCTTGAACTCATGAACTGAGAGATCATGACCTGAGTCAAAGTTGGATGCTTAACCGACTGAACCATCCAGGTGCCCCCCCCCCCAACAAATTTTATTTTAAAAATTAATGAAAGTTTTTTAGAAAGATTTAAGATAGTAGTACAATTGTTCATATTACATGTCTTCTCAAGTTATAATCTTTTGGGGAAGAATTAATAACATTTCTCAATAGAGACACTGTCAGAGTGGAATAATTTTGTGATAAAGCATAGTGGGATGTTTTTCAGATTCAGAAGCTTTTACTCTACAATTAGGATTAAAAACCTCATTTCTTCAAGAACACCATGACTTGTGCCATTATATAGTCGGGACAATTTGCAAAAAATCCTAGAAAACATCCACTTGGTAGAGTGTTATGCTCCTTAGCATGCCTTGCTAAAATGGTTTTGCTAATAAGGTAATTTTTTAATATTGCATGAATTTGTTGATATAAAAATGAGAAAGCTTACCGAAGACATTACATTTCTGGCATACTAAATATTATAATCTTGCTTCTTAAACAGAAAAGCTACCATAGCATACATAGTAAATTAATATGTTTGGGGGGAAAAAAAACAACTTATAAGCTTAGTTACACTTCTATGCAAACTAATCTTCCTTTCTTCAAAGCTAATTGGAGATTTAAAAATTCTATTCAACATCATCTCAACCCATGGGAGATATCCAAATTTAGAAGACCCGTTCAAAGTCAGTTGGGGTGAACCCAAATGATATTTTGGAAATTAGAGAACTGAAACACTTTTTAAAATAATTTTCTATAACATTGACATTTTGTGATTAAAAGCTTTTCTATTTTTGTCTCTTTTACTTACGATCCCTGGAAGTCATTGGAATTCTTTCTAAAAGCTTTCATTTTCATTTCTATAGCTTAATCACCTGTAATTTAATGCTTCATAATATTTCACACTATTCACTTACACAGTTTGGCGTATATTCCTAATCTAGCCATGGCCGTAAAGTTAAGGGCAAAGGGAAAGCCTTCTAAGATCCAGTACAGCAAGTTTGTTCTTTCTCATGCAACCACTGCCTATGATATTTAGAGTTATATTAGATCAACTCTAAATTGCCATTTTCAGCAGAAATCGCGTGTACTCTCCCCATTATCTCATGCTCCTAACCTGTGAAATAGGGACTTATAAATTATTCTGTTTAAGGTAAGCATGTTCACCTGAAATCTTTTCCTTTGCTGAGCAAATCGGAAATGAACAGTCCTATAAAGTACAGTTGCATACGAATGAATGCTCTTACTGTTTATTTCAGATTCCCTTATATCTCCTGGTGTATTTTATTCAGGCAAGTCCTTGAATGGCATCACTCAATGGTTTTTCAGGGCGGCTCACCACATTTGAGACCACACTCGTAAAATACACTTAACGGAAGGGTCTCAGAGCCTTCTTAAGTGTTTTGCTGAGCCAGGGGAGCAATTGAATTATAGATTAAAAGAGCCAACACGCTTCACTGGGCAAAATGCTGTCGTAGAGCTGCAGGCCTTGCCAATCTCTCCTCGTCCAACAAGGTATTTCACTCAGAGAGCTGTGGTAAAGCATTCATTTCTTGTCATGAACAGATTACTTTAAAATGAGCTTCCGACATTGCTCTAGAAAATAATTTTTTTTTCTCCACACAAACCCCCCCCACACACACAAAGTAAGCTGTGTCCCAATTTATTTGCTCAGTAGAGAAAAGAAATACTTTGTCTTCTTCATGTAATTCTTTTCCTGTTTCAGATCTAGGGCTGGGAGAAAAAAAGGAACAGAAGGATTTGATGTAGGAATAACTAAACTTGACTTACTGGACTGTGGGATAGAAACTTGACAGGCAGACTTTAGTTACAGAAGGCTACGCATTGCATAAGCTGTATGGTTGACATTTGCTACCAGAAACTACGGGGATTTATAGAGACAAACCCTGCAATTAGGAAAAGGAATCTGAAGTTTTCCCATTCGGTGTATTGCCCCCCAAAGAACAGGGTAGCACCATAGTCGGGAACTGGGCATTTGTCCCAACACTGTCTGTATTCAGTTCCTGCGTCTGTTATTTCTCTGTCTTGTTATTATTATTTTTTTCTTCTGTAAAATGGGAATAAGACTCGTATTTAGCATAACATTCTGTTGTGAGTTTTAAATGAGATAAATCCATAGAAAATGCCTAGCACAGTGCCAGACGCATAGTAAATTCTCCGTAAATACTGGCTCTGACTATCCTCATAAGAATTTTATCTTTACCTCTGAAAGTTGTGAATTGCAAAATGGAAAGGTACTCATTCATTATTTACTCAATAAAGATATATGCTGTGCCTTCAAAAATTAGATGGTGGGATGGTGAATTAAAAATGAAGCACAAGAAAGGGGCACCTGGGTGGCTCGGTCTGTGAAGCAACCGACTCTTGATTTCAGCTCAGGTCATGATCTCACTGTTTGTGAGTTTCAGCCCCACGTGGGGCTCTGCGCTGACAGTGTGGAGCCTGCTTGGGATTTTGCTCTCCCTCTCTCTCTGTCCCTCTGGCACGGGCGTGTGGTCTCTCTCTGTCAAAAATACATTAATAAACTCTGAAAGAAAATACAGGAAAAGGGTGCTTTTTTCCCCAAAGTTCTGAGCTGTATTGGGTTGTACCAATAAATTGACTCAACCTCTCTAAGTTAGTTGGCTGTTTTATGAAGATATGTCATTTTCCACAGGAAAATCTGGATTAATACCAATTCATCACCTCCATTGATTCATTTATCCACGGAACAGTCCTTTATTTCATACCTACCACATCTCAGACTAACGGGAAGAGCTGAGAGCACAGGGACTCGATCACACACAATCTCTGACTTCAAGAAACTGGAGATCTCATGGCATGATAAGATGTATAAGATTAATTGTACTTAATTGACAGAACAGTCAATATTGGTGCTGAATTGGACGAGTAAACTGAACGCTGGGTTTTATTTTAGTTTTATTTTATTTTATTTTTTTAAAATTTTACTTTATTTTTGTTGCTGTTGTAAAATATTTTAATTGCAAGGAGGAAAAATACAATGCAAAGTAAAAGTGCCCTCTCCTCTTCCATCCTGAGTCCACTCCTTGGAGGTAACTCCTGTTAATGGTTCGGTGATGAGAAGCTGTTTTTTCATTTATTTATTTTTCTCGTGGTTGTTGTTGGGTGGGCACCGGCCTTTCTGCAACAGTCGAAGCTGAAAAACAGTGGATTGGGCACAAATGTCTAAAAAACAGTAACTCACCGTTCAGGACTCCCGAACACTGGATTTTAACTCAAGATTTGGATTTGGATACGCAATTAAGCCAGGAAAGGCATCCTTAGAGTGTGAACACATGACCCAAGGAAAGAGATCAGCAAGAAGATGGCAAGTGTGGAAATGGAGAGAAGCTTAGTACAGCCAAGCTGGGACCATAACACGAAGGGTCTTCTATGTCAAGCTAAGAAATACATACTTCTGAAAATTTGTAGTAACCCCTGGGGGCTTTTAAGCAGGGGCTGACTTTGTAGCAGTGAGAAGAATGAACCAAGAAGCAAGGACGTCGGAGATACTTACAACACACCTCCGATAAACAGATCAGCCAGAAGCTGGTTGCAGTCCTCTAGATGAGAGATAACAGGGTTGGAAAAGCTGAATGGGACAAAACACCAAACAAACAAACAAAAACTTTGAAAGTGAGTCAAGAGTAGAATCTTTAGGAGTAAAGGCGCGGGTATATTTCATTGGAAAAGGGAGTCCTTTGTGATTTGGTGATTAATAGACTCTGAACTTGAGGGGACTGTATTCTGACATAATGCCGTAAGTGCAGAAGTTTGATGTAGGTATTTAGAATTTGACTTATTTCAAAACTGGCCTATAACTTGATGGATTTGGCTTAGAAACAAAAATGGCCTTTTCCTTTTAGTCGGGATTTTTTGAACCCATATATGAAAGATGCTTTAATATAAAATCGGGTAAGCTTTGATGTAAAAATTTTTCACTTTATGCTCAGCTCCTCGGGAATATATCTAAGATGGAAAACGAGGTGGTCATATTGCAATGCATCTTCTCCTACATTTTTATAGAAAATGACCCATGATCTATTTGGGCTTATATGATCCTCACTCATAAATACATATGAGGATAAGGCCTTGAAGCTTCTATTTAATGCATTTATGAAAAATGTTCGCATTCTGGGAAGCCTTTCTTTCACTCCAGTCTGCTGCCTGGAAACACTTACAATCTTTGTGGAGAAACTTTGAACATGCGTAGGCATTTTGTGAAAGGATGCATTGTTAGGCAATCACAAATCAAAAATCAGAAATCAATACAGTGACATCATTTTGTTGTCAGAGGCATGAACTGGTTCTGCCAGTTCTGTTATCTTTCTGAACACCTATTTCCTTACCTGTGAAATGGGGGTGCCATTATTTATTGAGTAGATAATCAATTACAGTGACATTTCTTTCCTGTCACCCTCTTCTCTACTCAAATAGCATATGCCGTACCAAGATAACTCTTGGGTAGAACACCAGTTTAGTAGGATACTGGTTTCTGGTTATTTTAGGATAATAAATTGCTGGCAATGCTCAACTCGAACTTGCATTTGAATTGGCTTTTAGAATTAGTAATATTCTTCCTATGTCATAAAGGCTAGTTGATGAGAGAACCCCAAATCAGAATTCGGAGCTCTTGGCATTGTTTGCCTGTAGTTATTGTAGTTCACCTGGCTATGACTGACTGCTCATATCAAGGTAGAACATGGGATAAGTAACAGTGAGGTGGGATGGGCCAGAGAGAGCTTTCTCAGGTGCGGGCTCCCTGGTGGAGGCCAGTCTGGCTGATGAACAAACATGGAACCCAAGGATTTAAAGAACCTCCATCCGTGGTAGAGTTGGGAAAAGACAGGATGACAAGATGAAGTTACAGATGATTTGAGAAAGAAAAGTTCCAGAAGAGATGATTACTGAGAGGTTAGTTAGCCTACTTTCAGCGTCCGCAAGCTCTGCCTCCAGGTAGCTGACTCCAGACCCCAGACAGGTGCCCGGGAGAACCTGTCACTGTCTCTACGGGCAGCACTCGCACGTTTTGTACTGAGCACTGCAAACCTGAAGCACTTTGATGCCCTTGGGCACCACCCCCCAGATCCTCTGAGCATGAAGTGTCAAAGTGTCCTCGTAGTTTGTGTAGTTGTCAGTGATTAGAAGCTACATTCTGTTCATTGTACAGACTGTCTCTCTCCCAGGACTGTGTTCCTCTCAGCTCATCACATTTGGCCTCATCAAGATTCAGGCTCAAGTTTTTTCTCTGTGGGGACTTTCAGAACACGCTTGCTTTCAGAAAGCTACCTATTATATACCAAATGTGTGCTATTGTTGAATTATCTTGTGGTGGTCTTCAATTTTTCCTTCATGTTGGACTTTTCTCCCCAAGGAGATTGTTAGCGCCTGGAGGCAGCATCGTGTTTTATATTTCCCGGGGCCTCATACCATTTGAACATATGACCAGACTGGTACAAAAGAGATGCTTAGTGATTCTTTTATGGAACTTGAAATCTGAAACTGCCTATTCCAAAACTGTTGCTATGAATTTGTCTATTCTCAGGATTTTTGAATGAAAATACTGTGGGTAGTATTTCTTTACATTCTTTTCATCTGTTTCCATGAACTACCAGAGTTTATATCTCAAATATCTTATTCTTTTGGATACTGAGTTTACTGCTTACTTTAGGAAGGACAATTTTAGAGAGAGAAAGTTGGCTTGTTTATTCCATTTTCCTATTTTATATGTTAGGATTTGTCCATGAGGTATTACTAAAGCAGCTTGAAGGAAAAGAAAAGCCTAACATTTGCATTATTTACTAGAGTTGGGCAGGTTTGGGGTATAGATTAGCCCACCAGATAGAGGTAGATCTGCATGGCAAATTAAAGCTCATCTCCAAGGTTATAGCTGTGACCACTGTTTTATTAGGCCAATGTTTCATACAAGATCAAGTAGATTTCCCAACAGATAGAGTTAGAGAGGTAGTATTCAAAAGTCTACATAGACGCTTCATTATATCTGAAAGGTCTCTCTGAGCATAGAAAGACCTTATCTTTCTGGGAGCAGAGCCATGGGTTTAGGGGAAGTCTGGAGAGAAAAGCAATGGGTTCCAAGCTTCTTGAGGAAATGCTTGGATTAAACATTACTGGAAAAGGGATTTGGAATGAAGATAAAATGAGAGCCAAGCGTATGCACACTGTGATTTGGAATATGGTGCATTTCTACATAGTGTCTTGACATCAGAATGACATTGGGGAGGGAGCTTGGGCTCAGGGCACAGTTCTAGGGGCACAGTATATAGATAGAGCCAGGGCAGCCTGCCAAGGAGAGTGACACATGGCTAAAATATATTTCACTTAATGACTTAATGATATGATGACATCAAATATGGTGATTTAAAATATTTCATATCTTTATTCTGTTTTGATTTATAAGAGTGGGGTGGGTGGGTATAGTGGTGAGTTTACAGATAGGATTTTCAGACAAACATTTGGGAATATGTGGCAAAAAGGGGCAGGGAGATAAGATACTTGTCCTGTATTCCACCTGAAATGAAAAACAACCCATTCCTAGTTGTTTTCTTGTCTAACCAAATGAAACACATGGGTGCTGATGGCCAGCAACTTGAGCAATGGCATTATGACACAGGGTGTGTTAGTTGGGGTCTTCTTAGAAGCAGACACCCAGGACGGATTAAAGGTGCAAGGAATGTACTAGAAGGATTGCCTGTAGCGGAGGATGGGGAGACAACAGGGAGAGGCTGGGACAGCTGTCTGATCATAAAGCGGGTCTGACCCCCCAGTGAAAGAGGGAGGGAAGGAAGAAAGGAAAGTTGGAAGCCTCTTAGACCACACAGAGTTCTACAGAGTTCTTGAGTCAAACTCACCATCAGAAGAGTCTCCTCACTATTAGCAATGGACCTGCGTCAGCATAGCTGTTATGCTCAGTCATGGGCTAGGAGCAGCCGGTGGGAAGTGTGAGTGCGAACATGGGATGGGCTCACAACAGCTGAAGCCCTTGGTCCACTAGACTCCTTGTAGCATAGAGCTGAAAGAATATTCTCATGATAGCCCTGTGAGCACTACAAGCACACTATCATAAAGAAAGTGCTGTGTGGACACAAAACACAGTTTCAGGAAATGTCATGGGTGTTGATTTTGCTGAAAAAGGCAGCATCGAGGATGTTGAATATGTAGCCAATATGGGGAGAGGGATTATTTGAGTAAAATTAGAAGGCTCCAGAGGAAGAGTTAGAGTTGTTGTTTGCTTCTTCATCAAGGGCACAACCTGAAGATTCCCTGATGGAGAAAGGGCCCACAGTGAATTAGACAGCTTGACGAAGGCATGTCATATTCGTTATTCAAGATTAAAAAAATATAAAATTTCCATATGGCCCCCCCCAACAATTCTTATGTTGAAGCTCCATCTCTAATGGGATGCTGTTTGGGAATGGGGACTTTGGGAGGTGATTGGGATTAGATGAGGTTATTGTGAGTGTGGGACTCTCTTGATGGGCTTAGGGCCTTTATAAAAACAGAAAGAGAGACAGATCTCCTTGCCATGTGATAACACAAAGAGAAAGCAGTCTGTCCACAAGCCACAAAGCGGGCTCTCACCAGGAATCCAATGTGCCAGCACCTTGATCTTGGACTTCCCAGCCTCCAGAACTGTGAGAAATAAATGTCTGCTGTTTAAGCCACCCAGCATATGGCATTTTGTTATTGCAGCCTGAGAAGACTGATACAAACATTTAACAGAGAGAGAGAGCTCAAAGCCAAAATGAATGATTTTTTTTTAGTTTTATAGTGAAATGCTATTGAGAAACCACATGTGGAAAGCTGCCGAGTCCCGTAGGTCTTGTTATGTTCTTTGTTCTAACTGTTGCTTCTCCTGATGGCTGGTTGGCTCTGAAGTTGGTCTGTTATTTGTGGTTCTCTGTTGGAAGCAACAGAAGCCTATTGGGTCAGAAAAAGCACAGCAAAAGCAAAACACATTTCTTGTAAAGATGTGGAGTAGCTCACCGAACGCGACCAATGATTTGGAAATCATTGAATGAATTGGAAAGTCGGGCTCAATGTCTTAAACTTTGCTGCTCTGCAAAGAAACTACTCCATTTGCCACTGGCCACTGGATGTTACTGTGGCAAGTGCAGCCCACTGAGCAACCTTTACGTCCGCATGGAGTCCAATTCTGTAGCCTCTGCTACCGCTGTCATTGCCAGAGAGAAAAGCGACCTCTCTGTCCTTTCTTTTTATGTTATTCATTCCAACGGGCAGAGCCTAACTGAGATGCCCATAGCTGGCTTCAAGGGAGGCAGGAAAATACTGAACATTCTCAGTACTTCTAGGCAGAGAAAGTCTGTGTGCCCTACCAAGACTCAAAAAAAAAAACTGGAAACTTCTTCAAAGAAAGAAAGATGTTCAACTGCTGGGTAGTTGAAAGACCTGTCAAATGTCCCCTAGAGTTGGGTGTCATCTCTGTCTTCATCAGCATTGCATGCTAGTGACTAAAAGTGTGGCCTCAATAAATATTTTTTGAATGAATTAATGTTTCTAGAGAAAGCACATCATTCTAAACAATGTCAAGTCATAATGGAAAGGATGGAACGTTTTATATGTCTGTCTTTTATGATATGAGATTTCTGGGCAGAAATTAAATGAACGGTTTTATGGACCATTAGGCAAAATTCTCCCTGGATAAAATCTTTCTTCTCACCTCTTCTTGTCAAAGACATTTTGGGTTTTCCAAATGTCTTTGTGACTAGCTACAGTTGACTTGCTTAGCTAATGTCTGTTCATCTCTTAAGCCTATGGTTCGCTGGCTTTCTTCCAGTGGGGCTCCATGCCTAGTTGATAGTCTGCCCTTGACTGTGTTTGTCTCCATGGACTATAATCTCTTTGAGGTCAGGGATTTTGTGCCTGGCTTGCTGTTGAATACAGGACCCAGCACAATCACTAGTGCCTATTATGGATTCAGTATATGTTTGGTTGGACAAATGCACAGTATCATTATCTATAGGCACCACCCTGCTTACAACGGATCGAAGACATGGTAAAATACATAGTTATTACAGACATTCATCTGGTATAGAGAAGACCTAATTTTTCATGATGGGGTTCGGTTTCTGAAACTGTATTTGTTCAGTCCCCATCTGGAGTCAGATTCACATGCATACCTATTAAATTAATATATTCATATCATCTCAGAGAGCCATAGGATGACAAAGAACATATACTGATTGTCATTTTTGCCTTAAAAAAACAGTGATTATAAGCAACTGTTTTTCATAGTGTTCATTTTATAAACAACACAGGAGCTATGCATTTAAATAGGGAAATTGAGTGAACTCTAAAGTCAGAACCTACCATATTTTGGATCATAATTCACTCCAAAAGCATCTTAAGGACACTTCTATATTCCCGTATGTTACTTGCAGCCTGCAAATCAAGGACGCCAGGATGTTAGCGATGAGCGGCATAAACTTGGGGTGGATTTGTTTGGATGATTTAGAGGGAGTGGGTGGAAAAGGCAGAACAAGAGCGATTCAGATTAACCATATCATTAAATCTTTTCTTCCAACGTTGTCTTTGCCTTGTGTCTGTGACATAATGACTCTTCCCTCTTTACTCCTTTCTTAGCCTGTGGCACTAAGCTCTCCTGTTTTTGACGTCTCGTGTTTTTGACATGGTACTAGGGCTGAATGGGAAGCACGTGATGTCTGCCAATGGGGTGCATCCACGCTGACTTCTGCCCCCAACACTCTGTTGACCATCTTCCCCATCTTTTTCTTTGTACCCCAAACACCCATCCATATGCTGCTGACTTATGGATATGGATATCCAGTTCCCATGGCTATGCAGAGCCCTCATGTTACAGTCCTCTGATATTGGCATCCATGGATGGTGTCCTTGCTCCGCATGCTTACCGCTCTCCAGAGGCGCCGGTCTACAGGAATCGGCTCTTAGCAAGCTGTCAAGTTAGAAAAGGAAATAACGAATCATTAGCTGGAGAGTAAATATCTGATAAGGCCTAATCTTCCAGCCTTCACAGTAGTGCTTGCATTTTCTCCTGGGAACAATTATTTGAAAAATGAAAAAAAAAAAGAAAATTAAAGAATGATGATATTTAAAGTCTAACGTGCAGGATAGTAATGACTTGGGGGAACGAATGGAGCTTCCTGATGTCAAGAAAGCCACATCTAAGCTTCTTTACAGTTTAGGGCCATTCGTGAGTTTTTGTGATGATCCAGTCAAAAAGAAAAAATGAACTAAAAATGGATAAACATTTCAAAAAACTTATATGACTCAATTTTTTTTCCTCAGTGACTGGATAACCATGGGCACATTAGCTGTGCATGTAGACACATGCTTTAGTTGTTTTGGGGGCATTTTGAATGTAATTAAACATGAACCAAAAAGCCAAAAGTCCTTTATTTTATAAGGGACTCTTCTCCCCCCACCCCCATCACGAAAATAAGGACATAATCTTCTAGCAAAAAATAACTATAAAAACCTTATAATTAAAGGACACATGTCCAATTTCCAAACTTTTAAGTTAGCATTCAAATATTGTGGTTTCTTTCCCCCTTCATTCCCTGCTGCAAGGTGTTATTTAAAACCCAACACAAAACATCCACCCCCACAGCTCATATAACTGGCATATAAATAGGGAATGTATGTCAGCTTTCAATTTCTAGATTCACCAAGGAAAAAAATGATAAACTTTTAATGATTTCAACACTAGGGAGGGAATGTCTTAACCACCATAAAATTGGTGTCTTTGGAAAAACAATCTATTTTACATCTCCATATTAATAATATTATTTGCGCTGTTGTTATACTTTTTCATAAATGGAAGAAAGTGGCTTGCTTAACCTTATTATTGCATGCAAGTAAACACTTTTTTAAACATAGAATATATCTGTGTAATGTGCATCCGGGATGAAGCCTAGAAAAGAAAATTACTCGTTAAAAGTGTCACTTGTGACTGCAGCAATAATCAATAGAGCATTAAACGTCACAGTTTATTGCAATGAATGGGGAATAAACATGAAGACCACAGTGCACTCTTGTAAATGGTATGACTTGTAAATGTCAGTGAGGACTTATTTAACACTAAAGGCTATAAGAATTTGCAAAGGGAGTTTTAAAATTCATCCAAGACAGCTGAAGGTTACATGAAGAAAGGGCACCTATATATAGCATGCACACACACAGGTAAAGTAAAATATGAATGGATAAAAAAGAACCAAACTCAGTTCTAATTGGAGTCTTCATTATAGTTGGTATTCTAGAAAGTGCATGTATTGAAGCCTGCAAGTTTGGCATTATGAATATTTTATTGCATACCTTGTTTTATATTCACAGAAAGCAGGTTTTCTTTTCTCAGTATAAGCAGTATACACGTAGAAGTAGAGAGCAAAAAGCAGCCTGATCCATAAATGTGGCTGAGAATGTATCTTTCAGATAGATTGCAGTCTCTTCCTGGGAAATTATCTAAAAGTTTATAATATGCAACGTTTAGCTCCACAAAGTTTTCGTCTCTTCACCACCTGAGTTAAATTTGGCTTCATTGTTCTAGGTGTTGCTCTACAAACTTGATAATTGATTGAGAAGCTTCTTAGGAATTTTCTAAGATCCATGTTTTTGTAATCACAGAGTTGCATGGAGGACAGTCAGAACATTCTGACATGGGTGGAGAATCAACATTACATGATAACAGGAGTCCCTGTGGCTTAAATTGAGGGGAAATGGACAGGGTGGGTTACAAAAACCGTATCTGAGAGGCGGCCTGGCCATTTGCAAAGCAAAATTCTCTTTTAAGGGACTAGTTTCAGTTTTTCTGCGTGGATTTACTTCAAGGGGAAAATGTTAGGGAGACTCCGGTATTGTGCTGTGAACAGGCTGCAGCAATTACAAAGGCAGTATTACAATGCAAGTTTAAGTTAGCATTATTCAGAACAAAATGATAAGAGAAAGCCTGGGATAGTTTCCACTTAAACAAAAATTCATTACAGCATCCAGATATTTTTAGAGATCAAAGGAAAAGAAGGAGGAATTCATATACATGTCACCTGTTCAACCCCTGAGAAGTACCATACCCCCTGTGCTTCCAAATACATCACAAAATTAGCAGTCCAACTTTCTATGTGAATGAATACAAGAATTTAGCATTTTTTAGTTGGTTAGTGAAACTGTCATTTCTAACACAAGGACAATTGTCAAAACAGTGCTGTTGTTTTCTGTTTCTAATAATCTCTAAAACAGGGGAGAGGTTTTTTTTTTTTTTTTTTTTTAAGATTCCATACTGGAAAATGATACCAATTAGAATAGAAAGTTTATTTCTACAAATACCTAGAATTGAACAATGGCAAGCCAGCAAAATCTATAAAGCAAGGTAGAATAAGAAAAATATTCGATGGTAATAATAATTCATTATTTTCAAATAAGGCTGTGTGGCCGGCATTGTGTTCAGAACTTTATATATGTTCTAGTAGTTTCCCCCTGCTGCCACAACAATGACATAAATGTGGTGGCTGGAAAAACACACACGTATCATGTTACAGTTCTGGAGGTCAGAAGTCTGAAATGGATCATGGGGTTGTGTTCCTGGTGGAGGCTGTAACAGGGAATCTCTTTCCTTGTCTCCTCTAGGCCCAAGAGTTGACCCTATTCCTTGACTTATGGCCCTGCATATCATTCTGACCTCTGCATTACAACTTCTCTGAACTTGACCCTCCTGTCTCACTGGTATCCCGCTTGACCCTTGTGATTGTATCGGGCTCACCCAGACAATCCAGGTGAATTTTTGCTTCTCGACATCCTTAATCACATCTGCAAAGTAAGCGCCTTTTTCTATGCAAGGCAACACGCTCATTGGTCCGGGCAATATAATGTGAAACTCCTTGGGGACCGTTATTTTGCTTACCACCCATGAATCTTATAGAGATGTTGTGTAATTTCTGGCCTACTCTCTGTCTGCTAGTTGGCCTTTATCATCCGTTGCTTTGAAATGTCCCTTTCAATGCTGGGAGAGAGGGGGATGATCTGTCTCCATTACTGGATCTGTAGGAAACAGAAATGACGCCATTTTACTAAGGTCTTTAAGCTCCAACCACAGACCTCCCCTCAACGTATTTAACCTACAGCAAAATTGGTTTCAATATAAAAGGACTCGATTTTAATTACCTTTTCTGCTCAATTTCAACATGGTTGTTTCTTGCAAAGGTGCAAATGAGGTGTGAAATGAGGGGATTTTAGGCAACCTTTCTGGGAGAGGCAGCTGGAGTATTGGTTCATATGCAAGACTATAAAACTATGATTACTTAGGGAGAATATGCTCCTACTTAATAAACAATGGGATGACAATGATTGAACTGCCTCCTGACAGAAAGGTCATCTGATGGATTTTGCAGAGAATCATGACAAGATGGTCTTTCTCCTCCTGCCGACTATCTTCCATTGGTAGGACTGAGCTTTAACTTTGAGAGAGACATAGTGTTTACGCTTCTTCTGAGGGAAAGAAACAAAGCAGAAAATTACTTGGGATCTTTTTTGGGGTCTCATTTCCTATCATCCTGTGTACGCTGACATTTCACAGTAATGAAATGCTAAGGACTCCTGTCTGTGCCTTCAGGGTAACTAAACCAACGATATAATGAAGTTATCTGCTTACGGTCGGTTTTCTGAAAGAAAGAAATCAGTACATAAACCTGTACACACTCCCCCAATTTCATGTTCTAGTGAAAATCACTTAAAATAAGATCTAGTTGTAGTAAAGGAAAATAGTTCTCGTGTTTCCATTTTGTATTAAAACAACGAATTTTGAATGCTATATTTTTGATGTGACTTGCGAAGATATCTTTATAAATTTAAACAATTATTCCTGGAGACTTACTCCGGTTAATTAACTCAGCTTCTCTCCTTCTATAAAGGCCACACCTTCACGTGTGCTCTGGGTAAAAGCCCCTCTCACATCCTCAAGGATCACACCCCTTGCTTTATCATGTCTGGACCAGGCATCCTTAAATCTCTCTCTCTGCAAAATAATTTCCTTCAGCAGAGAAATACCCTGTGGTAGCGTTGATATTAAAAAACCAAAACTAAACTGAAAGCAAACAAACCTTCCCTTAATGCCTATCTTCCTGATGCAAATTCTCTTCACTCCTTTACAGCCAAACACTGTCCAAAGCCAGTCTGCACCTGCCGTCTCTATGCCTTTGTCCCATCCGGTCTTTCTTTGTTACTAGTAGTACGTGTGTTAAGCGACAAGAAAAAGATAGGGAATAACATAATGGCCATTCAGGTACTTCCCACCTGATTTTGTAAAGTCTTAGCATTTTGAAAAATTTGCTTCCTAACTTCTTTATAATTACTTACTTTTTTATTCAAGTATCATTGGCATACAATGTTACATTAGTTTTAGGTATATGACATCACGCTCTGACAGCTCTATACCTTAAGCTATGCTCTCCACAAGTATAGCTATCGTCGTGTCTTATAACTTTTTATTTTTACTTTTAATGTTTATTTATTTTTAGAGAGACAGAGACAGAGACGGAGAGAGAGTTTGTGAGTAGGGGCAAAGGGAGAGGGAGAATCCCAAGCAGGCTTCACATTATCAGCACGGATCCCAGTGTAGGGCTGGATTCCACGAACCATGAGATCGTGACCTGAGCCAAAATCAAGAGTCAGAGGTTTAACGGATTGAGCCCCGCCCCCCCCCCCACCCCGGTGCCCCTACAACTTGTAAAAAGTAAAATAATTCAATGGAGATGAACCTTCTTTATACCTCCCAAATCCCATTCCACCCCCCTTACAAACATATCAATGCTGTTCTGAACTTGCGTCTATCACTGACTATTTTCTTTCTAGCTAACTTTCTCTTTTCAATCCTCTTTGACTTCTCCATACCAATGCTTCACTGGCTTGTCAAATCTGACATATCACAAACTGGGCCCCTGGCCATTATAACTCGCTTCTCTTTCTCTGTCATTTGTAAGTCAACGTTATCACCATCTACCTAGGTGTTTACGCCGGAGACACACAGGTCCTGCTTAACTCCACGTTTCTGCTTCTCTCTTCACTTAATCTTCCAGTTGTACTGGATTCTACCCTCCAAGCCTACAGGCGGTTCCTGGTCTGTTCGTCCTTCCATTGTTCTCTTCTCCATTGAACGTGGCTGGTTCCTGCGGTCTGAATTTCCCAGGCTCCAGGGTAAGCTGGATTCCAGCTGGACTTTGTCAGTGGGAAGCATTTTGGGGTGAGTGACAGTGTCAGACGATGCCTCTTGCCTTGGGCTCCACCCTTCAAAATCGCCTCATCCCCATCCTGGCTTCAGCTCCTTCTGAACTGTTCCTCTGTGGTTCCTGCTTCCACCCAGTGATGCAGCCTTGGATTCTGCTGATATCACCTCCTCCCGCTGACCCTCCGGCTTTGGGATGCTAGTGGCTTCTTGATATTGTTCATCCATGGAGTATCTCACTGTCATCTCCTGTTTCACCCCTCATCGATTCCATTATAGGGATAACCAATTCCTTGCATTAAATTCCCTCATGTTAAGATACTTTGAGTGGATTCCGCTTTTCTCACCAGACCTTGAACGACACAATATGTTCCCCCCTGGATTATTGCCATGGAGTCTTCCAACTTGTATCTCTGCTTTTATTCTGAACTCCCCGGTCCATTCTTTTCACAGTGAAATAGACCATATCATTGGCCCGTGTAAACCGTAAGCTGGTCTTTCACTGCACTTGGAAATATGAACTGCTTAGCAAGAGTTGAATGTCCAGCCATCACCGTTGCAGTCTCAGCATGTACCTCACATTCTCCCCACCTCACCTTGCCCCTCAACCCATACTCTATAGCCCTGATGGTCCTTTCTCTTCTACTGGAAATGACAAGGCTTTTTTTGACGTCAGAGCCTTGGTACATGCTCTTCCTTCTGCATGAAATGCCGTTCCCCTCTCTGACTCCTGGAGGAGGGTGTTTCATCTTTCAGACTTTGGCATAAATCCCCTTCCCAGGGGACTTGCCTAACCACACAGACCAAAGCACGCTCTGTTGTTACTGGCTTTTAGAGAAACTGCATCTTTTTTCCTTCCTTGGATGTGATCACAATTGTATTTAGCTGCTCACTTATGAGTTTGTTGGTTGAGTATCTTTCTCCACTTTCTTCCACGGAGAAGCTCTGTGAATGTGGACTCGTGATGCCTCTGGTCTGCCCCCACCGTCAGTTCCTCGGGGCCCCAAACAGTCTGACAGAAACTGGACGCTCCACAAGTATTTGTGAGTGTGCATTAAGTGCATTAAGAGAGTGATTCTTAAAGTTTATTTTTCAAACAAGTTGATACGTAATTAGTTTGGATTTGAAATTGAACATGTTGGGGAATGGCTCATAATTTTGCCCATACTGGTTGGTATTTTTCTCACAGACCTGAGACAGGATTTGATTTGTCTCCACGTTGCCTGAGCTGTGTGCTCCGTTTTCGCCTGGGTGTTTCTCCTGAACTCTTGTGTCCGACACCTAGAGAAAGCAAAACAAAGCCAGACAAAATCTGGAGCCGATTCTCTTTGAATAGCAAGGGATCTTCTGGATCGAAAAGAAAAGGGCTCCTTTCAATAAACTGCCAGGAGATTGTATTTTCCTTACGCATGTTCATGAATCCTTTTCTTTTCATCAGCGTCTCCTAAAAATAGTTGCTGACTTTGGCTAACAGAGGGCACCGCAGAGCGGAGCCCACTGATGCAGAGCAGAGGGGGATATGCGAGGGAGGGCCGGGGGTGCAGGTCTAGCTTGGGTGCAGAAACCGTCAGGGGAGACTGTACTTTAAATGAAAGGTGCTGTGATTCGGTCAAGATATTCCACTTAAAATTAGACACATGAAATGACCCTTTAGGATCCAGGTATCCTCTTATTTCTTGCGGATACCCTTCCTCAAGCACAGCA
Source organism: Panthera leo (assembly GCF_018350215.1). NCBI lineage: Eukaryota > Metazoa > Chordata > Mammalia > Carnivora > Felidae > Panthera > Panthera leo. The sequence continues at coordinate 17,927,350 of NC_056687.1, read as the reverse complement.
GACCAAATACACTGTAGGCTATAATTATCTACCTTCCCTTCTGTTCGAACGAGACCCTGTTGCCTAGGAACTGGAGTCATAGGTGTGCCATAAATACATCTTCAAATCATCTTTCTCTTGCTGGATCCATTTCCCCCCCACACACTGCTTCTATTGTTATTGTGGCTCATTAGAATACATGCCGTATCCTGCATTTGTTTGTTTGGAAGATGTACAAACTGTGTATGGCCAATTAGGTACGAATAAAATATTCTAGTCTCCATTTGTCTTTCAATTTACTATTCGACATCACTTGGCTTCTGTGGTAAGCAACTATTTATGTATTAAGAAAAAATTACACAGTTAAAAGGTGAATTTATCTAGCATGCTATCAGCAGGAACTCTTATAACTGACTGTTTCTCCCACACACACGGTGCAGTGAAGACTGATGTTGATAATGATGATATTGAACAAATAATGACTGCGAATCATTACAAAATTAGCCAGTGAATCTAATCCCATGATTTTATGCACCAGAGAATGGAGCCTCTGAGAGATTATCTGCCCCTAAACCCATGGCGAGTGGCAGGTCTGGGACTGGCGTTCTGGGAATTCTTGCCAGGGTATTCACTATCACATTCCTTGCCTGAAATTTCCTTTCTTCCGCAAGTGTTTTCTATTCTCACTTGTTCTCAGTTGTCAATCTCTCAGTTACCGCCAAGAGCTGACTGTGGGTTTTGAACGTCAGAAGCACTTCTATATCCAGGTCATTTATCTTGATAGTTGCCACAATGGCTCATTTAATAAACACTGATGACAAACCCCTTCCAAGACTTCTCTATAATTAGAATCATCTATATTGAATATTATTTTTCTTTTATTAAATCACTCACCATAGTGACATGGAGACAGAATATAAGAAAGCATATGCAAATCGGATAGGTAATAATCACGCAAACAGTCAAGCATTCACCATGTAATGTAAGAAATAGCACACGGGCCATTTAATTGAAGCTACCTTTGGGTTCCTTCTCCCTCTTAGTGTCAAGCATCTTTGTCACTCTTGAGTCTCCAAAGATCTCTGTAGGGTACATGGCCCCTGTCCAGTACAACTAAACAGGAGACATTTCCTTGACTATACTGAATTCATACGTGAATTTATTCATTGAAACTATCATTAATTCAACCCCTAATGAATACCAACGCTCTACCGGGTGCAGTGTCAGGAGATAAAGAGTGATATTATCTTACATTAAATAACATAATTTTATGTATTCTAGAATTTGTATATTTTTCTCAAGACATTTTAACTATTACGAAGGCCATAATGTCCAACAGGATATATACATTTCTTTGGCCTTTAAATAGTAATAATACCCATGCATTACTGAAAATTCACTTGATTGGAGGCACAATGATCACAGTCTCATCATTCAATCTCTCAATCGCACAACAACCTTATGAGGTGATGTATTATTTGAGTACATGACTTGAATATGTGCCTTACCGAGCAATTCAAAATCTCAGTGACTTACCAAAAGTAGTTTTATTTCTTGCCTTTTTTACAATGCTTATTCTTCAAATGGTGATTGCAGATTCTAGTGATTCTGGGCTTCTTCAAACTAGTATCTCCACCATCCCTACCCCAAGCTTCCACTTCTGGTCCTGGGTCATCTGCATGTAAGATGGCCAGCCCGTGAACAAATGTGGAAGGTCTCCTGGAACATTTCTGGTGCCAGGACTAGAAATGACGGCATATATCTTTTCTGCTCCCATGCCATTGGCCAGAATTCGTTAACAGCATCAAGTTGACTCAAGGGGAGCTGGGACGTCTACCTGTGTGGCCACAGAAGATGAAATTCTCTGGAAAAGACATAGTATGTTCTCTGTCATAATTAGGTGCTATTATTATTGCCACTCCCGGTTTGTAGTTGAAAAAGGCAAAGATTAGAAGGGTAGAATGATTTACTCCCGGTAGAAAATCGTTGAGGTGAGCATTTAACTCAGAGGCTGTTCCACCCTTACTCCCTGTAACAAACAGTACCACCTGCTACCTAGACTTTGGACGAGTCAGTGTTAATTGTAGACTGTGCTTGTATCACAGTCCAGCCAACTGGGGAAGGCACGAATGGATTTCTTTCAGAGACTGAATGATTGCTTGTGTATTTTTCTAAAAATGAAGCGGCATACCTATCTCTTGCTTTTTTTTTTTTATATTCTCTGTCATTGACTTCCAAGCAAATTACTTTGACTGTTCATAAATCAAATGGAAACTAATTATTTGTTTTAACTACATCAGTTATAATTAATTATTGAGCAATTTGAGCTTTTTTTCTGATTTTGTTTTGTGAATTTAGAGTCAGAGTTAAATATAACTTCCCTTAGCGATGGTTAAATTAAAAGGAAATTATCACTGTCTTGTCTCCACGGATAATTGGGTCATCTACATGAGGTGCTTCCAATTTTGAATTAATTAGTTTAATGTGTTTTTAGCGAACTATGTTGATGTTTTGCAACAACTTAGTGCTAACTAAAATGGTAGATCAAAAATTTTATTTCATTTTGATGACAGCACTATACATTTATTTTCGGTTTTCGGCAAAGCATTTGATTTCTTACACTAAGTCGAATATATTTTTAATTTTTAAAAAAAAATTTTTTTAACATTTATTTATTTTTGAGACAGAGAGAGAGAGAGAGAGAGCATGAACAGGGGAGGGTCAGAGAAAGAGGGAGACACAGAATCTGAAACAGGCTCCAGCCTCTGAGCTGTCAGCACAGAGCCCGACGCAGGGCTCGAACCCACGGACCGCGAGATCATGACCTGAGCCGAAGTCGGACGCTTAACCGACTGAGCCACCCAGGCGCCCCTGAATATATTTTTAAAAATAATCAGTTCTCTGTAAATGTTATGCAAGACAATCCTTCTTTACCTGGGGCCTATCTGAAATATCATAACTATATAAATGTTACGGTAGAATTTTAGCACCAAGGAAGGACAGTCTGAAACTGAAGTCAATTCTTAAGGTAAAGTTCACACAAGTGCTACACATCTGTCCCCTCTTTTAGCAATACTGCCCAAGGCATCACTTTGATAAATCCAAATTCATAATGTGACTTTTGAAGTAATTATCTAGAAACATTATTCACTGTTAGTTGAGTCATAGAGCTGTTCTGAAGTTCTTTTGTTCGGTTTGTTTGTTTTTTGGAGGGGAGCGTGGCGAAGAGAGCCAATTTGTTCCTAACTTGGTGGAGTCTGCAAGATTGCTAAATGTCTTCTAGGCTCCTTGTCCGGCAAGTGCGGGATAACTATATTGACTTCTGTATCTCAGAGAACTCTAGAGAGGAGACAACTAGTTAACTGGAGCAAAAATACTTCGAAAATCAATATGAATGCTACAGAGCATTGTTAAAAAGTCAGTCCGATTTTGCGCTGGCTATCCCTCAGCCAAAATACCGGGATGGTTTTATAGGTTGAATTGCGATCCCTAAAATTATATGTTGAAGTCCTAACCCTGTACCTGTGAAGGTGACCTTACAGAAAAAGGGTCTTTGCAGATATAAGCAAATGGACGTAGGGTGGGCCCACCCCAATATGACTGATATCTTCTAAAAAGAGGGAAGATTGATGCAAAGACAGACACACACACACAGAGCACCATGTGACAATGGAGGCGGAGATCGAACGATGTAGCTGCAAGCCAAGGTGGCCCAACCAGAAGTTAGGAAGAGGCAAAGAAGGGTTCTTCCCTGAGTCTCAGAGGGTACATGACCTGCTGACACCTTGGTTTGGGATTTCTGGTCTTCAGAACTGTGACAGGGCAAATGCCTATTGTTCTAATTCATTTACTTTGTGGTACTTAGTGACGGTAGCCCGAGGAAACGAATACAGATGACTGTGTGTCAAATATAGAAAAGAGAAAAGTCTCACTTGGCTGCTTCTTGTTTGTTTCTCTTAGGGTTGAGAGGAGAGAGACCCCCCTCCCGGGGAGCCAATGGCCATCGCTGAAAGCACAAGCTGGGGCCTGGCCAGTGCGGGTTTAGGCCGTTGGAATGTTTCTGAGGATGTCGTGCAATCAACAGCGGATTTAAAAGTCTTAAAAATACAACGGATTAAAAACCTAAATGTCTATTCCCCCCATGTTATTGTGATCATGGTGGTGGAGGGTGTAGAATTAGATGCCCCGTGGTCCTCTCGATGCCCAGGAAGCTGGGTCATTCTTCTCTCTCAGACCCGAGACTGGGGAGCATGGGAGAGGTGTTGAAAGCCGTGGGTTTGCGCCCAGATGCTCACGATCAAACCCAGTACCGTCGGGAAACTGCAATAATGTTTTCCAGCACTAGATGGCACCATGGTCGAGCCTGCCACACCTCAGTCTCCCAGAGAACGCTGCCCGTCCCTTTGCTGAGTTGAAAGAACACCCCTTCATCTGTGTGCATCTCTTGCTGTCAGCAGTCCGCGCCACTCTCACCAAGCAGAAGTGACGCCCATTTGTGGTCTGCGGCAATGTTCAGCCCTCCGTAGGGCTCATAATCCTGAGAATTCATAATCCCGTTGAAGTAGAAGAGGAAGGCCATACCTGGACGATATGTTGATGCGGTAGAAACACCGGTGTTTTGAGTCACTTCATGATGTCCCATCATCCTCTCCCAGCTAAGACAGTGGTGATCCTCTCTCTTCCACTCCTCGCCATTTATTCACTAGAACGTTTTCCCCAAAGTCCCTAAAGGGCGCTGGTTGCCCTTCTGAGGATGCTTTTGACATTTGATTTAGATTTCATCGGGAGGCCCCCAATGTGATTTGCTCCAGCTCACGAAAGGCGGATTCGGCGACACCCTTCCTGCCCTGCTTACTGGGAACATGTGCACTATACGTTGGAGTTGACATGAGCCTTCTTGTGACTTAATGCTGGCCCATATTGTCAAAGCCATCCTGGAAGCCCTTCATGGAAGAAGCCAAGCTCTTACTTAAACTGATCATTAAAAAAAAAAAAAAAAAAGAGGTTAGAGCGGGAGAGAGCCAAAGCATAAGAGACTCTTAAAAACTGAGAACAAACTGAGGGTTGAGGGGGGGTGGGAGGGTGGGGAGGGTGGGTGATGGGTATTGAGGAGGGCACCTGTTGGGATGAGCACTGGGTGTTGTATGGAAACCAACTTGACAATAAATTTCAAAAAAAAAATAAACTAATCATTTACTTTTATAAGCAGGGAATAGGGCAGCTATTACCTGTGCTTTAAGCGCACTCTAAATATATTAGCATTTGTTTTCATATAATCAACATAACTAGGGTGAAATCAGTCCTCTTTAAAGACCTTCAGTTTAGAAGAGGTTTTATCATTTGAGTTAAACGTAATATCTAACCTTTGGGAGGCAGACTTCAACGAATTAAATAATGAAAATCAGTTTGGATTAATACAATTGCGAACATTTAGGTTTAAGGAAGCATAGGATTTAGATTCCCTGTGAGCCGAATGCAACAGAAAATCCAGGTTTGTTATTTTATTTGTAACTGCTACATTTAACAAATCTATCCATTTCAAAATGTAAGTTTTCGTAAATCTATCACTTGGAACGTTAAGTAGCCTGAGGTTGTTTGTAATTTTGGCATTAAACCTTTTTTTTTAATACTGCTCATGTTTAAGAAATTATACTTTCCTATAGTTTATGGGATTTTATTTAAAATTGATATTTTTAAGACACAGTATTCTCTTTTATTTCAGCTTTAGACTCCTTCCCCAAACAGTAAAAATGCCTGCATAAAAGTAAAATATTACTAACATATTTAGTGGTAGTTGAGTCTGAGTTAAAGGTGCCACCTTGTGGTTACAGGAGGAAGTTCATTTTTCAAACGTCATTTAACAATAATACGAAATTTGCTTTCCCCTTTTGTCTTATATTAGAACTGATGGCTGCTGGTGGTGAAATGAATCCTTAATGTATGCATAGACCCCAAGGATGCCATGATGTGATGTCGCAGGAGCCATATTTTGAGGCGTACGGGAGACTCAGCACACGATACTGGGTGCCACCCTGCAAAATACGACCAAAATGAATGTCAGCTTAACCTATCTTCAGAGACCTTTCCTACATCATTCTACATAGCAAATTATGCTATACAACTAATAATGCCAGTCCATACTGTCCAGAAATGAATGAAATGGAGGGGTGTATGGATGTTTGTGTGTGTACAGATGAGGCTGGGGGCGGGGACGGGAGGGAACGAGAATTTATAGCCCTTGAAAGGTAAAAATAATTTAGCTAAAAAGGAATGACCCAGGGCTTCTTCTCCTAGAAGGGCTCACCACCCACCTACAGACCCCCTTCTCTTAGACAAGACAGGAAGAGAATGGGTCCCATCAATACCCAATGAAAGCTCAGCTCATATTGACCATCAAACCTCACCAACTTCCTCAAGCACTTGGGGCATCTCGGCCTACCAGAGTTCTTTCAGCAGGGTCATCGCTGCAGACGCCTTCTTTCTGAAGAAAGGCCACTTCCCCGTGCCTCATCCACCTTCCAGAAGCTTCCTTCTCAACTTTGCCACAAAAATATCAGAGGTCTATTTATTTGGGCATGTTACATTTAAGCTGATATTTATTGCCTTTAAAATTGTCTGTGTTTTGGGCGCCTGGGTTGCTCAGTTGGTTAAGTGTCTAACTCTCCGTCTTAGGTCAGCTTTTGATCTCAGGGTCGTGAGTTCAAGCCCCTCCACCCAGAGTAGAGTCTACCAAAATAAAATAAAATAAAATAATCTGTTTTCATTGCCTATTGTGTTTTCTTTCTATCTTTAATAACATAGCTTCTGACAACAAAGTGAGTCACAATAGGTCCCCTTAATTTAAGGAGGGAGTTCTGTGATTTGTTCCTATTCATGTAACTTACGGTCTTTTCCTTTATAGTGGAAGACTGAGAAGGAAGGACCTCAGCCTCCCAGGCTCTCCCCCACCCCTTCTTTGCCAGGAAGGTTGGGGACTGTGTATGCCTGATTCCCTTGCATGGGGAAGGACATTCCAACGACCCAGCTTAACTTCCTCAACACCGGAAAAGAAAGAAAAATTTTTACTAAATTCATTCACCTGTAACATTTGTAAAGGGGCATTTGACATACTATCATGTATATCAGATTAACAAAATTGTAAGTAGAAAAAGGAGGGGGAGGAACCTGGGCGGCTCAATGGGTCGAGCCTCGCAGTGAGCCCTGTGCTGAGCCTGGAGCCTGCTTAAGATTCTCTCTCTTTCTCCCTCAGCCCCTCTCCTCTGCCTCACTCACGCACTCTATGTCTCTCTAAAATAACATTTAAAGGAAGAAAATTATGACAGCTGGCAGGCTGGTTGGGAGATTGCAGATGAAAATTGGTGATTAAAATATACCATTTTTGGAGCTTTCACTGTGTGCCTGGTGGTGTGTTAAGAGCATTCCAAGTATGAGCCCTTCCGATAATTACAACCGTATAAGGACCGGACCACTGTTGTCCCCATTTAACAGGTAAGGAAACCGAGGTCCAGGATGGGGGTAAAAATCACCTGACGTCGCACCGCTGGAGCGTGGTGGAATCAGTGTCTTTCTGCCACCAGCATACGCGTCCCTCATCCGGATTTTGTAGTAACCACAGAAAATCAATATTGCTTCCAACTGCTTTAATTCGGCACGATTTGTGAGCCCCGACTAGGTGTGCGGCCCCGTGACGATCGCTGACAGGACAGGGACGGACGACCAAGTCCCGGCCGTCAAGACTCCAATGAGTTTTCTTTCAACCTTCAGACACAGCTGTGAGAAACTTGCAGCCACTCGGCGTTCGCCCACCGAGCACTCCCAGCAAACAGCGTCTAGACAACACACACCTTCGAGCTGTGCCTTGCCAGCAGTGAGGTCACACGACGCAGCCAGTCACCAGCACAGAGGCTGAGTTGGCAGCGTCTCGGTCCTGCTAATTGGGACAGGTGCAGAAGGTGATGACAGAAGGCCACCCACGGAGCTCTGGCAGAGCGAGCAGCGGGCAGTCCCCGAAGCCCGTGCGGCAGCATAGGCGGGGATGTCTGGCAAACCGCTCAGGTGGGCAAGGGACCGTCCCGGCGCGTGCCAAGAAGAAGCGGCCATTCTTAGCATGGGGATTCCCTAGTCTCTAAAGGCAACGGTAGAGTCTCCGAAACGAGACTGGAAATAGATGCAAATAAACAGCCACAAACTTGCCAAGAGGAAAAGATCATTCACACACACACATACACACACACACACAAACATACACACACACATACACACACACACACAAACATACACACACACACACACAGACACACACACAGACACACACACACATACACACACATACACAGACACACACACACACATACACACACAGACACAGACACATACACACACGTACACACACACACGTACACACACACACATACACACACACATACACACACACAGACACACACAGACACACACACACAGACACACACAGACACACACACATACACACACATAGACACACACATACACACATATAGACACACACACATACACACATAGACACACCCACAGACACACAGACACACACAGACACACACAGACACACAGACACACACAGACACACACACACACATAGACACACACAGACACAGACACACACACACATACACAGACACATACACACACATAGACACACACACAGACACACACACACACGCATACACACACACATACACACAGACAGACACACAGACAGACACAGACACATATACCCACACATACACACACAGACACACACAGACACATACACAGACACACACATACACACACATACACACACAGACACAGACACACACACAGACACACACAGACACACACAGACACACACAGACACAGACACACACACACACAGACACAGACACACACACACAGACACACACAAACATACACACACACACACACATACACACACACAGACACACACACACACACATACACATACAGAAACACACACACACACAGACACATACACACACATAGACACACACATACACAGACACACACACACATACACAGACACATACACACACAGACACACACAGACACAGACACATACACACACATACACACACACATACACACACACATACACACACACATACACACAGACACACACACAGACACACACAGACACACACAGACACACACACATACACACACATAGACACACACATACACACACATAGACACACACACACATACACACATAGACACACCCACAGACACACAGACACACACAGACACACACAGACACACAGACACACACACACACACACACACACATAGACACACACAGACACACACACACACATAGACACACACAGACACAGACACACACACACAGACACACACACATACACACACATAGACACACACACAGACACACAGACACATACACACACATAGACACACACACAGACACACACACACATACACACAGACAGACACACAGACAGACACAGACACATATGCACACACATACACACACAGACACACACAGACACATACACAGACACACACATACACACACATACACACACAGACACAGACACACACACAGACACACACAGACACACACACACAGACACACACAGACACAGACACACACACACATTCCGTAACATGGTAGAAGCTATAGCTTTTTCTGGGGAGTAGAGGGAGATACTGTTTTGGGGGAGACTCTTCTGAGAGCGGCATTTCACATGGATAGACTCGAATTGGGGATAAAAATATAAGACACCTCATCTCATTTACCGCTTAAAAGTTGGCTAGAAGCAACCATGAGAATGTTACAGGGAGAGTAGCAGATCAGCAGCAGGGTTCACCTAACATTGTATGTCTTGGCAGGAATGTTCTCGAACGCCAAAGAGGAATGAGAGAAAGTCACTTGACTCCAGGACTTTGCCGTATATTGGAATAGGCAAATAATTGAGAAATGCTCAAAGTTTTAGTGAAAAAATATCCATCTTTATGTGAACTGGGAGATGTTAATTTTGTTTTGAAATATATAATAAGTGATATTGAATTTTAATCCTATAATTGCAGGAAGTGTATATTTCTTGTGTGATCTGTTATGATTTGAGTAGGACTTTTAAAAATAATAGACGTGGGGCTCCTGGGTGGCTCTGTCAGTTGAGCGTCCAACTTTGGCTCAGGTCATGATCTCACCATCTGTGGGTTTGAGCCCTGTGTTGGGCTCTGTGCCGACAGCTCAGAGCCTGGAGCCTGTTTCAGATTCTGTCTCCCTCTTTCTCTACCCTGCCCCCTGCTCACACTGTCTCTCTCTCTCTCTCTCAAAAATAAATAGACATATTTAAAAAATTAAAAAAAATAATAGACATGGGGCGCCTGGGTGACTCTGTCGATTGAGCATCCAACTTTGGCTCAGATCATGATCTCATGGTTTGTGAGTTTGAGCCCCGTGTTGGGCTCTCTGCTGTCAGCACAGACTCTGCATCAGATCCTCTGTCCATCTCTCTCTGCCCCTCCCCAGCTTATACTCCCTCTCTCAAAAATAGATAAAACATTTAACAAATAATAGACATAGAAACAAAAATTAATTGAGATGTAAGTCAAAAATAGTGCGTATTTTATACTATGCAATTTTTTTTAATGTTTACTCATTTCCTGAGAGAGAGAGAGTTGAGCAGGGCAGGGGCAGAGACAGAGGGAGACCCAGAATCTGAAGCAGGCTCCAGGCTCTGAGATGTCAACACAGAGCCCAACACAGGGCTTGAACCCACGGATGGGGAGATCATGACCTGAGCTGAAGTCAGATGCTTAACCGCTGAGCCACCCGGGCACCCACAGTATTATGCAATTTTTTAAGTTAGAAGCCAATAACAGTTGCTTATTTAACCTATGCATTTGTAATTAAACCATAAATTGAGCACCCAATACCTATTCATTTTCTTCCAGGTAAAAAGTCATCAGTAAATCAGAGACACTTGGAACTTTTTAATAAATCACTTTCCTTTATTTCAACAGCTTGTCCCTTTGCAATGTACCTGTGATAAAAAATACCTGACAACTATTCTGTCTTACTTGGATATTGCAAGAATAAAATTAAGATAATATTGATGAAGTCTCTCAAGATCCTTGTTATAGAGATTTTATATGAATGTTTTACTGTAATTAGAAAAAGCTAAAGCAATCTACCCCACAAGGTTTATTTTTTTTTTTTACTTGTGGAAACTTGAAAGCTGTTTTGTTTCTATTATAATTAACTACTTAGCTTAAACACTAAAGTCAGAGACAAATTAAACTTATTTGCTAATGTTTGGATGTGTGTGTGTATGTGTGTGTGTGTGTGTGTGTGTGTATAAGATGAATAATGCTACTGTATGCAGCAAAAGGGATTTGCAGATGTGATTAAGTTAGAGATCTTGAGGGGCCTTTGGGTGGCTCCGTCAGTAAAGTGTCAGACTCTTGATTTGGGCTCAGGTCATGATCTTGGGGTCATGAGTTGGAGCCCCGCGTTCGGCTCTGTGCTGAGCATAGAGCCTGCTTGGGATTCTCTCTCTGTCTCTCTGTACCCCCCACTCCCCGCCCCCCGCTCATGCTATCTCTCTCTCTCAAAATAAATAAATAAACATTTTAAAAAATTTAAAAAATGTTAGAGATCTTGAGATGAAGAAATTAGCCTGGATTATCTGGGTAGGCCCAATATAACCACAAGGGGCCTTGTATTAGGATATGTGTATACAATATAGAATTAGCTTATGTGATAATGGCGACCTGAGAAGTCTGGATTCCAGAGAACCAATGGCATAGCTGAGTTCAAAGCCCTGAGAACTGGGAGAGCTATGATGTAAAGCCCAGTTCCAGTCCAAGTCCAAAGTCAGGAGAAAACTACTGTCCTAGTTTGAAAAGAAGCAAAGATAATTCTTCCTCAGATTTTATTCTATTTAGACCTTCGACTGATTGAATGAGGCCCGCTCACTCTGGGGAGGGCAGCCTGCTTCCCCGTCTACTGATTCCAATGTTAATCTCATCCAGGAACACCCTCACTGACACACCCAGAAATCATGTTTAACCAAATATCTGAGCTCCCTGTGACTCAGGCAAGCTGACAGATAGCCGTCACAGTCCTTACAAAAGGGAGACAGGAGGATTAGTCAGAAGCTGATGTGACTTTGGAAGCAAGAGATTGAGTGATGTAAGGAAGGCCATGCGAACCAGCACAGAACCCGAAAAAGACAGGGAAACGGATTCTTCCCTAGAACCTCCAGGAGGAACCAGGCCTGCTGGCACCTCGTGAGATTGGTCTTCGACTTCTGACCTCCAGAAGTGAGCTATGAAATTTGTTGCTGCTTTAAGGCAGCAAATACCGGTACTTTGCTACAGAAGCCACAGAAAACCAATATTGTGTTTATATTGTGTTTACATATATGTATGTGTTTATATGTGTGTGTGTAAGTCATATAATTATATATTAATTATGTATATAATTCTGTGTATGGTATATATATCATATAATAATAATTATATATAAACATAATTTTATAATTTTATCTAATTAACTGTATAATATATAATTATATATTGATTATATATGTAAATATAACATTCTATATATGCATGTATATGTAGACATATATGTGTATATATAGACATATTGTATGTGCATACACACACACACATATGTTTATATATATAATTCTTGTTTTTTAAGACACTTTTACCCAATATGATATGTTTTCTATAAAAAAAATAAAGATCAGCTCTCCTCAAGGGCATGATTAGTTTTTGAAACTTCTACCATTAATATTCTTTTTTTTTTTAACATTTTTAAAATATTTATTTATTTTTGAGAGAGAGAGAGAGAGAGACTGAGAGAGTGAGCGGGGAGGGCAGAGAGAGAGGGAGGCACAGAATCTGAAGCAGGCTCCACGCTCCAGGCATTCAGCCCAGAGCCGGATGCGGGGCTCCATCCTGCGAACCGTGAGATCAGGACCTGAGCGGAAGTCAGACACTTAACTGACTGAGCCACCCAGGCGTCTCTACCATTAATATTCTTTACAGAACATCCAGAAATGCTCTTTGCAGGGAGAAGGGAGGCTTATTTATTTGGGATAATGTGTCATCGGTGAAAAAGAACCCAGACACAAATAATTACTCCCTCCGCAAGGGTAGAGAAGACTGCTTCTCTTCAACATAGAGTGACGTTGGCCCTGGTTTCTCTCGGTCAGTGCAGAAGACAAGGACAGGCAACTCTTGCCGCAAATTATGGGTTGAAAAGTTCGACTTCAAGGCCTTCCCAGACTTTTTTCTCTGTATGCTTTCAGAGAACAAGGCCAACATATTTCTGGGTTCTAGTATCCAGTTCCTATTAAAATAAAGAGACTAGGATGTTCAAGTTAGTTTTATGGCAGGGACGAACTGATAATCAGTATGGAATAGGTTAAGTGTTCATTTGCATTTTTAGGTGCCCTTGATTTTGGAGTAATCTTCAGGCTTTGATTAGCAATGGGTCGGGAGAAAGCTGGAGGCTTTCTTGTGATCAAGCTGCTGGTGAGACTGGTTCTGAAGTCTGCTCATCTCATTATTGGGTGCCTTGGTGGGTTTACTCAGAAAGCTAGAATGTTCTAAAGCCTGGTAAGAGTCCTCTGCTGTGGTATGCTCATAAAGGCTATCCAGAAATGATTGGTAAATATCTAGGAAGTCTTAAAACTGGTTGCTAAACCACCAGCAGCTGGGCCACAGGAAAGTACACCACAAAAATTGGCAAAAGCTATAAATCAGGGCTCCTTTGCCCCCACCTCCTTAGGGGACTGGTTTCCCTGTTCATTGCTGTTCATTTCTCTTCGTTTCTTAACATTAATCTGTCTTCCATTTTCCCTGAGCAGTAAAACTTTTCAGTCCAGGACTTTGAGTCCACTCTCTCTGCAGTTTCCTCCCTGGCCACCTGCTATTTTCTCCACTCAAGGTCGACTTATCCAAAAGGCAAAGTAGGCATGGTGCCTGGGGCCCGTGATACTTTCAGAGGTCCATACAATAGGAACATAATAATAATACTACTACATAAGAATGAATTCATTCTGGATTATCTTCATCTATCTACGAACGTAGTCATGAAACACACTTTTTTATACTTTTTAGGAAGAAAGGGGACCACGAGGGCAAAAGTGCTTAGAGTTCACATAAGTCATCATGCGGTCCTGTCCACAGGCCCTCTTCAGCCTCATGGCCCAGAGCTGATGTGACAATGAGCTCTCTTAAAAATGATCCTCAGAATGGTGTAATGCATACTGGCAGAACCATTTCAGGTGTCTTTGGCATGGACCACAGCATTACCCCTAGAAGCCTGATTTAAGCCCACATTTCATGGGTCTCTCTGGTATATCTGTTTTTGACTAATACATTCTCACCGTCTTGGATTGTGATTCTTTCTAAAATATGGCAAAGAATATCAAACTCCTATTTGGGTTCCATTGAATAAAACATCTGCTGCCTTTGTCTTATATTTTATATTCATGCCCAGTGTTTTGCTAAACTTGTAGTTATTCAAGCCAATAGTAAGAATGTCAATGACATCTCCTGCTTCTTTTGGTATTTTCTGGTTTATTTATACCTATTTCCTCAGGATTTGGGCTTTTTCGTTTTGTTTTATTTTTGTTTTGCTTTTTAAGTGGAATCCTATCTTTACTAAAAGCTTGGCTACTGGAGTTTATGTTGGGGGGTGAGTTATTAGGGATGCCAACTAGAGCTAGTAACTCTTTGGTGAGCTTTGAGGGATGTTGAGGAATTCTTTCTTAATAATATCTAGGTTACAGGCCTACTTATAATGCACTTGAAATAGTCCCATTAAAATCAGTCTTTCTTGGTCACCGTCCTTTTATCTCAACTCAAATCCTTCCTTTAGGTCTCCTGACCTGCTACTCCTTCATTCCTCCATCCTTTCAACCCATATAGAGAGTATATCTCAAATTTAATGGGCAAAGAATCACCAGTGGAACCTATTAAAATGGAGCCATCTGGGCCGCACGTCTAACGATTCCCACCGGTAGGCTTAGATTGGAGACTCGAGATCGACGTTTTTGCTGATGCGGGCTGAAGGGAGCTGCCTGAAATTCTTACTGGCTTACACAAAAATGAAGCTTGAGCTTTCTGATACTTCACAAATTGCGACAAGCCCAGACCAAGAGTTACCAATGATTAAAGAAGACAATTTAAGTGATAGAAACAAACTTTATTTAACACTTCATGAAGTGGGCAGTTTCTGTTCTCAAGAGTCCAGAGGATGGCAAAATGGGGCAGAAGGCAGATTCTTTTATAAGATAAAGAATAGGGAATGAGGAAGAGAAAGATAGAAAATGAGTAAGGAAGCAAGTAGAGAGCTCAGAGTTGGCCTGGCCTTTAGGGATTGTCTGGCTGAACATACCATGTTTCTGGTCAAGCAGAGCATTTATAGGGACACGAAGTTTTCTAAGTTTCAGTTCGCTGACGAGGCACCCTGGGCCGGATCGGCTAAACCTATTTTAACTTATATTAAAAGAAACTTAGAAGACTGTGGAGGGAGACAATGGAATAAAATATTAATAGTTGGGTAGCACACAATATGCTTGGCATTTAATACCTGTTAATTTTAATCATCATAACAATCCCGGAGGAGAAGTGCAATGATCACCGTCTTACAATTAGGAGAGGCAGGCTGAGAAGGGTGGGTAAATTGCTCACTTTTCACATTGTAAGTAGTAGAGACCGAATATGCATCCAAATGTCTTTGCTTTGAAGAAGGGAGAAAATGTATCTACTGATCCTAATCCCAACCAGTTGCTAAGGTCATTTCTTAACCAACCATTCTCAACTCTGCTTTGAACCTACAGGCCATCCAAAAAGGATTTTGTATGTTAACCTGCTTAATTGTTCTCTGGTGCTTTCAGTTAAGACATTTTGAGCTCCTTCTTATTTTGATTTGAGCCCAAAGGAGAATGTGTGCACCCTCAGGTTTATCGAAAGGGAAGGTTCCTCTAGTTTCTGGGCAGAGGCGTGATTACATTGACCTGGTCACTGTCCACTGTTCTCTGCTCAGCCAACTCCAATCTACCCTTAGATGACCATCAAATCTTGCTTCCATATTGCTGTAGTTCCTGTAGGAGCTTCCTTTCCAGCCTCTGCACCTCCAATGTCAGTGCTGCAACAGGGTTTTTGCACTTGGTTTTCTTCCACACCCGGGGTGTGCTTCTCTCCTCTCCATGGCTTGGTCGGTGGAACGCCTGACTCTTAATTTTGGCTCAGGTCATGATCTCGCAGTTCATGATCTCAGTCCTGCGTCAGGCTCTGCGCTGTCACTGCGAGCCTGCTTGGGATTCTCTTTCTCTCTGCCCTTCCCACACGCTTCCTCTCTCAAAATAAATAAATATACTTTAAAAAAAAGAGACAATCTTATAGATTTAAGCCACTTGCAATGTGGCTAGACCAGATAGATGTACTGTATGTGTAAAACATATACCAGATTTTGAAGGCTTAGTACAGAAAAATGAAAAGAATGTAAACTATCTCATTAATAATTTTTATATTGGTTACGTGTTCAAATTATAATATTTTGGATATATTGGGTTAAAGTATAATTCTATTGGACAGAATGTCTTTGAAAAATGCTTAAGTTAATGAGCATTTACTCTCTTTGGGTGACTGAAGAATTTCTAAATATGAAACAAGGTACAAAACACAGGTCAGAATTATAATTTACTCTAATTTCTATAAGGTCTGTAAATTATCAGAATACTAAAATTCCTCTGAAACATATTTTAAACATGTATATATTTATACATAATAATTCAAATGATTAAAATGGCATGATATGACTGTTCACAGAGAAGAAGGACTAAAGAGTTCTTTTCTTTTTTTCTCCAATTTTCCCATTTTTGTCCTGTTTCTGGAGAAAAAATGTTGGTTACTTTGGTCAAAGATAATAATACAAACGGGGCTCTGAAAAATTATAAATATGTGTGCATGACAGTAAGTATGAGTTTCTCTTTTTTTAATTAAAAACATTATCACCATTTATCAAGATGGTAAATTGAATACATATTTTGTTTTGTTCAACGTACTCATGGGTTAATTATATTTTAAAGATACAGTTAAGTGTTTTAAATTTATCACTTACGTGAATATTTATATATTTGTGCATACTTCATACACACAGAGTTATATAAACCTTTTACCACAAGTTGTTAAATGAATAATGTACAGAAAGAGTAAAATTAAACTTTTGGTCTTTTTTTCTGTGAAACAGTCTTTGTGTGTGTGTGTGTGTGTGTGTGTTTATGAAATGACTTGCTTACTTTCCGCCCAGATGGCAGAAATTCTGTATGATCTGTTAACACATGTTTAAGTGCGAGAGTGGTATAACAAGTGATGATGAAATGCTTTGTTTTTAAGATTCTTTACTTATAAACCCTTTTCATTGTTTTAAGGTTTACTTGTTTGAGAGCGAGAGAGAGCACAGGTGGGGAAGGGGCCGAGGGAGAGAGAGAATCCCAAGCAGGTTCTATACCACCAGTGCAGAGCCTGATGCGGGGCTCAAACCCACGAAACATGAGATCACGACCTGAGTTGCAGCTGGACACTTAACTGAGTGAGCCTCTCAGGCGCCCCTAAAACCCTTTTCATTTTTATTCATAGACAGGTTGTGGGCTACTATGTTAGTCAACTTGGGCTGTTGTAACAAATACCACAGCCTGGGTGGCTGACACTACAGAAATTCATTTCCTCCCAGTTCTGGAGGCTTAAATGAGATCCAGATGCCATCCCTGCCTGTTTCTGGTGAGAATCCCCTTCTTGGTTTGCAGATGGCCACCTTCTCACAATGTGTTCCCATGGTCTTTTGTTGGGTCATGTGCATGGAAAGAGAGAGGTTGAACTCCCTACTGTCTCTTTGTATAAGGACACTAATCCTTTTGGATCAGAGCCCCACCCTATGACCTCATTTAGTCACAACTGCTTCCTTAATTCTGAATGCAGTCCGACTGGGGGTGGTTAGGACTTCAACATATGAACTTTGAGGGGAACCAGACATTTAGTCTATAACCCGGTAGTCAGTCAATATGTAGAAGTCATCAAAAGCCAATTGCCCATTTCAGTCTTTCATTAGATGCAGTAGCCAACGCATATCCACTTAATTCTACAGCAGTGACAAATCTTGTGAAAGCTTCAACTGATTTAGTTCCAGGGTTTCTGTTAAAAGGAATGATCTTCTGGGCAGACAGAGAACACTCAGAATTTCTCAGCTCGTCACCTTCTTTCCCATTGCTGCAACAACGTAAACCCAGCCTCTCCCTTTTTTATTTTACCGGAAGGGAATGCCATGATTGCTCACCTGTTAGGAAACTCTCCAAGCCCTGCAGAGCCCCGGTAGAGACTCCCTTCAATATTCTTAATTTAAGTTTGCTTGTTGATGGCTTAACTTCAAAAGAAAAGCTGAAAATTGCCATGCAGGTTATGTTATAACAGATCTGAATTTTCTCTTGAAATATAAGCCACTCCCCAAAATTAGCTCAGTTCAAATGGTGAAATTAATTTTCCAGGCCCAGATCGGCCAGCTAGCAAAAGATAACAGGGCAAATATTTACACTAAAAGTAAGTATGATTTTGGGCTAGTCCATGACTTCAAATACTGTAGCCTTTCTTAACTTCTACGGAAAATCTTATGAAAACAAGTTTAAAAAAATTGTATGTTTTTCTATTATCTAACGAGATAGACATAACGATAGTGAAGTGTAGCAAAAATGCTTCAGGGTATTATCCATAATAGCAGAGCTCAACTGGCAGCGATATTGACTCAATATTGGTGAGGTAATTTTAAGAGTATTTCCAAGGATGTTTTCAGTGCGTGCCCTACCCACCCACATCATAATTCTGATAAGACCATAAAATAAGAAATGGATAGAAACCAAATGGACTATGAGGTGTTCAGGTAATTGTTCATTCTCGGAATGGATTGAGACTCTTTGTGGAGTCTCTGATATAATAGATATACTCTGTCCTAAGGAATGTCATCCCATTATTCAGTGTGATTTCTTAGAACTGAGAGCTTCAGTTGTGCCTTTAGAAGCTATCTCAGTGTTCTATGAGGCCAGCTGCCTCTGGATGGCATAGGGGGCTGTCATGGAGCCCTCTCGTACTCGTAGGTTTGTGGCTACGCTGTATGGGATTCCATGACTATGAAAAAGGCATCCTATAATCCCCCAAATAGGAATGCTAGCTGAGGTTCTGCTCAGAAAAGGAAAACCCATATCTGAATGGCACCTGTCCTGGTGAGGACAAACCACTGGCCTCCACAATGGAAGGGATCCAATGGAATTAACTTACCATCAAGAGTTTGGTTGATCTCTTTGAGGAGTTGTGCTACATCAGGGTGTTATGGGTTAAACTGTGCCCCCTCCATCCAAATTTCATGTGTTGAAGCCCTAATCACCAGTACCACAGAATATGATCTTTGGAAATAGGATCATTGTAGATGAAATTAGTTGAATAAGGTCATCCTGGAGTAGGGTGGGCTCTTGATCCGGTATGCCCAGTGTCCTTACGAAAAGGAGAAATCTGGACACAAATATGCAAAATGCAAATGTTGGCAGCGATCAGAGAATGCTTCCATTTATAAGCCAAGAAACACCAAAGATTGCTCACAAAACTATTGGAAGCTGGGAGAGAGGCTTGGAACAGGTTTTTCCGCACAGTCCTCAGAAGGAACCGACTCTGCTGACAGCTTTGTCACAGCCTTTTAGCCTCTAGAACTGTGAGAGAATAAATGCTGTTGGTTAAGCCACTCAGTTTATGGTACCTTGTTACAGTAGCTTTGGCAAGCTAATATATTGGGGGCTTAGCGTTGGTTTCCTTTGCTGACCTGTTGGACATTCAGAAGTACCAGTGGCTTCCCCTACTTTGGTAAGTGAGAGTCCATGCTGTTGGGCTCTGTCTCTGCCATGGCGACCGCTCTGGAGTGGTCAGTGACAAGGATTGACTGCCATCATGCAACCACGTCCTTTTATTGAGTGCCTTTCCAGTGGTGAATGTTTTGGTGGGGATTAGCATTTAATTCGCGTTTAGAACCCACTCTCTTAGGTCATCTATAGGTCTCTACCATAGACTTGCTTATCTCTACTCTCCCAGTCCTTTTCTTTCCAGGTCCTTAACCAGACATCCACACTACTGGCCACTGCACGGAAATCTATACCTATTCTGACCTTGGGCTATTCTTCCTTGCACACAAAGAGAATGACTAAATATACTGCTCAGAGCTCTATTGGGAAGAATTTCCCTTTCTCCTATTTTTCAAAGCCACCCCTATATGTATCTGTGATGCAGCCACCTCTATTTTTGGCTTGCACTCATGTGCTGAGACAACTCATCTATCAACTTAGACTTTCCCTCATCTCTCAGCTGGTTGTATGGGTCCCTGCATATAGCCGTGAGTGCAAGTCAGGGGAAGGACACCGATCCAACAGTGGGTCACATGGGGCCTCTGAGCTATCTGCAGCCTATTCTGTCCTGTGTGAACTCAATCCAGATGTACTGTCTCCATTTTGTGACGGACTGCTGCTGGGCCCGTCTGAACCTATGACGTGGTGAGTCTGATGGACTCCAGTTCATAAAGAGTGTTTCCGAATATATAGTTATTTGGTATCCTATGGTTGAGCATTTCACCTCTACCAGAGCTCAGAAATATGCCAAAGGCTGTTTATCAAAGACTATGATTTCCTGCTATAGATGGCATGACCTTGTTTCCGAATCCCAAGAACCTATGTTGTGACTCTCCCACTGGAGCTTGTCCTAAGTTCTATATTGTGTCTTCGACCATCGATACCTCCCACACCATAGGACTGCTGCGGTGTCCTTTCCTGCTTAGGCCCAACGCAGTGCTGGCAGCCTTCTTTGTTATGCAGGGCATTGCTTACAGAACCCAAAAAGGCCTGCCAGGCTCGATGCTTCCTTCTTTTTGACAGGGGACAGCAGAGGCAGCCATTTGTCTTTTAATTTTACTTCAGCATGTCCCTCACCGTAGGATCTCCCAAGTGGCTGGGTTGTCTCCCATCCTCTGGAATATGTGTGTCTTACCAAAATTTCCAGCACAAACACCAGCCACTTCTTGTGTTTTCTGTCCAATCAGCATGAGGCCATCGACACAACAGATGAGTGTTGTGTTCAGAGGGATGCCGACAGTCCAGATGTCTTTGTACAATATTATGACAGAGGACAGGAAGGTTAACACAGCCTTGCAGAAAGATTGTAAGAAATAGTTTTATATGCTCTCCAATACTTGTGATTGTCTTTTAAAATCAGAAAAGAAAAGAATGTGTTTTCCAAATCAATGGCTGCCTACCATTTCCCCCAGACTTTATTAATATGCTCTAACAATTCAACCACATCTGGCACAGAAACTGGATCACTGCAACTACTCAATTAAGTCTATACTAGCCTGTAGTCATTCTCCAAGATCCATCCGCTTTCTGCAGGATCTGGCCCAGAGAGTAAATAGATTTATGACAGGGGAAACCAACCCTGCACTCTCTCTAGGTCTTTATTAGTACCAGTAATCTCCACCATTTTTTTGGAGATCTGATATCGTGTTTGGTTTACTATGTTGGCCAGTGTTGTGGGGCAGAGCAGTTTCAGGTTTATATTTGGCTTTCCCCACATGGTAGTTTTTATTTCACAGATAAGAGATCTGATATAGGCGTTAGCCCCAATTTCCGTGTGTGTGTGTGTATATATATATATATATATATATATATACCAATTCCAATTATGTACTCAGGGACTGGAGAAACAATTACTTAGTGGCTCATGGATGAAGTGGGCACACTATAAGGCAGAACCCTATATATTACATGGACACATGGGCTTCCCCCTCAAAGTAGAGCCATGATGATGCTTCATGTCTCCCAAATGTCAACTCATAAATGTCTTGATATTTTCCCAGTGTACTATCACCTAGGTAAACGGCTATAAATCCCTTTAGGCAAATATTTAAGGGAATAGTTATGGTATGATACTTGACTTGTTGTTATAAGATCCTTCCTTTAGAGCTGCAATCACCCCTTCAGTCAATGATTTATGGGAACTTAGCAAAAGGTATTTTTTGTTGTTAGAATTTTTCCACCAGGGCCTTGATCTTCATGTCATAGACTGCCTTGGCTGAGGGTTCTGACATCTCTGGAGCTCTATTATATTTGCCCTTCTACTGAAGGCAATTAGGGACTTCTTGGGAGCTTCCGCCTAGATTCTGTCTCTCGTACAACCATTAACTATCTATTAGCAGCTCTTTTTTTTTAATTTTTTTTTAACATTTATTTTATTTTTGAGACAGAGAGAGACAGAGCATGAATGGGGGAGGGTCAGAGAGAGAGGGAGACACAGAATCCGAAACAGGCTCCAGGTTCTGAGCTGTCAGCACAGAGCCCGATGCGGGGCTTGAACTCACAGACCGCGAGATCATGACCTGAGCTGAAGTTGGACGCTTAACCGACTGAGCCACCCAGGCGCCCCATAGCAGCTCTTAATTTCTCATTATCCTGCAGGGTATTAATGCATCTTTGTAATCATCAGCTAACCCAAGTTTGGCGTCTTGCTGTCTTAGCAAGACATTGTTTCTCTCATGTTTTGTTTTTTTTTTCAAATGTCTGCAGCATCATACCTGACACATTATTTTGCCACATCAAGACATGGTTCCAGGTCACTATCAGTGCAATTCTCAGCAACTGAACCACTACCATATGTCGGGGACCATTCATATCCTATCCACCAAGCAGGATACACTCTCATCTGCTGAGCAATGAGTGAGCCATCCCCAAGTGCTGTTCTTACCACTATTTTCTCAGATCGTAACTAGTACCATTTGTGACAGTCCAGGTCCTCCAAGGAGAAGATTCAGATGATTTTATTAGGAGAAATGCCTGTGAGAAACAACGGTGAGAAAACACGGAGAAGCTGGGAAAGCCATCAGAGCTCAAGTAATTCTGACCCTGAGTGAAGGAGAAAAGAAGAATGGTCGGTGAAAGCATCCTGGACCATTGTGCAATCTGACAAAGTCAGCAAAGCCACCGGGGAGTCCACAAAGCAAAGTTGTTCGTTAGGGAAGTTTTCTGCATCCCAGGATTGGTTCCGTCTTAGTATCACTGAGTTGCTTGCTCACTTGCTGGCAGCAACCTATGGGAAGCACTGTGTCTGTTCAAACGTGGTGACGGATTTCAGAGAGCAGCTGGGGCCCCGGGTCAATTACACGCCCTCTAGTTGGAATTTTGCAATGTTTGTTCTCATGGCCACAAAAATGCCCTCCTATAGGTCTTTCCTGGTGAATGCCTTATGAACTTAACCTAAGATTTCAGTCTTATAGGAAATGGACCTTGACCCAACACCAACAAAACCTTTCTACTGAAGTTATTACAATCATTCATGGGCATGTGACTGTTGTAGTCTCACGTAACTCTGCCCTTAGAATTTCAGGATGGTTTAATGTTTTGCTGTTGCCGTCTTGAAATGCTTAATAATTTTTGAACAAATGGGCTGCTATTCCATTTTTCATTGGATCTTGCAAGTTATATAGCCAGATCTGTCAACCCTACCAGAGAAATATAGTAGTCATCCTGGATGAAAAATACTGGGGCTTTTTGGCTAAAATATTGTTTGTTCTTTTCAGAGATATTCCAGACAGCTTTTCAGCAGCTGTTTAACTCCACTCTGAAAAGTTTCCCATTTTAAGGGACCAATCATCAGCTCACTTCTGTTGAGATATTTAATACTTATATTTCCATTGGATTCTATACCACTTAAAATCACTACTGTTTATGAGAACACAACTTCCTTTCTGGAAGTCCAACAAAACAGCTTGAATTCAGTAACCAGCATTATCATGGTCAATTACATAGCATTCAATTTCCTTTTAGCAAGCCAAAGGGCAGTTTATGCTTAGAATGAACACATCTGTCCACACCTATATAAATATTATAGATTACATTAAAAAAAATCCATGACTGGGGAAAAAAGCCAACTAGATCTCTAGAAAAGACCCAGATGAATGTAAGGACATATTTTCATTGCCTGCATTTGGTAATTTAGTTTCTTGTTTCAGGTTCTCATACAAAGACTTATCAACACTTTTCCCATTGATGACTGGCTGAGTTACAGTTGGCCAGTGGATCATTTCCAGAATCTTAAGAGTTGCTGGGCGATCCTTGTTACATCAGACAGTTGAACTCCTCCTCTAGCAGCAGGAGCAGGAAGGACCAGCCTAAGTCCAACTGCACATGATCTTCTCCAGAAAATCTCCTAACAGGAAAAATCATGGCAGTGATAACAACCTGGAAGCTGTACATTCATGTCCTGTAAGCTAACTTTGTCCACCCTTGGCCAAAAGAGGGTACTGAGAAGACAAAAGTAGCTCTGATGGCTGTCGGCTGAGCTGGCCTGGCTCTAACAGCTGGGCCATGGTATTCTGCTGGACAGAAAGAATGTCACAGAACAAGTCAGACAAGCCCACTCTGTGACTGTGATGGGGCAAAACAAAAACAAGGCCAGTTGTTTTTATGGAATTTTATGGAATCGTGTCTGGTGGAGCACAGCCACAATCAAGAACACCGTCCACATCACAAAAGGGTGAGACACCCCCCTCCTTTTGCTGCATGAGTGATTGGTGTTTCTTCAGCAATTATAACTTTACCCTACTTCACTCTCCTGCCTTTAGATGAAAAATTATTGAGATACCTTAGAATTGCCCCTACTTTCTGACAACACTTAATTCAGAGTCAAACTATGCTTTCTTGAACCTTCTCCAAAATTATGAAACATAAACCCTCAATGCCACAACACCCCCCAGCACTCTTTCACGTACATGCTCCATGGTTCACCATGGTGTTCTGGTATTCTCCTTCATAGCAACCAGCCAATAAACCCAGCTTTGTTGACTACAGGTGTGCTTTTGGTGGGATACAGCTAGAGGGCGCTGATAGTTCTGCTCAGCTTTTAATTTTGATTTTATCTTTATTTGTATGGCTATTGTTAAAAGTTGGGCTCCTCACGGAAATGGAAATGCAGGAGCTGTGTTGATTTTGTTCACACTGTGTTCACAAAGCCTGTACAAAGCCTGGTGTTTTGTAGTCTCTTAATAAATACTTGTTGAAAGAATGGAGAAGAAAGGAAATCTGAGAATAGAAAAAATCAATATATTTGACTTGAAAAAGTTGAAGAAAAAAAAAGGATTCTATTTACTTTGTAAAACTACATAAGCAAATTTCACCAAGTATGACAAGCCTAGAATCAATAGCCTTATTTTCTTAAGACTACCTTAAAAACAGCCACTCTACAATGGGATATTATTTGGCCATAAAAAGGAATGAAGGGCTGATATGCACTATAGCATGAATGAAGCTTCGGATTGAATTTAGATACTTATATTCATGTAATTCGCCTATTTAAATAGTTGAGGGCATTGTATTAGTATAAGTATCTAAATTTCATCTCAATAAGGCTGTTACCAAAAAAAAAAAAAAATGACCATCAATAGAGATTTTATACCTATTAGAGATGATACTCTTGAGGTTTTTCATGACATGGAAACACACTATTAACATTTTCCTGTGCAAAATGGCAAAACGCAGAAATACACATTGTTTTGTAAAATATATTTATACACACAGAGAGAATAAAAGGAAATGCCCTAGAAGATTGATGCTATTTATATCTGCACTCCAAGAGATTTTCATTTTCCACTGCACGGTTTTGATATTTTCCAAATATTCCACAATGAGAAGATATGACTTATAATCAGAACAATATTACAGAAATATTTGGCTGGAATCCTGTGATTTTTGTCTTGACGCAACTCTTTGCAAAATAGAAAAAAAAAGGTTTGGTTTCTCTCAAGGTAGCCATTCCTCACAGAGGACACAAGAAATATATATACATGAAAATGGTGTCTTTTTTTTTTTTTTGACACATCATGATCACTTTTCAAGAAAATGGGCTTCCAGGAATTAATACTTTCTGATCGCACTTGGTGATGGCAATTGGGTCAAAATTGCCCAGAGAGTCAAGGGCAAAATTCTGATTTTTCACAACTCGTCGTAAAAATAGTATGCCCTAAAGAAGGCAGTATTAAATGCTTGATGTTCACTGATGACTTTCCAGAAATGAAAAACCCTGATCTTAAAAAGCCAAATTCTTCTTTAAAACAGAGGTTAAGAAAGTCTCAAGCAGTATAGAAAAATGCTAAATATAAAATACATAGAACTTTTATAGGGAAAAGTTTGCAAATCACAATGAAATGTACAGAAGGAAGGGAAGATAAATTTATTAAACAGGTGAAGCTGGAGAAAATGGGAGGTCTATTGTGAGAAGGAATATGAAAGAGGAGAAAGAAATTTGGTAGATAATTTGTGACGTAGCATTATATTACAGGAAGCAATGCTACTTATGTACTCATTCAGAAATACCCATGGGGGGTGTCTGGGTGGCTCAGTGGGCTAAGCTCCAACTTCATCTCAGGTCATGATCTCGTGGTTCGTGGGTTCAAGCCACAGTTCAAGCTGTGCTGACAGCTCAGAGCCTGGAGCCTGCTTCGGATTCTGTGTCTCCCTCTCTCCCTGCCCCTCCCCCGCTCACACTCTGTCTCTCTCTCTTTCTCTCAAAAAGAAATAAACCTTTAAAAAAGATAAGAAATGCACATAAGACACAAGCATCACAGTCTCTGTCCTCAAGAAGCTTCATACTAGTTGAGGATACCGAAGAAAGACAGATTCAAAAATACATACAGATGTTTCTGGAACATTATGTGTCAATAGCAAATTCACATTAGGACTCTGAACAGACATCAAGAATGCACAGAAGAGAGAAGGAAGTAGCCTTGCCATTCGGCTCCTGCAAATCAGGTAGTCAGAATACGAGTGTATCCTGTACATAAAGCACATAAAGTCCCCTCGGAACCCAGAAATAGATTTTATTCTCTTCTGAGAATAATTGGAAATGACCCAGCTGCCTGAATTCCTTGCTTCTTTTTTCAGAAGTAGTTTTTTTATGTTTATTTATTTTTGAGAGAGGGAGAGAGGGATCAGTGAAGGGGCAGAGAGAGAGAGAGAGAGAGAGAGAGGAAGACACGGAATCCGAAGCAGGCTCCAGGCTCTGAGCCGTCAGCAGAGAGCCCAGTGTGGGGCTCGAACTCATGAACCGTGAGATCATGACCTGAGCCGAAGTCTGACACTTAACTGACTGAGCCACCCAGGTGCCCCTCAGAAGCATTCTTAAGTACCTCTCCCTGTCTATTCAGCTCTGCTTCTGTTTCCCAAAAACTTAGTTTTATCCTGATTTTTAATTCTGCCTAGAATCTCAGTTTCGTCGATGCTATGGGTTGAATGTTGGTGCTCCCCTAAAATTCGTATGTTAGAACCCTAACCATTAGTGTGATGACATTTGGACATGGGGCTTTAGGGAGGTGGTTGGGGTTAGAATGGGTCAGGAGAGTGGGGGCTTCACGATGGGATTAGCGCCCTTTTAAGAGACCCTGGAGAGCTTGCTTGATCCCTCTCTCGCTGCCACGTGAGGACGCAGCCAGAAGGTGGCAGTCTGCAAGCCAGGATGAGAGCCTTCACCAGAACGCAGCCATGCTGGTACTGTGACTTCCAGCTTCCAGAACTGTGAGAAATAACCTTCTGCGGTTTAAGACACCTAGTGTATGTTATTTTGTTATGGCAGCCCAAACTGACTTTCCCCGTTATCCCTTAAAGAACTTACGTTGTAAGACATTTTATTTTATTATTTTATTCAAAAAAAAATTTTTTTTAAATGTTTATTTTTGAGAGTGAGAGAGACAGAAGGTGAGTGGGGGAGGGACAGAGACAGAGGGAGACACAGAATCTGAAGCAGGCTCCCAGCTCCGAGCTGTCAGTGCAGAGCCGGACGCGGGGCTCGGACTCATGAAACTATGAGATCATGACCTGAGCCAAAGTCGGACACTTAACTGACTGAGCCACCCAGGTGCCCCTCCTATATAAATTTTCTATTCTAATTGCGTGACACCAGTTTTAAATTAATTGATCTTTTGATTCTCTCAAAATAGAGATAAGGAAAAGTAATTTCCTGTATGCTGTCTGCTTGTTTTCATTACGATAAAATAGGAATGACCCAAAGAAACAATGGCTTTGCTAGTTTTTCATTTCCGAAACGTTAATTAACATTACTTTTGAAAAATCTGTCTTGGAAAGACATTTCTTCGCATATTGAACTGTACTCATTTAAGTAGTCAGTATAAATCACTCTTTCCATATGATTTATTTGCTCAGGCTTCATAAAACTGCCTTTTATAGTAAATTAGCTCGGCGGGCACATGGGGAGATCACGTTCTTAGAAACTGATTCTTATTCTGTTGTATTACTGACGTTTTTCAGCTGTACTAATGTGCTTCTGGCAACGGATGCTGCGAAACTTTTCCTTGGGAAGCCACGTTTGTCGTGCTCCGTGGTGAGGCACTTCAAGTCCTGACCCAAGCATGCCTGCAGGAGCTGGAGGAGATATAATTTACTTCCTAAGAAGCTGGCTATACCCGTCAGAACGCTGGCAGTCCACCTGTCCTGGCATTTCACACAGTGCTTGTTTTCCAAACCCAAGAAACATAAACTGCTGTCTCTAATTAACAGCAGAGCATCCCTCTTGTCCAAGTCCTGAAATGATCCTGCTGCTCGATCTGGCATAAAGCTTCTAGCAGAGTCCTGGTGGCAGGAAAAGACATTTCTAGAAGATAATTTAGGAGACAAGCTGTATGCCCACTTTTCTAAGCACTTTAAGTGAATCTTTTGGATCCGAATATCGTATTACGGCTGCATATTTCAGTCACGGTGTCTGAGCGTCTAACAGATCTCCCTTCACTGGACTGCATTCTGATGTGCAGCCGTGGGCTTCTTAGAAAAGCCAGGAACTCTTAGCTCACTGTAAAAGCTGACAGAATTTTATGATAGGTCACAATTTCCTGTTCACTTTGGATTCCAAGGTGTGTAGTTTAGGACTTGTCTTGATGCTAAGCTAAGGCATGGTATATTTGCTTTTCTCTTTTCAATTCTGTTTTGCTCCTTTTCTGCGTCGTTATTTTTATTGTGTTACCCTTCCTCAATGACTCTTTTCAAATCCTTTTTGTTTTTTTGCCTTTATAATGGGAAAGTAGAAATACGTGATGAATAATTTGGGTTTTAAAATTCATGTTGAAAATCGGAACTGTATAAAGTGAAATTGATCTGATATCTCCTAAAGGTTCAATCCCACACATACCTCTCAGGAAAGAGAGAAATCATCACCTGTCTAAGCTGGCAGTAAAATGTGGGCCATCCCAAGCCTCTACACGGACAGTGAAACGGGCATTACCAAACGCTGAGAATCTTGCTGAAAAGAGACAAAAAATGATTACGACCTCCTTCTCCCTCTCAAAAGCATGTAACACTTCATGAAATCTAAAGGCAGTTATAACTGTCCAGTCACTGGAAACACAAAGGCTTATGAGGTTGCACTCAATTGTACACAACGCTTTATCATACACCTTGAAACTATTTCTGTGGACTTGTGGGTAGGACATGGAAAATTCTGGCTTGTTCTTTTATCTAAACTTTCCATACTAGGATAGATCAAAAATTGCTAGGCTCACGTATTGTTTTCAGTATTATTAAATTTCAATGCATTTTACATATTTACTTCCCGAGAAAAGAAAAAAAGAATGGCAACTTTGGCTTCATACAAAGAGAAAAGGGGGGAATTGGGCTAGGACAAATTTGTAAATATAGACTAGTTCCTTTTTTTAATTTTTTTAATTTTTTCCTAGGACAGGTCAGAATAGTTTTTCCCGAATTCAGGGCCTCACAACATGGGGTTTCCCCCATATTGACATTTTTTTCATTAGGAATGAGATTTGTAGAGTACCCAATATAAGGCCAAAGACATGAGACTACCCAGAAGACCACAGGCTGATGTAACCAAGAGTCATACCCTGAACTTTTTCTCAGCTTGACATCTCTATTCTGCCCTTTTCTTATGTTATCTCTGAACGCTTACTCTCTGATGAATCCTACAGATGAATGTTGAGCCCTCTCACCACAGGAGCTAGTTGCCAGGGGGTGAGATTTTTTTAAATAGAAAGACAGAGATTTTCTTTATAAAATTTTCTTTATAATCATCGCAGGCCTTGATGCTAGCCGTTTGGATTTCTTTTAAAATGTAATCAGTAGGGCTCAAGGCTATTTTTAATTTTAGTTAGAAAAATTAATGTGCCATTTCTAGCTCCCAATTATTGTGCATTAAATTGAGATACAAGGCACTAAATTTTGAGCCACGTCTGAATTTAATTTAATTAACTTTTTTTTTTCTTTTGGTGCCAATTCGGATGCATTCCCAATAATACCCTCAACATGAAAAGAGAAAGTGGGTGGAAATAAAAGTTAGGAATTGTGTTTTTCCCTGGCCCTGGGGCTTGTCGCCATTGAATAAGCCTGAGAGCTTGCAGAAAGTTCTTGCTTAGAAGTGGACCTTTTTGTGACCTCCCTGACATAATGATTCTACCTTATCCGGAAAGTTTATCTTCTTCCACCGAGCAATTTCAGGAGCATGTAGAATGTTAAAAGAATAAGTGGACAGTCTCCTAGCCAGTCACACTCAGATATTGGAAACCATAATGAGAAGACATCAGACAATTAGGCAATACGTAGCAAGAGATTTTACACAGAACGGTCCCGTTTCTAGAAATTTATTTAAAAATGATACATGAGAGACAGAATTGTAGAACAGTGACATTGCAAACAATGTCACTGTGCAATGATAAAGAATAAGTACATGCATCTTCTGGGGGAACTTCGTTCCCCACTTTACCTGAATCCCATGTTCTCTTTCTTTGCTTCACTCTTGTTTTGCTGGATCCGATCTTCTAATAGCTTCTTGTAAAAGGATGCAGAGAAAGGATGCAAAGAAAGTTATTTCAAAAAAATATTTTGTGCTTCTGAAAATGACTTTAATCTATACTTTCACTGAGTACTGTCGCTGGATATTGATTCAGTTTGAAGACATTTTCTGTTGACTTCTAGCTGCCAACGTTGCCTTTGAAAAGTCCTATGCCATTATAATTTCTCATCCTTTGCATAACTTATGTCAATGTTCTGAAATTTCAGTCATATGGCATCATGGGATTACTCTTTAATTTATTGCATTTGGTTTTTTTGATGACCCTTTTAAAATCTAGAGTTCAACGTCCTTTGGTTTTGAAGAGTTTTGTCATATTGTTTTCCAATATCTTTCCCCCACTTTCTCCCTGTCTCGAAAGAGACATTTGACTTCCTGGACTGATCATCTAATTGTCTTAATTTTTCTTTATAAGTTTGCATCTCTTTTTTTCTTTCTATCTTTCTTTCTTTCTTTCTTTCTTTCTTTCTTTCTTTTTTAAGGTTTATTTATTTTTGAGAGAGAGAGAGAGAGAGAGAGAGAAAGAGAAGGAGGGGCAGAGAGAGAGGAGGAGACACAGAATCTGAAACAGGCTTCAGGCTCTGAGCTGTCACCACAGAGCCCGACGAGGGGCTCCCACTCATGAAATGAGACGTCGTGACCTAGGCTGAAGTCAGGTGCTTAACCAACTGAGCCACCCAGGCACCCCTACATTTCTTTCTATGCATGTTTTATCTTATGAGAGATTTCCTTTATTAGTCAATTACTATTTTTGTTTTATTTTTGCCATCACATTCTTTGAATTTCCATGAACTCTTTCTTTCTTTAAATCGTGCTTTTATACTATTCCATGTATTCCATATTAAGGTACTTCTATTCTCCTTATCTCTAAATGTCTTTCCTACTTTTATTTGTCTTTTACGGCTATAAAGTTTCTTAGTATATATGGGATAATAAAAAAGAACAACACCCGAAGCTGATATGATGTTGTACGTCAATTATACTGCAGTAAAAAAGAAAATGAAAGAAGAGCTTTTGCTGTGGTTACCATTGTTGATCTTTTTACTATTGCTATATTTGGGATCTGCTCATTTCTGCTCCCTCCATTTATCTTTCTTTTGGTTTGTGTTTCCTGTTCTTTTTCTAATATTTAAGAGGGATGCTTAGCTTATTAATTTTCAGCCACTCGATGAAAAGTTATGCTCCTGGTGAAATGCAATAATAAAGAAACCTCAAACTGACTTTAAATATGATCATTTCAATAAATAAATGCAGAGGAAATGTTCGATAAAATTCAGTATCAATACCTGTATCAAAAATAAAACAAAATGACATCATAAATATCCTTAACCTCAAAAACCTATGATATGTCATTTTGGGAACATCATAGTTAATGGTGAAATCTTGAAAGTATTCCCTTCACATCAACAGCAGAACAACAAGAGTGACAACTGGCATTTCTATTCAACACCGTTCTAGACAACACAGCACAACAACAAAAACAACAAATGCCAATGATAACAGGATAAAAAGATATGAAGTTATTCATAGTCCATTCCTGATATCTAAATAAATTGCACATGAATCAACTATTTAAATACTTGAATGAAAATGTAAATTTCTGAAAAACTTATGAGATCATTTCTTTATGATCTCAAGAGTGAAAGAGTTTTTTTTTAAACTAAGCCTTTAAATCCAATGACGACAAATACATTAATAACTTCAACCACATTAAAATGAAAATCTTCTGTATGGTGCACACACACACACACACACACACACATTAATTAAAACTGACCCAGAATTTTTGCCTCTGGGAGTCTATTCTGTGGATATGGCTCTACTCTCCAAATGACATTATGTCATTGTTTGTAATAGTAACATCTTGGAAATGTGCATCAAAATGGAATTATAATTATTATTATTAAAAACAATGAGAATACTCCCTGATAACATTATATGTAAGGTATACTCCTAAGTGTATAAACCAAGATGCAGAACAGTAGATAGATAGATAGATAGATAGATAGATAGATGGATAGATATCTCAAGCCATTTTTTGTACAAGAAAAGGAAAACCTAAGAACAAATATGTTGTGTTCCTTTATAACTGCATAAAGAAACATTGAAAGAACACACAAGAAAATAATAAAAGTAGCTATCGATACAAGGTGGAAGTGAACAAGCCGGGGAAAACACTTCCTAAATTTGAACAATTAGCAAACTGGGAAGACACGCTTTACCAACTATGAAGGCTTATTTTAAAGCTATAGTTATAAATACAGTGAAGTCATAGAACAGAGATAGACATATTGACCAATAGAACAAACAAGGAATTCAGAGAGAGATTTGACATTTGATGATGGTGGTACGGTAGGAAATGTTCGGGTTCACCATGTTTCTATGTGCTTCCCCACATTTCTCATAGTCTGTCACTTAGGCTGAAGCCATGTGACTAGTTCTAATCAATAGGCCATAAATAAAAGTGATGTGTGTCACTTCCATGTCCAGGCAGTTATCAAAAAAGACAGACGAGAGGCCACTAAGGTATGGCAACATTCAGCTTCTTGTTCTAGGTAGAAGGTATAAAGATTTTGTTTGATCATTTTTCCCTATAATGTACATGTACTATTTCATATATGCTTTTGTATTAGTTAGAGTTCTCCAGAAACAGACCAATAGGAGATATATGTGTATATATGTGTATATATGTGTGTGTGTGTGTGTGTGTGTGTGTGTGTGTAGCCTCATAATATACATTTAATATAAGGGATTGGCTTACAGGAGTATGACGTTTGAGAAATCCAAGATCTGCAGTCAGCAAGCTGGAGACCCAGGAGAGGTGACGGCATAAATTCTAATTGTGTCTGACTCAGAAAGCAGGGCAAGACCCATGTCCCTGCTCAAAAGTCAGGCAGAGAAAGCGAATTCTCCCTCAGTCTGTTTTGTCCTATTCAGGCCTTCAGAGGATTGAATGAGACCCATTCACATCGGAGAGGGAGATTGGTTTTACTCAGTCTTCTTAGTCAAATGTTAATCTCATCCAGAAATGCCCTCACAGACACTCAGGATAATGCTTGACCAAATATCTGGGCACCCTGTGGCCTAGATAAGTTGACACATAAAATTCTCCACCACAAGTCATAGGCTTTCATACACAAGCTTCATACACATCTCCTTAAACCATATTCGGTCTCCAAATGAACACAGTAACAAAATCATAATTCTGCTGCGATGATACAAATAGCTTCTGTGCAAACCCAAATTCAGGGTCTTTCCCAGAAGAGAAGGTAACATCCTTGAGTAAGGTTTACTCCTTGATATCCTGTAACTTAAACGCTAGGATGTAAAATTAACAAGACACATATCACTACATTTTATATTATATGATGAGGGGATAAAAGGGGGAAGAAAACAAAAATATTGGTTAATATATGTGTTAGTTCAGGCTGCTATAACAAAGTACCACAGACTGAGTGACTTACAAACCACAGATATTTATTTGTCACCGTTTTTGGAGCCTGGAATTCTGAGATCAGGGTGCCCGCATGGTCAGGTTTGGTGAGAGCTCTCTTCTGGACGGCAGACTGCTGATTTCTTGTATTCTCAAGTGATAGGAAGAGAGATAGCTGGATCTCTGGATTCTTCTAAGGACGTAAATCCCATTCATGAGTGTCTCATCCGCATGACCTAATTACCTCCCACAGGCTGCATCTTCAAATACAGTGGGGATTCAAGTTCCAGCGTATGAATTTTTGGAAGAGGGGACACACAGCACACACACACACACACACACACACGCACACACGCACACACGCATGCACGTACAAACATACAAGAAAATAATGAGGAAATACTCATGACAGTTGCAGTACTCATTCTGTGTGGTAATAGCTGCCATTTGTAACTATCTTCTATCCAGTCTGTATTCCCTTTGCCTTCAGCAAGCAGCTCAGCTGGTCAGAGTTCTTCACCTGGTGATTGAAACCATCATTTCTGAAAGGTCTCCGTCATTAGTGGTTCTGCCTGTAGTGGTTGTTGTGGTTTCCCGTTGACGTGGTAACACTAAACCCTAAAGGATCTCCTGTGTTCCTGACCTTACCTTCATTGTGAGGCAGCACTTCAATTTCCCCTGAATAGTCAGAATCAGTCACCCCAGCCGGGACTGTAACTCTCTTCTTTGCCTGTTGATTCAGACGCATGAGGAACCCAAAGGAGCCAGATGTTGGTCCTCACTTCCCGTTCGATGGGATCATTGCTGTGTCTCCTGGTGGAGGCATCCCTTACTTAGTACTTACTAAGGCACCCCTTACTAAGTTCCAGGTCAGCAGGGCGTAGAGTCAGGAGAACAAGAAGCAGAAGTGTTGCTATTGGATCACTAGGGGCAATCCTGAGGGGTGCCACTCTTGTTTCCACCCCTAGATTCCTGGACCTATGAATCTGGGCTATGGGAGAACGAGCACCTTTTTGGTTGTAGGAGGGGTCAGCTTCAACAACTTATCCTTTACCTCAGAAGGGATATGCCCACATGCTCACACTCTTTACCATTGGAAATAAAGTCGTTACAATCTTTGAATCTAATTAGATAGAGATTCTACTCCAGGAACCTCCAGATGAACTCAGAATATCATTATTGGTATTCTATTCCTCCAGAACTATACTCAGTACCTCTGTCCGTGTTAGGATTCTCCAGAGAAACAGAACCAATAGCCGATTCCTAGGTGGATCCCTACCTCTATCTCTAACTCTTCCTATATGAGGAGATTTATTGTATGGAATTGACTCATGTAACTGTGAAGGCAGAGAAGTCCCCACATCTGCAGTTGGCAAGCTGGAGATCCAGGACAGCCAATGGTCTAGTTCCAGTCTGAGTACAAAGCCCTGAGAACCAAGAGAGCCAATGGTGTAAATTCCAGTTTCAGTGTGAGTCGAGTCCAAGGGCAGAAGACCAATGTCCCAGCTCGAAGAAAATCAAGCAGAGGGTGAATTCTTCCTTACACAGTCTTTTTTTTTTTTTTCTATTTAGACCTTCAAAGGATTGAATATGTTCCTCCCATATTGGGGGGGGGGGTGCCATCTGTTTTACCTAGTCTTACAATTCAAATGTTAATCTCATCAAGAAACACCCGCACAGGGGCACCTGGGTGGCTCAGTCGGTTAAGTGTCCAGCTTTGGCTCAGGTCATGATCTCTCAGTTCGTGGGTTGGAGCCCCACATTGGGCTCTATGCTGACAGCTCAGAGCCTGGAGCCTGCTTCAGATTCTGTGTCTCCCTCGTTCTCTCTGCTCCTTCCCCATTCGTGCTCTCTCTCTCTCTCTCCCAAAAATAAATAAACATTAAAAAAAAAAAAAGAAACACCCCCACAGACCCACTCAGAACAATGTCTAACCAAATATCTGGCCATCTCGTGGCCCAGGAAAGTTGACACATAAAATGAGCCATTATAGCTTTTTCATAGGTTTGCTATTTTTTCCACAATTCTTTGTGAATTACACAAATTAGAATGGGTGAAGGATGATTCCTCCCAAATATTCTAGGCAAAGAAAATATTATCAATTAATGCTGTTGGCATGTTATATCACAAATTATTAGTTGGTACATAAAAGATTTTTACCACAATGTTTTTATTACAGATTTAATCTTTTTACAACACAAAATGATTTATTTCCTTTACTCCTTTAGTGATTTTTAACTTAAAGTATTTTGTCTGATATTACAATTTCCACTTGTGTTTTCCTTTGTTAGTGTTTTCCTGATATTTTGTTTTTTATTTTATTTCTGAATGATGTGTGTAATTTTTAATAAACGTTGCTTTTAAAAGCACTTAGTTTAATTATCAAATTTTACTCCTCTTAAGGGGCAATATATTTCACAGTCGAAATTTACTATCAAAACTGTATGGTTGGTTTTATATCTGCCATTTTGTCTTATACTTCCTTGTTTTATTTATCTTGCTTTATACTTTATTTTGTTTTATTTGTTCTTGTTTCGGTCCATTTGCTTTTACTATAGAAACTCTCTTGTTTATTGTTATTTTATTTAGCAATTTAGAAGAGAGAGATGAGCAAACATCGGCCTGGCGAGAGACTTCAGGGCACTTGAACCTCAAGGTCTGGAGAAAATGAGGCAAGCCTGTAGCAGGTACGATTTGCTTCAAAACACAGCGGCTGGCTGCTTAATTCATGTCACAGGACAGCTGCAGCATGAGTTTAATTGTAGGTAGAAAAGACTCTATAAGCTTTTTATACTGAGTGGCATTAATACTCTGATCTTTAAAATTGCAAGCCACGTGATTTCAGCGTGCTGTGGAGTGGTCTGGCAATATGCTAGGATATTGTTAGGCCAGGCCTGGGTAGACACCTGTACCTTTGCTGCCCAAATTCTGGATTTGCATCAGCGACCAAAACGACTCACCTTTGATTCATGTGTCCTGTTTACAGCCCTAGTTACACCAGGCCGATGTTTGCTCATCAGAGCATTTGCTTCTTTGCTGAGTCCGAATCTTTCTATGAGTTTTAGCCTCTTTGGAAACAGTCGCTTCATTATTTTCTTTACATACACACACACACACACACACACACACACACACACACACGTCTAGTTACAGCTCTAGGATGGACTTGGGATGGACTAATGCACCTGAGAAGTCAGGTTGGTCAGACCTACACAATTTCATATAAAGGGGCAGTAGAATCAGGCGTAGGGTCCAGGACTGAAAATGTGTCCTGGAGAGAAAATGTGGAGCTGGTGACAAAGGTGGCCGGCATGGCATATTTCTACTCTTGGCCAAAAGAGAACAACAGATCAAACGTGACTCTGAGGGAGGTGCCGCAGGGTGCACAAAATGTGCACAAAATCACACGAAATTGGTAAATGTCCCACGAATTAATTTCAAGCTAGGAGAATTTTTTTTTCCTTCTGGGATATTAGTTCTCAGGTTTTGTATTCTTGACCAACTGGCATCCCACTATGGCTGAAGCCAGGATGGTCTTCTCCTTCCCCTTGACATTTTTTGTGGCTGCTCTGGTTTTTGACAACACTCAGCATGGAATCCTACAAATAATTTGGGCTAGGATGATAACTGAGGGGTTAGGGATGGCTTGTTCTCTAAACGTTGTTGGTGTGGAGTTAGCGTCGAGATGATGTTGTGTCTCTTATTAGATCATTAAATGCTTTATAAACAAGGCCCATGGGGTATGTGACATCAAATTAATCCAAGCTGTGAGACTCTAAAAGCGATTGCACGTATTCTGTTAAGAAGGAGCCAAGCTGCCGAGAGCATTTCGCCACCAGTCAGGCTAAAAGAACTGTTCTCCCTGACATTGAGGCACATGAGAGGATGATGATCATTCTTTAAACTGAAAATTTTGAACTCCGATTTTTTACTTGTGAGACTACAAATATTTGATTTTGGATTTTAACATTCTTGTACTTTGGGAAGCGTGAGATTTAAATTTTTAAATGTCTGTTTCAGAGTTTGATAATGGAGGAGACTCTTCTCTTGGCATACGGTAGGGCGAGACTTTTTATCATTAGAGTCACTTTATATGTGTTTTAGTATTGAGTTTTGCAAGGTCATTCACATTTATTCCAAACAGTTGCTTCTGGGTGACGGGAACATAAATCCCAACAGGTATAAGTTCACTGACTTGATCCTTTGCTGTAAAAAGAATCTTCATCAGGTGCATTGCTAGGTGAGCTGAGCCAACATCTTGATAAATGAGGCATTGGCTTAGTCAACGGATGGTGGCAATGAAAGAAGTATAGTGAGTGGGGGAGGCAAATTCCCATCCAGAGTGAGTCTCTGTTAATGTGAGAACCAACTGAAGCTCCTTCCACAATGGAAAAGATCCAATGTAATCAGGCTTTACTGGTTAGCTGGCTGCCCCCAATTTGTTATGGTGCCCGCTTTAATGTTTTCTTTTAACGTTTATTTATTTTTGAGACAGAGAGAGACAGAGCATGAATGGGGAGGGTCAGAGACAGAGGGAGACACAGAATCTGAAACAGGCTCCAGGCTCTGAGCGGTCAGCACAGAGCCCGACGCGGGGCTCGAACTCATGGGCCGCGAGATCACGACCTGAGCCGAAGTCGGACGCTTACCCGACTGAGCCACCCGGGCGCCCCTGTTACAGTGCCCCTTTTAAAAATCAACATTGGTCTTTGCCATTGGACATTTGCGCAGTTGGACTGGTGGTAGTTAGATCTGCCTCGAGAAGGAGAAATTCATGGTGTTGGACCCATAACCTCTGGCTCTGGCATCTTTCCATTTTGTTCTCAAGCCCACCGAGCAGTTACTGGCTGGCTTAGAAAGGGACTGATGTACATTAGAGCAGATCACCTTGTACGACACTTCGCTGAGAAGATCCTATGCAGTCAGCCCCGTAGGGAGTGTTCACGTGAGACACAATTATTCTTCTTCGAGCCTCTTCTTAAAAGTCCACATCTACCTACGTGGCAGAGGTCTTTGCGACAAATACAGTCATTCTTCCCTCCCAGTTCAAAGCTGCCATTCTCACAGGATGTTTGGCAAATGGGTCACCATAGCTCACATGAAACTATTTGCCTCCAACACCTAAAGAAGCATAAAAAGCCTCATGTCTCTTTCTTAGAGGAAAGAGCTACCCGGTAGAGTAAATTCTATTTCACATCGTATTGTGATCATTTTTATCTTCTCTGGCCCCCTGGACATTCTAAAAATTCACTGAAGCGACCGACTTCTGATTTGTGTGTGTGAAATTCTATGCTGCCTCACATTTGTCCCACCGAAGAATCAAGGGCGCCTGCGATTTCTGGCTCACCTTCATCAGCGTAGTGAACCGGCCTATATACCCTGTAGGGTGATGAAACCATAGGTCCTTGAGAAGTAAACAGTCGCAGAGACTCAGAGAATGGGCGTAGTCCGAGCCAACGTAGGGAGGATGCACTGCTGCCACTGACAAATGAAAAAGAAATCGCTCTGGCGATCTTCACAGATGATATGGGTAACAACGATTGCATAGTGGAAATTTGCAGTTGTGTTGACTCACTACAGTCAAGGGACAAAATCTGGGCGTCTATTGCCACTGAAGTCATCTAATTGCCTTTCAGGTAAATGCATGTTCATCGTCCACGTTGCATCTCCCAACTGTGCGTGCTATCCAGGCAAGTTAAATGAGGATGTATAGGAACTGCCACAACTTAATCTCATGCAGTATTGTTTTCCTTTATTCATCTTGTGGGGAGGAACAGAATTCTGTGAGCTCTCCCACTATAATGGCTTTTGCTCCATGTTTTGGGGAGACAACGGGATCTAGGGATTTTGCTTTCAATGATGCATTTAGAATCTGTGTTCTTCATCCTGTGGATGCGATGGACAAATTAATGGAGTTTCTGGCCCCACCGTAATATAGATTTGGGTATACCTATAAACTGCAGCTCTAATTGGTGGGCTCATGATGGTGTCTGGGTCTGTAGAGATTGGCATTAGCTCAGGTCAAACAATCACCAAAAGGTACGGGTATTTCCCTTCACTGCTATATGTTCACCCTGATACATAATGGCTGGTCTCTTTGGGAAAGGCCAGAAGAAATATCAACACTACATACTTCTGGCAGTGTCACAGGAGCCTTGAAGATATCCGGATTCCTTTTTCATTCAAGGGTTTCTAGGTTTGTTTCTAGGTTTGGACATTGGGTAATGAGCTGGGCCGTTCCATCATTACAGTTCAAATCTTATCCCCATTCAGTAGATAGAGAGGTTTTATATTTTCAGTGACTTAGATAAAGTGGGACCTTAGGATACTTCCCATCCAATTTGGTCTTAAGAATCCATATTTATATTACCACTGGCGCAGATCCCTATGGTTAAAACATTGTGGCTACCACTTTGGTCTTGCTTAAAACCAGGGAACAGCGGTCACCCTGTCTCTAATGGTTGCATATGGTCACATGACCTCTCTCGCTTCTAGACCAATTTCCACTGAACACCTAGACCCCATTTCAATGATAACATCCACCACTGAGGTAGGCACTTATGGGCTCTGGCCATATACTTGCTGACCTCCGAGCTTGAAGGACAAAGTGTGCCAGGTTAGGATAAAATGAGTAGTCCCTCCATGATGGCTTTGAGAGGGTTAGAGTGACCATAGCCCAAGTTTATTTGCTTCATGGTGCATGAATGAGTCAGCACAGTTAAAGGCACAGACTAGGTGAGATCAGACACTCCGGTCACCTGAATTTTGGCAAAACTGAAGGAAGAAAGGCAGACTCACAGGCAAGTTCTGTTTCCAAAGGAATAGAACCAGTCCACGGGTGAATGTATAAACAAGCTGCAGTGTTGGACTTATCCAAGTTAATGAAAGTCAGCGAGTTATTGTGCAGATATGTACCCGGAGTTTTTGGATCATAGCAACCAAATAAGATCTACGTGTCTTATCAGCGAGGTAATCTGATGTTATTAGTTGGCAAGTTTGGAGTAGAGTGCAATGACCTAAGGCTTCAAAATACCTCAAGGAATTCTGTTGAGCCATGGCTCATAGAACAGTATTTCTCAAGGGTGGTGGTATACTTCTGCCCAATAGTGTCACAAGTCTCTACAGCACCACTTGGTCTAACCCCACCCTTTTGACATAGAGAGGATACACAATATTGTATCTTGTACTCGCCTGGTATTGACTTTCAGGATGGAGTCACTTTCTCAGGTACAAGAGGATGCATAAATAAAATGCTTGTTCAAGGAGTCATAGACTTCCAGAGAATAGCTATAGGTACACAGGGCTTATCTGATTCAGCCCTGTAATCAGAGGCTGATTCTAGGCACAGAGATGAGAAAGTTTTCCCAGTCATCAGGTTGAATTCTGTACTGCCGTACGTGAATTTTCCCCACTTTTTTGCTCCACGTTGTTGGGAAAACTAGTAAATATACAACCAAACACTGCTGTATGGGTTTTATGAATGTTATATTGACAACGATAACATTCTGGTTATATTTTCAGATCAGCAAAACTCATAAGAGAAATGCACTGGTTGTACCAATAGTCATGTGCTATGGGTCATATGAGACCAATAGTCATACCACGTTGCTAAACAGAATATGAAAACCGTTTCTAGTGGAGATGTGGATTCTTCAAATGCTAAATCATATCCTGCATATTTTCTGTGCTGTGTGACAATTTACCGCAGATTCAGCTGCTTAAAACAACACACATCTATCATCTCAGTTTCTGTGGGCCCGGAGTGCAGGTGTGACTTCACCAGGTCCTCTCCCGGGCTGCAGTCAAGGTGTTGACTAGAACTGGGTTCTCCTCTGGAGGCTCAAGTAGGAAAGTCACTAAAGTTGTTGGCAAAACCAATTTTCTCGTGGCTGTTACACGCATAGCGGTTTGCTTCTTCAAAGTGAGCACAGAAGAGGGCGATGGTTAATTTCATGTTTCAACTTGAATAGTGTTTTTGGCTGACATTAACACTTAAAGCAGTGATCTTTGGATAGAGCAGATGGGCTTCCATAATGTGAGTGGGCTTTGTCCAATCAGACAAAGGCCTGAATAGAACAAGAAGACTGGCCTCCCCAGGCAAGGCGAAATTTTCCAGCAAACTGCCTTCTAACTTTATTTGCATCAGAAGCTTTCCTGGGTCTCCAGCCCGCTGGCCCACACTGCAGATTTGGCACTCGCCAGCCTCCATAATTGCACAAGGCAGTTCCTTATAATTTAGTAAGGATATTAAGTATTCAAATAGAAATAAAGATAATTTAATAATTTAATAAAAATATAAATATGTTTATATGTTTTTATATATATCAATGTTTTTCTCTGAGGAGTCCTGATTAATAAAAACTTCAGAGCTAGTCAGCTACCAAGATGGAATCTTACCAAATGTAAAATGTATGGTAAATAAGAGAGTGACCTCCCAGTGCCTTTACCATATTTCATTGACCGAGAAGCAAGTTCTAGGTCGCATCTACACTCTGGAAGAGGGGATTATACAAGGGTGTGAACATGAGACCACGGGGGATCTCTGAGGCCACCTTCAGGTCTGTCTGCCACATCCTTTATACTTTTAACCAAAAAACAGTATAGAACAATTAAACATCGGACACAGCGGCAGACATACTCTGGGCTCTCAGCTTAAGCTCAATGCACCTTGAGCATCTGTCAGCATGGCAAAGGAACCTCCAAAAGAGAGGAACCAAATCTGCCACCCCCAGCTGGGGTAACGTGGCTATTATTTATGAGAATGCAGGAATGGATAGTTGGGGATGTGGACAACGTAATGGGGAGATGGAATGACTCTCCTCACTGGAAAAGTGGGGAGGAGAGAAGCAGGAAGAGGGACCTGCCTTTTCTGCTGGAAAGGATAGAGCCATCAGTACCCTCCTGCCTCAGAAAACAGA
Organism: Panthera leo; assembly: GCF_018350215.1. NCBI lineage: Eukaryota > Metazoa > Chordata > Mammalia > Carnivora > Felidae > Panthera > Panthera leo. The sequence continues at coordinate 17,884,057 of NC_056687.1, read as the reverse complement.
GATTCTAAGAGGCCAAAGGAGTTTCAGCTGCAGGTTAGGGAGGAGAGTGAATCCTACAGATTTTCCCAGGCTTTACGGATCACGGAATTTGACTCCTACACAGCCTCGGGCGCAAAAGAGTCTACCCCTGGGAATGCGGTTCCAGGACAGACCCAGGCTCTGCTATGATGTGGCCCATCTCAAGGCACCTCATCTGGGGCATCAAGGTCAAGACAGCAAGAACGGAAGGTGTTGACCTGGCATAAGGGGCAGCAAATCTGGTGTCACTGAGGGTGGTGGCAAAATTCCCATCACTGAGGAAAGAATGGGACTTAGAAGGAGAGCCTAACCATTCGTCCAGCACAGGGCCTTCCCCAGAAATTTGATATCGTTGCCAACAGAGGAACGATCGGTAAGCTCCTTATTATACTTCTTCAGATTGATGGAAAATATGAAAATTTTATAATATGGATATAATCACATTCATATGTTATGGGGATTCAAGATAGAGTGTCAAGGTTTCCAGCATGTATTAAGTACGCAGTAAATATTATTTTTATTTCCAATTAATGAGAAGAAACATCCAAACCGGTATCTACTTGAAAACCTTTTTTGAGGTAGAGATCATTGATTTGACTAAAATATTTTTAATTAACGTAGGATTTGGGAAAATTCAGATAGCTAAAGCAATCTGTACAGTTGTTTTTTTTTTTTTACTCTAATCTAAGCTCTTTTCACTACCTTCGTAATTTGCATGTAGCTAGGAATTGACTGACAGATATGGCAAAACATATATAAACAAAGGCATTTGTTTACTCTTGTTCCTATTGGAGTGGGTAAGAGAGAGCGCGCTGGTGGGCTGGCCCACGAGAACTTGAATTAGGATAGGATCTTGGAAGACCAAATAGGCTGTGGACATTGACCTGAAGCTACCAATGAACAAGTATAATTCAGAATTGATTCTTATTATAAAAGATGAAGCAGAATAGTATCAAGGGATACTAATAAGTATGAGGTATAGAGGATGGCCAATAAAGGAGTCAGGAGCTAACTAGAACATAATCTAATGGAAAAACAATAAAACCATCCAGGCAAGGCCATCTTCATGGGCATGGGACCCATAGAGTCATAGGTGGCCTTACACTAATAAAGGTTTCTGTGCTTGGCTTAATGTTCTGCCACTGTCATCATGAACTTCTTAATAATTTTTCAATAAGGGGTCTCTCATTTTCACTTTGCACTGAACCCTCCAAATGTTGTAGCCAATTCTGCATCCAGGGCCCAGGTCTTTGATAAAGATGAGGGGTAAAAGATATAGTATCGTAGCAGGATGGCCTCAAGGATGGTTTGGAGTAAAGGACACAGCCACGTGGGCATTGATAATAGGTAAATGTGACAATTCATCTTGAGCGAACTGCTATTAAATATTCAGGGTCCAGAGTTTACCGACTGGAAAATTTTTGAAGTCAAAGATTTGTATTTGTATTTTGTGTTTTTTTTTTAATTGCTGTTACTGTTTAGATAGTTCTTTAAAAGATTTTTAATGATCCCCCTTCTCCCTCCCTGAAGTCGCTTGTGACTCTGTTTATTAGTCTCCCTATCACCTTGCCAGACTGATTAAATATTAAAGGGAAGAGCTGTGAGAATTTTAAGGGGAAATCAGTGACACACACACACACACACACACACACACACACACACCGTGTTAATATCCAAAAAGAGAATTGTTATTTTCAATATCATATACAAGTAAAGTCTTAATAATATGCAACACGTCATTTTGTATAGATTTGTGCAATGTTTTGTGAAACCAAAATTGACAACTTAGGTTTGTTTTTAGAGATGGCTTCCAAAGACATTGGCATTGCCTATAAAAAGTAGTTTAAAACAGAATATAGGCAGCAAGAATAAAAACAAATGAAATAAGCAGTCTTATTTATTTATTCTTTTGCTATTAGACAGTTCCAGATGGCAATTCACAGTCACAAAATTTATTCTGAAAAATTGTAAATAAAGTCAACACTAGTTTTCTGAAAAGAGTTTTTTTCCTGGGCTGTTCTCTCTCTCTCTCTCTGCCACACACACCTCACACACACAGAGGTGCACACACAGTCCCATCGCTTCACACACATACAATCATAGCTCATCTTTCTTCCCCCATCATCCCTATTTACTAGACTGAGCCAGCAATGGAAAAAATAATAGGAAAAAGTGGCCATGCAGAAAGAATCCATAAAGACAAATTTACGTTTTTCATTTGAGGTCAGGAGGTAGCATGAAACTCGCTATATATTGTAGCCTACCCCCCAGGCGATGCTCTCTTGCGATCCCAGTGGATGGAGGTGGGTTGCTTGGAATGTAATATGTCACGATGCCCATTCTTACCTCTAATGATCCCACCCAGTGAGGTGACCTGAATTAGCCTCGTGGGACAGAACAAGGGTAGATTATGTATGTGGTCATATTTCATGCCTTGATAAGCATGAACTTAATGAGTTGCATTACCTCATCTAATTATTTTTTTTAAATCAACAAATAAATATTTTACCTATTACACTGTCTCGCAGAAGAGAGACAAAGGGTTCATTCAGACTAGATTAAAAGTCTACCACAACCACCAACACAAACGAAGGCAACATGTCCCAACCAGATATACAACAACAACAACAAAAAACACAGCAGCTATTCCAGCCAGAAAGATACAAAGGTAGTGCCCTGAATTCTCCGGAGAATATGTGGATGCTGTCCATGATCCCCCACCCTCTGGGGGATGAGCTTTCCGCAGCCAGGAAGGAGCAGCAGCCCTCAGAGTGCAGGTGTTTCTGAGTCATCGGAGAATCAGGCAGACAACCCACAAAGCTATAGTTGGTGCAAAATGAGATTTTTAATCTGTTTCTTGCCTTAAAGAGTCTATTAAAAATATTTCCTAAAAAATTAAAAATGGAATTACCCTATAACCCAGCAATTGTAGTACGAGGCATTTATCCAAAGGATATAGGAGTGCTGTTTCGATGGGACACGTGCACCCAATGTTTATAGCAGCACTATTGACAATAGCCAAATGATGGAACAAGCCCAAATGTCCATTGACTGCTGAGTGGATTAAGATGTGATATATAACACAGACACACACACACACACACACACACACACACACACACACTGGAAAACTACTTGGCAATGAAAAAGAATGAAATCTTGCCATTTGCAACAATGTGGATGGAACTGGAGGGTATTATGCGAAGTGAAATAAGCCAGAGAAAGACAGGTAGCATATGATTTCACTCATGTGGAATTTGAGAAACTTAACAGATGATCATAGGGGAAGGAGAGGAAAAATAAGATAAAAACAGACAGGGAAGCAAAGCATAAGACTCTCAAATACAGAGAACAAACTGAGGGTTGATGGGAGTGGAGGGAAGGGTAAATGGGTGATAGGCATGAAGGAGGGCACTTGTTGGGATGAGCACTGAGTGATATATGTAAGTGGTGAATCACTGGGTTCTACCCCTGGAGCCAAGACTACACCATTTGTTAACTAACTTGAGAAGCAAAACAAACAAACAAACAAACAAACACCAAAATAACACAACTCAAACAAACCCCAAACATGCAGAATAAACTTTTCGAAGTTGAAAAAAAAAATGTTGCCTATGAAGTGAAATCTATGCTCAGTCATCACCTAAAAGAACATGGATACTTCCCTCCAAATGGCCATCAAGTAGCTTTTCATGAAGGCTCAAATGGCATCTCCTGTGACTGTCAACATTTTTTTTCTTCCCTCTCTGTGAGTTCTTTTACATTTTCTCCTCTTACCCCTAACCAGTTTGGTCTTAGACTCACGGACAGACAAGCTGACCAGATCTATTATTCCAAAATCACAAAAGGCATCATATTAATAAAGTGGAAAGAACATCCTTTTCATAGAATGAAAAATGCCATTTCATGAAACAAAAAGGGCATTCCTTCCATTTCAGCACTTAAAATAGCGCTTGGAAACATTCTGTTGGATTACAGACATTCTTTGATGTAGGACCAAATCAGATGAAGATTTTCATAAGGTAGCAAATGAGCAAGATTTCATAATGTCCTCATGGCGATCTTCCTTTTTTGTAAATCTTGCTAGCATTAACTAGGACATTGAGATACCAGAGTTGTTGATATTTGGACTTCAGATGTTTCCTAATTCAGGAAGGCTGCAACGGCTAAGTATTTCTAGCACTTAGTTGTATTTAAACATTTTGAAATTTCCCCCTTATCAGAACTTGCCTTTGTCAAAACTTGTCAATTTAAATTTAAATAAACGGCAACTTAAAAGATAAGGTAATATACATTCATGCTTGTGCTCACACACACATGCATATGCATATTTTAATACACGTGAAATATACATGTGATAGGTCTGTTACATATAATGTGTAGAGTTTTCCGGGTTGGTTACTATTTTGAATATTCTGCTCTCTAGACGATGGTCATGTGTCAGGACATGTTCTGATTCAGAAAATACATTCAGAAATACGTTCATTGTCAAGCCTCATACGTCAAGCTTAGCCTTTCGTGTGTAAAGGTGTGAGCCCAGGTTCAAGTACAACTCTGTAACAGACTTGCTGTAAGTTTCCTGGAATTTGCTAAAGATCAGGGCTTCGATTTTCTTGTCTCAGAGGCAGGTATGTATACTTCTTAACTTACATACTTCACAGGGTTATTTTTGAGAAACAAGGAAAATGTGAAAACACTTTTGAATCTATAGAACATTTTACAAACACACCTGTTTTGGGGTCCACAGCTCTATCCATTATTTTGAGAAAAAAAAAAGTGCTTGAGTTCCAGCGTAAATTGTTCAGTGAGTTATCTTTCACAATGTTAATGTGAAATCAAAGAGAAAAGAAAATAAAAGAGTCACTGAATCACAGAAAAATGATTTCTTAGAAGACAGAGATTGTACTTGAAACATACAATAATGTCTTCTAGACACCTGATAAATGATAAGCAATTTTTTCAATTTTCATGGAATGATGGCATGTCTAAAATTAGGTTAAGAAATGAAGGCAGTTTTCTTAAATGTATTTTACCATGGAAAATCAAACACAAGAGGGCATCCCTACATTTGTTTAAAACGATTCCCCAAAATAGATTTCAGATACTCAGTATGTGTTTTCCATTTGATCTAATAGCTCCTTACATGCCTGAAACAGAGCACGCTTCCTAAAATTTATTAGTCCCAAATATCACAGTATTTTCACGTTATGATCTTCACATCCTATCCATAAAATACTCTCCCTCGTGAGGCTATAACTCCTTTTTTGGCTTAACAAATATTTTCAACCTACTCAGTGACTTAAAGTTAGAAAAATCTAACAAAGGCTAATGTGTATTGACAGGGACACGAATACTCAGAATTTTAAAGCCTAAACGATAAACCTACCGAAAGCTCTCAAATCTGTCTCTTGCCTATCCCTCCCTCTCATTTTGTCCAGCTATGACGCAAACCCCAGTTCTGTCAGCAAGTCCAGAGGCAGCCCAATTTGATTGAAGGTCCCTGAGGAGGGGCTCTGCAGTCAAAATCTTCTCAGGTCTGAGGTATGTGAGGAGCAAGTTCATAGAAATCACACACAAGTTGAGCCAGAATACGCAACGCAGAAAGAAGGCTTAACCTCTGCCCCCCCCTTCTGGAACAGAACTTTGGAATACGCAGGAGAACACAGTCAGACCTTGTTTTATTGCACTTCACTTTATTGTGCTTCACAGATACTGTGTGTCTCACAAAGCCAAGGTTTGGGGCAGCCCTGTGTTGAGCAAGTCAATTGGCACCATTTTCCCAACAGCATTTGCTTACTTCATGTCATTTGGTCAATGTGGTAATTCTCACCTCATTTCAAACAATTTTATTATTACTGTGTTTGTGGCGGTGATCCATGATCCATGATCTTTGGTGTGACTGTTTGTAATTGTTTTGGAGAGCCGCCCCCACACCCCTAGAAAACAGTCGACTTAATTGATAAATGTTGTGTGTATTCTTCACCAACCAGCCATTCCCCATCTTGTTCCCTTTCCTTGGGCCTCCCTAGTCCCTGAGACAAAATAATATTGAAATGGAGCCAATTGCTAACCCTACAATGGCCTCTAAGTGTTCAAGAGAAAGGAAGTCACACATGGCTCACTTTAAATCCCAAACTAGAAATGATTAAGCTTAGTGAAGAAGGCATTGGCAAAAGCCAAAACCCAAACCTAGGCCTTTTGTGCCATGTGGTCAGCCTGGTTGTGAATGCAAAGGAAAAGGCTTGGAAATTAAAAGTGTTACTCGAGGGGCCCCTGGGTGACTCAGTTGGTTCAGCCTCTGACTCTTGATTTTGGCTCAGGTCATGACCTCATGGTCGTGAGATCAAGCTCCGCACTGGGCTCTGCGCTAAGCATGAAGCCTGCTTAAGATTCTCTCTTTCCCAATCCCTCTGCCCCTCCCCCTATCTCTCTCTCTGTCTGTCTGTCTTTCTCTCTCTCTCAAAAAAAGTATTACTCCGGTGGACATAAGAATGACTAGAAAGCAAAACAACCTTCTTGCTGGTATGGAGAAAGTTTTCGTGGTTTGGAAAGAAGATCCAACTAGCCACAACATTCCCTTAAATCAAAGCCTAATCCAAACAGGGGAAGGCCCTAACTCTCTTCAATTCTAAGAAGGCTCAAAGAGGTGAGGATGTTGCAGAAGAAACGTTTGAAGCCAGCAGAGGCTGGTTCCTGAGGTTTAAGGAAATAAGCCATCTCAATAACATAAAAGTTCAAGGTTAAGCAGCAGGTGCTGATGTAGAAGCCACAGCAAGTTATCCAGAAGATCTAGCTAAGGTGATTAATGAACACGGCCACACTAAACAATAACAGATTTTCAATGTAGATGCAACAGCCTTTTTTTTGGAAGATGATGCCATCTCGGACTTCCATAGCTAGAAAAGAGAAATCAATGCCTGACTCCAAAGCTTCAGAGAACAGGATGACTCTTGCTAGGAGCTAATGCAGCTGTAACCAGAACTTGGGAGAAGTTGATTGCAACCCTCATGGGTGATTCTAAGGGGTTCAAGACGAGTGGAGGGAGTAACTGTAGATGTGGTGGAAATGGCAAGAGAACAAGAAGTAGAAGTGGAGGCTGAAGAGGGGACTAGACTGCTGCAACCTCATGATAAAACTTGAACAGACGAGGAGTTACTTCTTACGGATGAGCAAAGAAAAGTGTTCTCTTGAGATGGATCTACTCCGACATCCTGGAGACGCTAGGAGAATTGTTGAAATGACAACAAAGGATTTAGAATGCTCCACGAACTTAATTGACAACACAGCAGCAAGTTTGGAGAGAATTTAGTCCAACTTTGAAAGACGTTTTGTGGGTAAAATGCTACCAAACAGCAATGCGCGCTACAGAGAAATTGTTCAGGAAAGGGTCAATCGATGTGGCAGACTTCATTGTCGTCTTTTTTAAGAAGTTGCCACAGCCATCCCAATCTTCAGCAACCACAACCCTAATCAGTCAGCAGCCATCAACGTTGAGGCAAGACCTTTCACCAGCAAAAAGATTATGACTCACTGGAAGCTCAGAGGATAGTTAGCATTTTTTAGCAATAAAGTATTGTTTAATTTTATCTAAAAATTTTTAATGTTTAATTATTTTTGAGAGAGAGAGAGAGAGAGAGAGAGAGAGAGAGAGAGAGAAACAGAGCACGAGCAGAGGAGGAGCAGAGAGAGAGGGAGACACAGAATCCAAAGCAGGCTCCAGGCTCTGAGCTGTCAGCACAGAGCCCGACGCCGGGCTCAGACTCACGAACCACAAGATCACGACTTGAGCTGAAGTGAGACGCTTAACCAACAGACCCACCCAGGCACCCCAGAAATGAAGTACTTTTAAATCAAGCAACGTACATTTTTTTGGCGTAATGTTGTTACGTACTCAATAGACCACACTAAAATGTAAAAATAACTTTTATATGCACTGGGCATCAAAAAAGTTTTTTGACTTGCTTTATTGCCATGGTCTGAAACCAAACTCACAATATCTTCAAGTTATGCCTGTGTATTTTAATAGGGAAATGCAGACACTGTCTGCATGTGTGTGTGTGTGTGTGTGTGTGTGCGCGCGCGCGCGTGTGTGTGTGTGTGTCTGCGTGTCTGTAATGTCAGTGGTGGTAGGTGCTAAGATATGAGACAGCATGATAAGGAGGTGCTATGTTGGGCAGACTGTTGAAGACCTTTCTGATAAAGTGTATTGCAAAAAACTCTGTGATGGCATTTAAGATAGCAGAAATAGAAAGTGCAGAAATACTGAAGTTACAGCACTTTTGATATCTTTGAAGAACATAAAGATGCCAATGTAGCTAAAGCAGAATGGATGAGCAGTATCCTGGTAGGATTTGAAATCAGAGAAATATCAGGGAGGCCCTTGTGGTTCCTTGTAAGGCATTGGCCTTTCTCTTGTATTAAAAAAGGAGGGCACCTGTGTGGTTCAGTCCGTTAAGTGACTCTTGATTTCAGCTCAGGTCACGATCTCACGGTTCGTGAGTTTGAGCCCCACATTGGGCTCGGCACTGACAGTGCGGAGTCTGCTTAAGATCCTCTCTCTTTCTCTCTCTCAAAATAAGTAAACATTTTTTTTTTTTAAAGAAACCAATGGAAGATTTTGAGGAGATGATGAGTTGATCAGACATTTTCTTTTTATGTTTTATGTTTTTTTTTTAATCTTTATTTATTTTTGAGAGACAGTGAGCGGGGGAGGGCCAGAGAGAGGGCGACACAGAATCGGAAGTAGGCTCCAGGCTCTGAGCTGTCAGCACAGAGCCCCACATGGGGCTCGAACTCATGGACCACGAGATCATGACCTGAGCTGAAGTCGAGTGCCCAACCGTCTGTGCCACCCAGGCGCCCACAGACATTTTCATTTTAAATACTACTTTAGATCATGTGCAGTAAAGTGATGCCAGGCAGATGAAAAAGGCGTGTTAGGAGACCGTCACAATGTCGAAGGTGAGAACTGGTGGTGGGTTAGACCAAGTTAGTAGCAGTGGAGATAATGAGAAATGGTTAGATTCTGGGTAGTATCCAAGGACTTGTTGAGGGATCCGATGTAGAAAGTGACAGAAATGGAAGAGTGACAAAAATGACTGTAATGCATTAGGCCTAAGAAGTTGGACAAATGGAGCTTCCGTCTACAGAAATGGGGAAGGCAGAGAGAAACAGCTTTCCAGCAGAAGATAAGGAATTTGGGTTTTCTGAACTGCTTATCAGGTATCCAAGTGGATATATTAAGCAGACAAATGAATACATTACGGGAGCTTGAAGATGAGTCAGTTGTGGAAAATGAGATTTAAGTGAGTCAATTGTGGAAAGATTAAACTGAAAGGCATTTGGACTAGATAAATTCCTCTGGGATTTCGTGACAGAAAATAAGGATCCTAGTGCTTGGGAAATTAAGAGAATCCTGTAAAGGAGACTAAGAATGAGAGATCACTGAGTTAGGTGGGTAACCGAAAGAAAGAAAAATTCCAGATATCAAGTGACAAAACGTTCAAGGAAGACTAGAGGGATCCGTGAATGTTATTCACAATATTGTTTGATAATTATTTTAGCCTCTGTTGAGTATGTAGTTACGTATACTATTTTGATTTCACATACTGGTTTTATTTCGCTTATTCTCTACTATTTTCTTGACCAAACTTGCCATACTAATTTTATTTTATCATTTTATCATTTTTATGCATTAAGTTTGACTCTCATTTTGTTCCTGCTTTTGCTGTTATTTCATAGTTCTACTCTCTTTCGGTTGAATCTTCGGTTCTTTATCTAACTGAATGGTTCTCAACCGGAGGCAGTATCTCGAGGAGGATAGAACAATCAGGCAATCTCTTCAACTCATTTTATGGAGCTACCATAACCTCAGTAGCAAAACCAGAAAAGGATCATGTAAGAAAATTAAATGATATGTTTACTTTACTCAGTTCACTCATGATGATCAAAGCAAAAATCCTCAACAGAATATTGGTAAGCCAAACTGACAAAATAAACAAGAGAAAACGTGACAATGTTGGGTTAAACCAAGCAATGCCTGACTGGTTTACCATCAGAAAATTCAATGTGTTTGTAACCCTATTAACAGGTTGAAGAAAGAAAAGTATGTTGATACCTCTATAGATGCAAAAACAGATGCAAATTTAATCAATTTGACATTCATTTATGATAAAAGTACAATAATAATAAACTTGGGTTGAAGAGAATTTATTTAACTTTCTAAAGAGCATCTAAAACATTGCAGACATTAATTACGAAACATTGAAAGCATTCTCTTTCAATTTGAAGAAAACCAGAAAACCCACTACAGCAAACTAGCCCTCCCCGCCTTTCTGTAAATACCTGCTGGCCATTTTCCAATTTCTGTCTTCTCAGGTAAGGGAGGCATGATTTCTTCCCTCTTCTTCTTCCTACACAAATCCCTAAAACCCTGACGTCTTGTTCCTGTGAAAGGTTTGTTTTCACTTGCTTAAATTTGGGGGTTACCTTGATACTTTTGGTGAAAGTGTTGCACATGGGGTTTTATATTTGCAATCTAGTCACTCTGTTTAGTTTTACATGGGGATTCACGGAGAGACACAGACTATGCCTCTGCCAATGTTGCCAGCTGCCTAGCATCACGGGTCTTTAACTTTTTCAAGGGAAAAGGACAATTTATTAATGGGCCTTTAATTTTTTGCATATGAGTGTAATCATAGAAAGTGGTGCAAATTTACACTGCCAACATTTTAATTCTGCTAGACTTTTATTATTTAGATTACGTGGGCTTTCTTGGTAAGCAAGAATGGACCGAAGGACTGGGGTAATTTACGATGCAAGATAAAATAGGGGTCATATATAGGTTTCTAAGCTCATTTAAAAAGGTTTTGGTGAAGGGGCATCTGGGTGGCTCAGCTGGTTAAGCATCCAACTCTTGATTTCAACCCGGGTCATGATCTCTTGGTTCATGAGATTGAGCCCTGCGTTGGGCTCCGTGCTGACAGTGTGGAAGTGCTTGGGATTTTCTCTCTGCTCCTCCCCCACCTGTGTGTACATTTTCTCTCTCAAATAAATAAATAAACTTAAAAAAAAAAAAAAGGTTTTGGTAAAAGTGGCTGAACGTTCATGCAGTGCCCGGCTCATTTCTCTAGTTTTCGAAAGATACATAGGAGCAGCCAAGGTCGTAGAGTGACCTCATGCTTCCCTAAGGGGACAGCCAGTGGCCCTTGCTGACAAAGGCTCATAATAATAGACTCAAGACTCCAGGTCTTCTCACATTAGACTTCCCATTACAGGGAGCAGTAGCCTCTTCATTGTTCTTATTTATGTCTTCAGCTTAAACCCTGGACTTACTTTGCGACATCCAAGGAGTTGATTACGGACCTTCCATGTTTTGAAGGCCAACTTCTCGTTACTTGCACGTAGGTTTGGCTCAGGCTTTTCCATTTATAAGGGCACCTGGTTGGTTCAATTGGTTAAGTGTCTGACCTCGGTTCAGGTCATGATCTCACTGTTTGTGTGTTCGAGCCCTGCGTCTGGCTCTGTGCTGACAGCTCAGAGCCTGGAGCCTATTTTTGATTCTGTGTCTCTCTCTCCCTCCCCCTTCTCTCTCCCCCCCCCCATCTTTCTCAAAAATGAACACTAAAAAAATTTTTTTTTTTAAATTCCATTTATATTTAATACTGTCTTAGTCAGGTTTCTCCATTCTTAACGTTCTGTTCTTCTAAAACCCCTCAGTACCAAAGTCTGTATTAGTTAGGGTTCTTCAGAGAAACAGAGCCAATCAGATGTATGGATGTAAAAGGAGATTTATTATAAGAAACGGCTTTCCACAATTATGAAGGCTGGTAAATTCAAATCTGCAGCATGGGCCAGCAGGTTGAAGATCCAGGAGATGCAATGGTAGAGATAAAGACTGTGAAGGTAGTTGGCCAGACAATTTCCCTCTTGCTCATGGCGGCTGGTCTTTTTGTTCTGCTCGGGCCTTCCGTTAATCGGATGAGGCCCACTCACATTATGGAGACCAATCTGCTTTCTCAATTAAAATGTTGATTTCATCCCAAAACACCATCTAGATTGACACATAAAATTAACCATCGCATTTACCTTGGGCTAGATTAAATTTTTAGACTGGGCATTCTCCTCCGTACCTAACAAAACAAAAACTTCATCATACTCTGTTCAAGAGTGATTTGTCTTTGGTTTACAATTAAGTCAATTCCATAGAGAATCAAGAGGCAGTGAGCCAAGGGGTGTTCTCAAACCCCACACCCCCCCCCCTTGTGATTCTCCTTTAAATCTGTTTAAATTATGTGTTTATCCCGAGTTAAAGCACAAAAACTTGTGACACAACATTTTATGGCTACAAATTCACATGATAGTAATTATGAATTTTTTCTTGAAGAATAAGCTCAAATTAACATGTAATAATGTTATTATATCTGAAACATACTCTAAATTTTTCTTATTTTATAAAAGAGCTACATAGTCTTTCCCTAAATTGGCATCACTTAAAAAATTTTGTGTATGTGTATTGATTTTTGTGAAAATTTTAAATACCTTCTTTTTAAGATCTTCCAAAAAAACACATAAAATTACATGTTTTTCTTCCCTAATTCTTACACATTATTGTCCTGTAATGGAGGATGGGAACACCGAGATGAAGAAGGAGATATTGATTCAAATAACAAGCAGCATTGTGTACCAGTGTAGACATTTGTTTCATTTTAACGCTCCTTATCTGGATCATTTCCATGTGTTTCCTGTAATTTCCATTCATTTCCCGCATGTGTGGGGGGTCTAAGCTGCATGCGGTGACAGAAGAGAGGTCTTGGGATAATAGTAGCTTGAGGCTCACTCTGAACTTTATCTTAAGTGCTACCTGTTCTCACCCATATTTTGGCACTGGACTGATTCTGTCCTGGCACAAGGAAGACTATATACTTATCTCCAGTTTTGCTGTGATGGTTTCTCAAGCTCCTTCTGTGAAGAGACTCTTCCTGGTTATTTGGTTTTGAAGGAAGAAATTCTGGACATCAGCACTGATGTTAACACACATTACTAAGTAGCTAAGCCAACCAGCACATATTTGATGCTCAACTAAGCATCCATTGTATGCCAGGGGAAGGGACAGTAAGATAATGTGTTTAAAAAAAAAAAAACATACTAAAATGAACAACAACCACAACAAAGCTCAGTTGAGTTTTATCCAGTTCGTGTGATATAGATCCAGGAAAAAAAAATCATCGATTAAAATATAGAAAATTGTACATGTTTGATGACCGTCATAATTTATTTCTGCTCCATTAATTTGAAAAGTTCTCCCTAACAGACTCATCAGTGTGTTTTTCAATGTTTCTGGTTCATCTCTTGTATATTTGTTGGGGAAAAATGGGTTTAATGTGCTGGGTCAAAATGAACTGTTGAAATTAATGTGAAGTAATCGACACGAAATAATTAAATTATGAGAAACTACATTTCAGTGAATCCAGGAAGTCTACTATTTATTTTTCTTAATTAGTTTAGTGTCAAAGGTACTTCTTATAAAATTTATGAGACACCATGAACTTAATAGCTTTTCCCAGATTTTAATGTACAGCAAATGCATCTTTGGTGAAAAATTGAAATTGTTTTTCTCATTTTGATTTGTGGCAGTGATATTTATCAGGTTCTGTTTCACAGTTCATAGTGTATTTTATTTCATGAGTGTTCTTTATTGATAGTGACTAAGCCATTTTATTCCCATTTCAGAGTAATTTAAAAATGATATATTTATATAATGCACACTTTTGGTCTAGTTCAAAGTAACAAATGAGGCATGTTATTATTTCTTTGTATTTAGTCCAAATTTTGGCAGAATAATTTCATAAGAATGCAAACACTCCATCTTCAAAGTAATGTAAGAAATTGCCGAAGAGTCCGCATCAGTTAATTCCCACTATACCGATCCATTGGCACAAAGTGAAGAAACCATAGTTTTGACTTATTTTAATCTGATAATGCCTCAATAAAAGAAAGCCAAAGATAATTTTAAAATATTAGTGCCTATTAAAGTCACCCAAGAAACACCACCCAGTCCATCCTTAAAGCCAGGTTTCATGGTCAAAGTCGAAGAAAATTTGAAATTTAGAAGTTGGTCCAATCAGTGCCTTGATTGAAAGGGAATCCACACAGGCCATGCCAAGTTGTGGAGCACATTTTTGTGATATTGAAAAACAGTTCTAGTTCTTTGGCTTTAAATATCTCAGTCACTCAACCTACTGACTAGTGTGCAAAAGATTTTTGTCAGTCTGAGAACATGTCTACACTCCCTTGCAGTCGAATTTTTCTTTTATTTACCTATTTTGAGACAGAGACAGACAGAGAGAGAGAATCTTAAGCAGGCTCAGAGCTGCCAGCTGTGGACCTGACACTGGGCTTGAACCCATGAACTGTGAGATCATGACCTGGGCCCAAATTAGGAGTCAGGCGCTTAACCCACTGAGCCACCCAGGCACTCCTTGCCGGTCAAATTTTAATCTCTATTCTGAAGACTTGGCATGATCTTTTATTTAATTCACAGGTTTCTGTATCAGTTTTTTTGCTGAAGAACAAATTACTACATATCCTAGTGTTCTAAAAACAATAATCACTTCTTACTTCTCACACATTTACACGTTGGCTGGTAGGGTCTATTGATCTTGCCCAGGGTTGGCTGGCCAACATGAAACTCTTACCTTACATTGGAAGATAATCCTAAATTGAGCCCATCTCTGGGTGTTCATCTGGGACTCACTCACATACCTGGCAGTCAGCTGACTGTTAGCTGATTTAAAATTACCTCAAGGGGGAAAATTTTCTCTGCTTCGTGTGGTCTTTCATTCTTCAGTAGGCTGTCTGTGCCAGGAGTTCCCAAGACCAAGCCTGAGACTGAAGGATCCACAAGGAGAGGTCATAGGACTCAGCATATAGTCAAACTCATGGCTATGATTTATTTTGTGAAAAGATACAAAGCAAAATCAGCAAAAACAAAGGCATGTGGGGGAAAGTCCAAGGAGACAAGGCGCAGGTTTCCAAGAGACTTCTCTTAGTAGAGTCACGTAGGCCGTGCTTAATCCCTCTGGCAATGAATTGTGACAACCCATCTGAAATATTGTCTACCAGGGAATTTCATGAGGGACTCAATGCCCAGGATTTGTTTTAGGGGCTGGTGATGGAAGCACCCTTTATCTGGCACATGCCAAAATTTCACAGTCTTAGAACAAAAAACAGGAGTTCAACATAAGCCATATTGTTTAAACGAATATTGTAAGCACAGTGAACCACTCTTATCAGTTTCAGTGGTAGGAACATTTGAGAAATCCAAATTTTCAGAGGCCAGCTTAGGGCCCATCTTCTAAGCAGGTTTTTCCAAGGAGAGTAACTAGACCGGCTCGGTTAACTTTTTTCTGGATACTACCCCAGGCTTGTTCCCCAGATAAGGCTAAAGTTCCAAGAAGGCAAGTGGAAATTCAAAAGACCTCTTGAAGACTAAACTTGGAATCGGCATATGCTCAATTCTGGCATAGCGTACTGACCAAAGTGAGTCCCAAGAGTCAAGAGAAAAGAATATAGACTCCATCTCTTTGTGGAGTGGCTGCAAGATCTCATCAACAAGGGCATAGTCATTAATCGTGACCATGAAAGCTCTCAATCTGCCACACTTCCCAAACTACTATCCTTTGTCTTACAGAGTCGTGTGAAGCTTATGACTTGCCCCCTCTCACACAAGCAGATCTATTTCATAACGAGCTTCTATCACAATTCCTCTCCAGTCACCCCCGAATAAGATTCTTGTCACTTTCCAAAAGCTAATTCTCAACTTCAGTTCACAATGGCGTCTCTCAGGAGGATGAATACACTGGACCAACCGTCGGGGTTCCCTAATTTCTTTCTTCACCCTCAGTGTGTGAGTTTGCCATGAAGCAGCTGCTACTTCTCAAGGATTTGGGAGATTACTCCTTAGGCAATCCAAGAATGGACCTCCATCAACTCCAGCTCCAGAAACTCAAAGTGCCTATATCCACTGACGAACTGCAGTCACTGTCACACCCAAGAGGCTGAAACTCTTTGGACTCAGTCCACTAAAGAGCAGCCAAATCCCAGACCGATCCCATCTCTGGGAGTCCAATTCCATAACTTTCCAAGAGCTCATCCAGAGTTTCTTGGGCAGCTGGTGGAGAATACTTCAGGGAAAATTCCAGGACAGACCAGTAGAGATCCCAAATTCTAAGTTTGGGGGAGACTAATTACATGGAAATTAGAAATAATTGATGCCAACATTCATTGCCCTTGACATTTTCAGGCTAGCTATGATCAAACCAGAGCATGTCACTAGTGGGAGAGCGCAATGGCTTTTATTGGTAAAATGTCACAGCTGTAACAGTTTCTTTTTAGTAGAGTACAGTCTTAATACCCAAAATAGCAGATTTTAGCATGGACTTTAAAGGAACATTCCTCTTAGGACTCTTTCCCGGACAATATAATTCCTCCCCACGACATTTCTTTGGCAGGACAATCTGACCAACTTTGTCTCAGCCCAGACATGACAACATTAACTGCTCTTTCTCATGAGCTAATGAACTGCTCAATCTGATCACCTTCTTCCCGCATTTATCTGGCCTGACTTGTACAGCTAATTCAACAATTTCATGCCTGATAGAATGATTTTGAATAGGGCATTGTTCCTTTAAATGGGAAAGTGCTTATAATATTTTTAAAGATTGAAATTTGGGGGTGAATTTTTGATAGAATGGCTTTCGTACTGTACATAAACACCATGAATGTATAATTTAATATCCAAAGTAAGGACACGCAATTGAAAAGATATTTGTGTTTAATCAAAACTGGTCTGTTTTCAGTTAAGACCTCAATAAATTTAAAGGCTGAAATAAAACTTCTCCTCTAAGTGACAGTTTTTTTACACAACGTTCTTTACTAAAGTCATTCAAAAGAGTATTTTTCTGATTCTGTTTGAAGTGAATTATTTAGCAATAAATAAACAGCTAGCTCACATTTGTACTTATTATAGGAAAGGCACTACATAGGGAGACTTCATATATTTTATCATAATCATAACCATAAATCAAATAACTTTGCTCAGGGGTACCATTTTGCAGATGAAAAAGCTAAGAGTTACAGGGGTTTAGTGGCTTAATCAGGAACATACTGAGTAGCAAGATCAGATTGGAATTCAGTTCTGTCTGGCTCAAGAGACCAGGCATGAGTTAAAATAGTCAGTATACTTAGATATAGACCAGATACTGACACATGAGCACACACACAGATACATGCATACAACACAGATTATATTTGGACATTTTTAAACTTAGAAAAACGTTACCCCTTAAATGACTTTATAATCTCCAAAACAGTATTACTGTATACTTTAATCATTTGCCATAACTAGAAAGAATGAAGCCACTTAAATATGTTATACTGACTGTATTCTGGAATGTTCCCTCAGATTCTAAGACTTAGAAGAAGATTGTTGCTAAGATTTTATTTTTTTTCCAAAATGATGATTCTTGGCAGTCAGAGTATGATTTTATTCACAGGAACATTGTCTTAGGGAATTTTCTTGGTAGGAAAATTTTGAAGGGAATTTATAGAAAACACCACTCAGAAAACTTCCTTTTCAAGGCAATCTGTAAGAAGCCTGGCCCTGTCAGAAAAATACCTAAGAAAAGATTCCAAAATGAATCACGGAGACGTTCTCAAAAAGATTTTAATAAGTATTAAGAACATACACTCTAGCTTGGAGATGAATTTAACTTTATCAGTGGAATTTTATTTAAAGCATTATAGAGATATGCTGATTTGGTTTCTTTCTTTGTTTCTTAAACTATGTCTTATCCTAGGAGCTGGCTAGTGGGAGGCCTGAATAGGGGGAAATATATTTTGATTTAGCCAGAAAAAAAAACTGTGAGTGCATTGAGCATAATCTTAACCACTACCTATCAAGTTTTACCAAGACATTTTCAAAAGTTAAACTGTCCTTTTGGAGATGAGAGCAAAATAAAGAACATCTGGAACCTGCGTTTGTTTTGTTTGTTTGTTTGTTGTTTGGCAAATCTTCCTCCTAGTTCAGAGCCCTGGAAGAAACAGAAGTAGTAACCCTCAAGAAAACACTTTGATTTTGGAGTCCATCAATTTCCTACCCTACAGAACATGCGAGACTCAGAGCCATTGTTTAAGAAAGACTCTATTTTAGGGGCGCCTGGGTGGCTCAGTCAGTTAAGCATCCGACTTTGCCTCAGGTCATGATCTCATGGTTCCTGGGCTCAAGCCCCACGTTGGGCTTTGTGCTGACAGCTCAGAGCCTGGAACCTGCTTCAGATTCTGTGTATCCTTCTCTCTCTGCCTCAACACCACCCTTTACAAAATAAACATAAAAAAAGAAAAAAAGAAAAACTAGTTTACAGGGCACATGATGGAACTTTAGCAGGGCTCATGGAGCCAAGAATGTGCATAGTTCCAGAAAGAAAGTAATCTTTGTTCTACCTTAAGATAGTAAGATTATTAACCAACACTTCTACGAAACATGTTATAATCCAAGTACTGTATTAAGCACGTCGCATGTATAAATTTAATAAATTCTTGGAGTACTTTTATGCTCTCCCTTTTACAGATTAGGAAACTAAGAACAGAGATTGGGTAGTGCGTCCATGTTAACACAATCAATGTAATGCAGCCATTTCACTTGGCATTATTTCTCCAAATATTTTTCTCTCATTCATTACACTATCCTGCCTCTCAGATGAAATCAGAACGGACGGGATTGAGAACACATCTTTGGAATTACCTTTCACTAACAGGCCCAATGGACTCTCCATCACGGCACAGAGCCACTTACAATTCTGGACAGATCCCTGCAATTAAGAAGAAAGGAAGAAACTAGGAAGAACTGGACATTCTCACAAAGCCAAGATTGGGTGTCACTGCAGGGACAATCCAGACAATCTATGTGATTTGAACTTAGCGTAGAATGAGTAGCCCCTTGGGACATTACTTGCCACATACAAAACCTTTTCCAAATCTTGCCCAACCTTCCCTCGGTCACCAAAAAGAATCCAAAAAGGGAACTCCAGATTAAAAGTAAAACTTTCTGAACCCATCCATCTTTCTACTACAATTTTGTCATTTTTTTTAATATTCTTTTTATCTTTTATATCCTTTCTCTTCCCCAGATGGTTTGTGTCTTCCCAACTCTCTCTTTACAAAATCTTCTGTCCTTGAATCTATTGCTAAGAAAATATTATTAAATGTGCTTTTCCAGACCGGAACTGTCAGGGAAACCAATCAGAAGAAAAAGTCCTGAGCCTGTCTCTTTTCCTTATAGTGTTTTTCTTTGCATTTATGATGATCTTTTTAACCTTATTCTTTCCATGGCTGCTTCCTGTGCTGGCCCCCCACTTCTGACCATCTTCCACCTTCAGAACTTAGAACTTGGAGTTTTGCTGAGAGGGATTCTGAAGAACGGTTTATCTACCAACGTTCGGGTAACAAATTCAGTAACCAAAGGGCAAACATAAATAGATTAAACTTTCTAGACAACTTTATATTAGGAATGCAGATCGCATATCTTAGCTGCATGATGTGCTTGATAATTTCCCATCAATCACAGCGATTTGCACACATTTAGGGTGTACTTTCAAAGAATAAGTCTGTCAGACAACAACTGTTGTGGGATAGGTGTTTGGAAAGCTCTCTTGGAGAACTATAGATTGTGCTCTTTGTTAGCATACTGCTCTAAGCCTCAATGTATCTATTCAGATTTCTTCTCTAGGAATTTTGTCCTTTGCACACACAAAAAATTTTTTTTTTGCTTCTTCAACTTCTATAACATTGAATATGTAATCCTAAAAATCCACATGTTTTAAAACTGTTTGGAAAGTTTCCTCAACCTTTGTGATGTCCATCTCCCAGCTGCAAAATGAGCAGCCATTCCAACTGGAATCAGACCATTCCCCTTTAGCAGCATACTCCATACCCAAGACTTATTAGATGTCAGAATGATAACACTGAGCTTACATTTGAAGAAAAAAATACACATGAATAGAGAAACATGTATCCACTTAGATGATTTATGTGTGCAATTATAGCCACTCAGGCAACTCAGACACCTGAGTAATTGCCAAATTTTTGCGACTCTCTAAACATTTTCTTAGGGAAACAGAGCTACAAAATTCCACTTTATGCTGAAAACAATAACTACTTACACTAGAATGTCTTTTTCAATCCATAGGAAGCTTAAAAGTGGATGGAATTCAGTTTCTCTAAGTATTTTACAGGAACATAAAATGAAATTTCTAAAGAAATTAGATACCACCCATTTCACACCTCAATTTCTTTTATTTGCTTACATGTTATGTGATCTTGACTTATAGTTTAAAAGTGTTTCCCCTCACTAGTTCTTTTTGAAAAATCGCTGCAGACTTTTTAAAAATTTTTCAAATCTAATTTCGTCCAGTTTTCCCCTTAGAAGCATAATCCATTGAATGCTGATTTTATAGGCATTAGATTCAAAATCAAGTAATTACAATCAAGGTTTGAGTAGTAACTTACCTCTCTGAACACACTGAGCAATCAGTTGCTAAAATGTACATAAATATTCTCAGTATTATAGAATCTTTTAATGTTGTGAATGCAGAGGCTATAAAACAAAAGAATTCTAATGTTTGAAGAGGCATTTAAAAGTGAAATGAACAGGGGCGCCTGGGTGGCTCAGTCGGTTGAGCGTCCGACTTCAGCTCAGGTCACGATCTCCCGATCTCGCGGTCTGTGAGTTCGAGCCCTGCATCCGGCTCTGGGCTGATGGCTCAGAGCCTGGAGCCTGCTTCTGATTCTGTGTCTCCCTCTCTCTCTGCTCCTCCCCCGTTCATGCTCTGTCTCTCTCTCTGTCTCAAAAATAAATAAACGTTAAAAAAAAATTTTTTTAAAAGTGAAATGAACATAGAAATTGCTCTTGTACATTTTGACCATGATCACATGGCCTTTTCTGGAACATTTCCAGAAACTCACTACTTCAGGAAACAGTTCTGGTTGGTAAGGCTTTTCATTGGACTGAGCACTAAATTTCTCTATTTAGTTTAAAGTTTGCTAACTTGGCCAATCCAGAATAATCCTAGTAAATTTTATCCAAGATAATTCCTCACATATATTCTATTCTCTATAAAATTCCCCTTTACTGAATGCTTGTAGAAGTTTCAATAAATAAAAACTAGAAATATAAAGACTTATAATTTCTTCAGACACATTGTGTGTCTAAATTCTATTTCACATATTGAGAAGAAAAATTAAGCTAAAGGTCAACAATAGGAAAACATTCGTGGGGAACAAAATACATATTTGTTTTTAAGGGTAAATTTCCTAATTAAGTATTTGAAGTACATCACATGCCTAAATCTAATATTTTATAATTTAAGAGCTTGCATAATATTAAAATACTCTACATGGTTTTGGTATTTCTCCTTTTAAAAACATCCAGCATAGGCTTTGTCCAATGTAAAACATCTACCATATTATTTTTATCTTTACTGATGTAACATGAGACATGAATGGCTCATCCATTGTTTTATGAAAATGATTTCTTTTTGAGATGTGAGTACTTGTTTAGTTTAGTCTAAATATAACAAAGCTAATCTTAAAGAATATAATAGCCTATTCTATTGGCTTCGCTACAACAAATGGAATAATAAATTACTTAGGATGTACGTTGTTATTGCTGAACAAAACGTAAAGTTAATGAGATGTGCCCTTAACAGATAAGGACGGTTCCCGTGATGTTAATAAATTCAGATTTTAGTCTTCTGTGTGGCAGACTCTCACATTGTTTTGATTTTGTCATTTCTTTCTTATGAATTATTCTACTTCACAGGTAACTTTACATAAAGGTATCCCTTACAGGCAATATTTTAGAAATGTAATTTTTGAATTTTTAAAATTTTTCAACGGTGGGCCCCTTAGATCCTTTCCTTGGGATGAAGCAATATCATGAAAAAAAGAAATATTCTTCCCTGGCCTTGAAGTTTACTGGTCTCGTATTAACACTAATTTAAGCTGCTAACATTAATTCATCACCACTAATTTGAGCAATGTATTATTCACATTGTTAGCAAACTTGATAATAAACAGGTTGTCTGAATTTATCTACAGGGTTGAACCATCATCCGTAAGCTTCTACTGTGCTTTCTTTTTATTTTCCTTGCAAATCCTTTTCTATCTTACACATACTCATTTTTATATTTCCTTCACTTGTTTTTTACCTGTCCCCTAATGTCATTTGACGATGGTCATAGTCTGAACAGTTTGTTTGTTTATATTTTGTTTCACGTTTGCAATTAGTCTATGATTTACATAATAGTTCCTAACCTGAGTTGCCTTGGCATTAGCAGTCAAGTTGGCAAAGGATATTATCAACAAATTACTCTGCTAAAAGTAGATGTACTCAGTTTGGGCCAAATTCTGGCCGTCAGTTACTGCTACACACAACTTTGGGGTCAGTTCCTGCCTTCGTTTTCTTACGCACAATTGCTGTGGAAATCAGCATTGATGCAAATGGAACTGAGCATGAGTGTCTGGGGGAGGGTTTGGCATGGAAATCACTGAAAACAGAACTTGGCTCAGGGTTTGTTTAAATGGAGTACCTCACGTTGGACCACAGGAAAGGAGGAGAGAGAAAATAAAGAAAGGAAACGTCTGCCTATTTTTGGGTTGTCTGGCAGAACAAAAAGCTTGGAGCCTCACAAAGAAAAGAAATGAATGTATTAAAGGAGATATTATGATATGATATTAAAACACAGAAAGTCTACACGATGAGTTAAATTCCTTATAGCAAAATACCTCTAAGAGATACGTAGAGCAACAAATTGATAATTTTATACATTTCTTACGTATTTCCAGTGTATTTTTAAGCCTATTCAAGGTCTTCCTAGGTTCCCTTTCCAACCCTACCATCAGCAAATGACTGATTTCATCCAATGGAAATTCTCTCATACCCTTGTCTCTTGCTCACAAACTGTCCTTGGCTTTATCCTCAATTTATTTTCCTTTCTGTTGCAGATGTGAAAGTGTCTTTCTTCTTCAACATGACTCAACACTCACTGGCTTTCTGGTTGTGTTCTATCCTGAATCTTCTAGGCTATAGCTCTCCCCCTTTGTCACTGTCCCCTTTAAAAAAATCCTTTTGCTTTGTCTTTGGAGTTTTAATTAGGAATTTGACTGCTCGAACAAGGCTGCTCCAACAA
Organism: Panthera leo; assembly: GCF_018350215.1. Classification (NCBI taxonomy): domain Eukaryota; kingdom Metazoa; phylum Chordata; class Mammalia; order Carnivora; family Felidae; genus Panthera; species Panthera leo. Next base: position 17,860,793 of record NC_056687.1, on the reverse strand, counting down.
GGATTCATGAGGATAGCTCTGGAAAAGGAAAGGCAGCCCATTATAATATGAAAGTAGAGAAAAGTGGAAGGTGTTAGCAGGTTGCAACAATGACTTCCTGGCAGGACGCCATGAATCTTTGCTTTCTTGTGCCACCATCAGCTTGCTTCACCCAGTCTCTCTGTGCTTCTCCTTCATCTGGTTTCTCTAGGTCTTTCTACCAAATGGTTCTTTCACTGTCTACTGTCTGCTTACTTGTACTTAATGCTTGGGCTTACTCACGGTCTTTTCTTTACAACAATGACTCTCCTTTATGGATCCCACTGCTACTAAATGATTCTCTGTGCATTCTTAATTCAGATACTTGAAAATTAGAATCTATCTGATGTTATTCATACCTGATTGGACAGCAGATTTTGTCACAGATTACCTCACAGGCTATAACTACCCTGATAATTATTTGTCTCTGATACCCAGTTTTAGTCCGACCACTTATAAGCTAGATGGAGAAGCTTATATAATAATAAATATCGATACCTTAAGAGACAAAACAGATGAACATAAGGGAAGGGAAGCAAAAATCATATAAAAACAGGGAGGGGGACAAAACAGGAGAGACTCATAAATATGGAGAACAAACTGAGGGTTCCGGGAGGGGATGTGGGAGGGGGGATGGGCTAAATGGGTAAGGGGCACTAAGGAACCTTCTTCTGAAATCATTGTTGCACTAGATGCTAAGTAATTTGGATGTCAATTAAAAAATATAAAAAATAAAACAAGTTAATAAAAAATGATAAATATCGATACCTAAGGGCATGAAGAGGATTGAATAGCTTCATTTATTTGGGTCTATGAATATTTACAGGCTGGTTTTTGAGCATATATTTGTGGTTTTCTCCTCTGCCATGAAATGTGCACATTTCTAACTAGTGTCACATTCAGCTTGAGATCAAAATTTAAGGGAGGATCAAAAAATTCAGGAACCAAGGTAAATAATTTTCTAATGCATTTTTTAAAATATCAAAATTAATCCAAAATCATCTCTGGTGCACAAAATATCAGACTCTTGTACTGGTTTTACCTTTTGCCTCAGGCTCCAATATGGCTCAGCATGGCCCTGATCACAACTATTTCAACTAAAAGAAAATAAAATTTTGCCCTCTTTAGTTCCAGTTCAATTTCTCTTGTCTTTCTCATAAGTTGTCTATTTCCTTGAAGTCTATTTCTTGAGTCTCTTAGAATGGCAATATTTGGAAATTTAATTCTGTATGGTTGCCAGTGACTTCCTAATTCAGAGAAAATTTGGTTCACAATTAATTTGAAAAGTTCTCACTGGATAAACTGATGGTTCTTGCCACTTGCCGAACCAGGGAGTGCATATAAAAGGGGGATGATTCATTCCATAAGAAAAGCATACCAATTTTGGAATAATGATATTAAACAGGTGTTAGGGCATCAGAATAAAGTTCAGCGCAGCTAAGAAAACACATTTTTCTCCTGTTATTGTCCTTTCCCCTCACTTCCCACCCTTGACCTCTTTGTAACATCCACCATGTTGACTGACCCCTTCTGGTTGAAATCACTTTTAGGACACCAAGCTCCCAAGGTTGCCTCCTACCTCTCAGCCACGGCCCTTTATTTCTTATTGCCATTGCTGCTTTCTCCCACTTCCTCAAGGAAGGTGTAATACAAAGCACAGTCTTTAGAATTCCTGTTTGTCTTTTCCATCACGATGACAATTCATTCACCCTCACACTTCTGTTTCTATCCCTCCAGAAACCCGTCTGGAGAGGGTGATTCCTCCAGAAAATACATCTCTAATCCTAAACTTCTCTAACAGCTCTTATATTTTTTCTTTTATCTCTACTCCAATATCACCTGTCCATGTACAGCCATACCTGGCCTGGTATTTAGGGCATAAAGAATGATTGTGTGGTTAGTTCCCAAACAGCTCTTTTCTTTTTGTTTTGTTGAAAGATGTCAATATTTTATTTTCTTTAGAGAAGCTAATTATAATAAAATTTCATTTGGATATTTCTTAGAGGGAAGCAGTATGTTAAATGCACTGTTTGCTAAAAGTCCTGAAATAAAGATTATAATAGGAACCTTCGCTTTCCAAAGACCCACTATCTGGTGGCGGAATATGAATTACAAGCTTATTGCCTTGAAGAAATGAATGGTCATTTGAGGGGGTTTGCTTTGCAAACCTCACTCTTTTGCTTGTTTTTAAACTCTTTATTTTGGAGAGTTCAAACCGTGCAACGTATGAAAAATTAATGTAATGAATTCAATGTACCTGTTAGTGACTTTAACAACTATGGACACTTAACTAAGCTTGTTGCAATTCTATTCCTTCCTACTTCCCTTGCACCCCAAACTAGTATTCTGATCTGTTTGTACCTCCCTTGTTTTCTGTGTTCACTTTGCCCTGGCCCCCTTAATGTGATGCAATTATTGCTTATTTTATTAGCTTCTTGGCTTCAAACTTCCAATTTCAGTCACTGTTTCTTCCATCTGTACTGATGTTACATCTAATAATAGACCCACTTAGGCACAACCTTGTATCAATTAGGTCTTCTTTGTAACAAGCCATCCCAGAACTTAGGAGGCTTCGATCACAGCCATTTTATTTAGCTCTTGATCGTGTTCTTTCTCAAATCTAGGATACACCTCTCTCAGTCACTATCCTGCTCATTGCACAAAATTAAAATGTAATTTCACTTTCCAGACATGGGATGGTGAGATCAAGGACATCAGAATTACAGTCCTCTCTGTTAGGAATTTTGTCTGAGAGTGGAAAGAATTACTTGATCATCTGGGATGATTTTGTCTAATACAAATTTCTGGGACTTCAGAAAAATGAAAGCCACAATGCTGTCAAATTATCTCTTAACTTTGAAATTGATGCCTTGAGTTTCAAAACAATGAAATTTTAATCGCTACATTTCCAAGCCACTTATCCCGGTGTGCCCATTTCCTTTTCCTTCTCTTGTCTTCCAGGTTTTGTCGTCCACTTCTTTCCTTGCTCTACCCAAGAGCTCCGGTGATGAGTTTCCTGTTGACGTAAGCTTACACGTGTTCCCATATGTAATGAGGATGATGGTCTCTTACAAGAATCAAAGATTAAATGGAGTTTAACACAGTTAGGTGCAGAGCTTCGGGTGCCATGTTGGAAGAAGAGGCAAGATAAAGGTGTGTTCCTGCTCAGCTCTGTTCTGTCCCTGGTGTGGTAAGGTGGAGTTATGTTTGCTTTGGGCACAAGAGGACTCTTGTCTTAACAGAATTCTTTAGGGCATGGCGGGATGTGGGGCAAGGGGTACAAGAACTGGTTCTCCATGCTTGAATACCATCTAGCCTTTAGACAAAGATATTTTTATAATTAACCATTGTCCTCTGTAGCCTGTTCATCGGGTTGAGAAGCAAAAATATAAGGGGGGGGAGGATAAATCATACATTCTATCCAGAAGTAGTACGTGTGTGCTAATCTTGTTTCCTGATTTGTTTGTTTTTCTCAACACTCAATGAATATTTTTGAGTTCCTATCAAAATGGTTTGTAAATGAACCAGGTAATGGGACCAGCGCAAAATTTAGAGTACAACAGTCCATGAGAGTCAAAAGTGTATTCTTGGGGCACCTGGGTGGCTCAAGCAGTTAGGCATCTGACTCTTGATTTCTACTTGGGTCACATCGCACATTTCACGAATTAGATCCTGGCATTGGGCTCTGTGCTGACAGTGCAGAGCCTTGTGTGGGATTCTCTGTCTCCTTCTCTTTCTGCCCACCTCTCTCCAATAAACAAATAAACACTAAAAGTGTATTCTCTAATGAATACATTTTAAGGTAGTTTGAGCATATAATTCTTAATGGCAACGATTGCTAAAGAAAATACAAAAGCACAAAGTAGGGCACGGAGGAGGGATTTCATAACGCTAGTTAAGATAACTGAGAACATGGCATATAAACAAAGAACTAAAGAAGTGAAGGAATTAGTCATGCAGATATCTGGGGGTGATAGAGGAAGAAGCAGGGGCAAAAGACCTGAGGGAGGAACATGCTTGGCTCCTTAAAGGAAGAGAAACTAAAGTGGTAGCGAAGTGAATAAGGAGACAAAGTACAGAAGGTGAGGTTAGAAGAGTGATGAGAATTCTGATCAAATCAGGAGAAGCCTTGTTAGGTATTATAAGAACTTTGGCTTTTCCTCTGAATGAATCAGAAAGGAGGATTTTGAACAAAGAAGTGACAGGATTCGATTTGGGCTTTAACAGGATCATGCTGATTTCAAAACTGAGAATTGATGGGAGTCAGGAAGAACAGAGGGAGAGACAGGGAGCCCCATTTGGAGACTATTGCCATAATCCGGGTGAGAGAGAATGCGGGCTTAGAACAGAATGGGGTCAGTATACATCGTAACTGTGGTTGGGAATGGAAACATTTGAAGGCAGCGAACGTAGAATTTGCTGATGATCAATCACATGTGGAGTGTGTGAAAAAAGAGAGAAGTGAAAGTTGACTCCGTTGATTTTAGACTGAGGATGTGGAAAATGGAACTGCCATTTTCTGAGATGGGGAGACTGTAGAGCAAGGAGTCTTTGTCTTTTTTTTTTTTTTTCTTTAAGTAAGGATGGTGGTGAGGAGGGTAAGGAGATAAGAACTCAGTTTTGGACACACTAAGCTGGAAATGCTTTTAGACATTCAAATGGAAGTATCTAAATGGTAATTGGATATAGGAGTCTGGAGTTCAGAGGTCAGCTCTGCCCTGCAGATGTAAATTTGAGAGTCCTCAACATAACGATGGTATTTGAAGACAGAATAAAACCAGGGAGAGAGGTAGTGAAGACACAAAAGAGGAAAGACACAATTTTTATAGACTAGGGATGGGAGAATGAGAAAGGGCAGCCATTAGGTAGGAGAAAAATCAGGAGTGTGGTTTTCCGGAAGCCGAGTGAAGACATACTTTCAAGAAGAGGGGAGTGATCGAATGTGTCAAATTGTTCCTGATGAGTAAGAAAAACAGGAACAGGGGCGCCTGGGTGGCTCAGTCGGTTAAGCGTCCGACTTCGCTCAGGTCACGATCTCACAGTCCGTGAGTTCGAGCCCCGCGTCGGGCTCTGGGCTGATGGCTCAGAGCCTGGAGCCTGCTTCCGATTCTGTGTCTCCCTCTCTCTCTGCCCCTCCCCCGTTCATGCTCTGTCTCTCTCTGTCTCAAAAATAAATAAACGTTAAAAAAAAAAAAAAAAAGAAAGAAAAACAGGAACAATGAAGTGATCATTGGCTTGTCTTTTGGGTCACGTCTCTAAGAGTGCTTAATTAAGGGTCAGGTAGAGGAATAGAGATTTGCAAGATGAAGGTAATTTGACTGTGCATCTCTCTCTTCTCTTCTGTTGTAGATTTGCCTCATAAGGCTGCATGAAGCTACAGTGAGACCTCCTTTCTCCCTCACAATTCCATGAGGGACCTTCCAAATTTTGGCTCAGGAGGATGGCTTTCTCCTGAAAAGAACTGTCCTCTGGGGTTAATGCTTCTCCATTAGTGTCTCATGATTTTGAGGGATGGGTTTTTTTTTCCCCCAAGACTTCTATCTTGGGAATGCAAGCTGGTGCAGCCACTCTGGAAAACAGTATGGAGATTCCTCAAAAACTAAAAATAGAACTACCCTACGACCCAGCAATTGCACTACTAGGCATTTATCCACGGGATACACGTGTGCTGTTTCGAAGGGATACGTGCACCCCCATGTTTATAGCAGCACTATCAACAATAGCCAAAGTATGGAAAGAGCCCAAACGTCCATCGATGGATGAATGGATAAAGAAGATGTGGTATATATATACAATGGAGTCTTACTCGGCAATCAAAAAGAATGAAATCTTGCCATTTGCAACCACGTGGATGGAATTGGAGAGAATTCTGCTAAGTGAAATTAGTCAGAGAAAGACAAAAATCATATGACTTCACTCATATGAGGACTTTAAGAGACAAAACAGATGAACATAAGGGAAGGGAAACAAAAATAATATAAAACCAGGGAGGGGGACAAAACAGAAAAGACTCATAAATATGGAGAACAAACTGAGGGTTCCTGGAGGGATTGTGGAGGGGGGATGGGCTAAATGCGTAAGGGGCACTAAGGAATCTACTCCTGAAATCATTGTTGCACTAGGTGCTAACTAATTTGGATGTAAATTTAAAAAAAATAAGAGATGAAATTTAAAAAAAAAGAAAAGAAAGGCTAGTGAGCCATGTTCATGTTGAATAAATTTTGTTAATAGGATTTATAATAAAAATAATTACTCTCAAAACCTAGGATGCTTACATCCAAATATTTTCATCCATAATGTAAATATGTTAGGTCAGATGACAATAAGAATTAAGGTTGTACACAGAAGGAAGGTTAATAATTATCTCACTTTAAGGTGGAGACATTTTGCCTAATTGTCAGGATTCGCCAGATGTAGTCATGATGGGCCATAAACGTGGAAGGAGGAAGAGAAAATGTCACAGTATGTGATGGAAAACTCGCTGGGACATTATTGTTTCCCAATTGTTTGGTATTTCTTTTGATATTGCCATAAAATTTACAATAGTTCAAGCATACAAACACCTGTGAGTCCTTTATGTGACTATTAGCATTCTTGGCACTGACTATGAAGGAGAAATGCAGATCAGGAAAACAAAACTTTCTAAAGAAATGTATGTACCAGAGGAGTATGGGGAATGGGTACAGTATCCTAGCATGACTGGGGATATATTGCTGAACGTCTGCCTCTATCTCCATGTGTCTCTCTGTCTCCCTCTCTCCTACCCTTCTTTCTCCCTCTTTCTCCCTACGTAGGTGATAGAAAGATGGAGCGATGAAAACTAGACATGTTTGTAAATGATACACACACTGTCAAACTGGTGTAAAAATAACATGGAGTGTATTTCTAAAACTTTATACAACATCGGTTTACTGATTAATTGGTTGTAAGAAAAACTGTCAAATAAAGACCGCGATGTTTTGATGAGGTTGACCAAAAAAAAAAAAAAAAAAAGACTTCTATCCAACCTCTCAACCATCAAAGTGGACCTCGGGACTTTGGAGAGATGAGAAATTTCTCCTCAGAAAAAGGGTTATTGTTAAAGCTGTTGTGAAAATGTTTTAAGCATTTAAAAAGTGGCCAGAAAGCAAAGCACGCCTGATGCTTATAACAGTATTGTTGTCTGTAATCTCTAGGCAGTGTGCTAGATCTCCAGGACCAGTTTATTACGAGTTGCAAGTTTGGGCCCTTACACAACATCTCTCCTGTTCTCCCATCTCCTGCCCCTGGTGATCACCACTCTGCTCTCTCTTTTCACAAGTTCCATTTTCTTCGATTCCACACGTAAGTGATATCAGACAGCCCTTGCCTTTGTTTGACATCGCACTTAGCATAAGGTCCTTGCGTGTGGGCGAGCGTGCGTGGTTGGAGGCTGACGGAGAGGGTTATGAGAAAGTAGTGGGAAGGCTGCCAAAGGAATTCTTTCTCTAGAGATAGCTAGAAAGAGAACATAAATAAATAAAACAGTGATTCATTTTTGTGATGCAGTAAACCTTGCTCGGCAGGCCTTATTTACGTAGGAGAGGGGCCTGTGATGGCTTCGGTTGTTTGGAAAGCGTAGAAGAACCAGTGGACTGAGTCCTAATTTGGCCCAGGTTGCCAGTCCCTAAGATCGTAAGTTTTATTCTCTTTGGGAAACTTAAAAAAGTAAACAACAGACGCTTAGGACAAACAGAAACTAATATGAAATGATGGGCAATATCCAGAAACCGGCATTTAACTTTTCAAGGAAATGCTTATCAAACTAATTCCTAAATCTGTGAAACACATGGTGTTTCTAATTGAAGATTTCTGAACGAAGACATATGTCTTTTATTCACTCAAATAAATCATATACAAACTATATCCTAATGGACATTGTGTTTTTAATAAAATCATCTACAATGTATTCCCTCTCCCTCTCTCTCTCTTTCCCTCTCTCTCTCTGAGAGGATTTGTCAAAGATTATAGAATATTTTGAAATTTTTCTTCATAAATATATACGGCGTATATTTCCATTTGTTTAAGACAATCTCTGTGAAGCTACGCCAGAAACAGATCTTGGAATTTGCGCAAATAAGAAATCGAATCATGATAGCAAATGCTTTCGTCTACTGACATTTATTCTGTGCTTTCACGGGATGACGTTTTGAAATGACAGCTTTCTTTCTACCAAGCTAAGCAAAAGGTGTCCTTTCTTTTCCCGAAATCCTTGCTTAGAACTATACCGGATTTTAAGAAGAAAAAAGTCACAGATGTACCCTGCTGTGCACTCACGGATACACTCACTGATTTAGGGCTGATGGTGCAGTCCTTTCCTTTCTTTGGCCAGGACTGGAAATCTGAAATTACACAGAAGTTCAAGAAAGGACTCCAATGGTTGGAGGCAAAGGTCCTTTCCAGGAAAGAAGCACAGGAAATACTGGCAGTGAATTCCACTCTGACTTTGTCCAGAGTTGCAATATGAGTCTATAAATATAGTGTGACTCCTATGGCCTCTTTCCACCCCAACTATAAACTGATGCTTGAAATTCCACCTTAGAAATCGTGTTAAAAAATAAAGAGCGGGGGAGGGTGTGTTTTAAACCCTGAAAAGCCTGATGAATTTTTTTTAATTCTTTGTTTTTTTTAATTTTTTGTCGGTCAGTTGCTACCACGATGTGCTCTGTTGCCCAAAAGGGATGTACTATTCCAACAAATAGTGACCTTGGAATCCATAAGTCATGTCCTTAAGCTTTACAAGTTGTCATTTTTTTTTTCTTTTTGTGCTTAGTTAGCACCAACCTAAGCTGACGCAGACCTACCCACAGATGCCTGGACAGCTACACAGGTAAACACACGGTTCACAGAAGCACAAATACGTAAATTTGCCACATGCGTTCACGTACACACCCTCCACAGTAAAGTTTCAAAAACTCCTGTCTAACTCTCTGGCCGGAGTCGTCATCATCTTCCCTAAAGTCTTCCCTGGGGATGTGCGTAATCCCCAAAGTCAGACTGGGTCGTTCAAAGTTCCTACCTTGTGATTTTCTGCTATGTGTTGTTAATATGAGTACATGCCCAAAAGAACTCGTAGGGGTTGGTTTAATTCATGGAGAATGTTTAGAACAGAGCCAGCGCTCAAGAAATTTACCTACCATCACTGGGGAGTGTATTAGTTTTGTATTGTTGCAGTCACAAATCACGACAAACTCAGCTGCTTAAGACAACACAAATGTTGTTATCTTACATTTTCAGAGGTCAAAACTCTGACATGGATCTCCATGGGCTAAAGTCAAGGTATCAGGAGGGCTGCCTTGCCTTCTAAAGGCTCTGGGGAAAATCCAATTCCTTGCCTTTTTCAGCTCTAGAGACCACCCACATTCTGTGGTTCATGGTTCATGGCGCCCTTTCTTCATCGTCCAAGCCAGCAACAATGTGTCCCTCTGGCCCCTTCTCCATCTTTATCTGACCACAGCTGGTAGAGGTTCTTGAGTTTTTAAAATCTCGCGTGATTTCATTGGATCCACTTGAATAATCCCAAACAGTCTCAAGGTCCATAACCTCAATCACATCTGCAAAGTTTCTTTTGCTTTATAAGGTAACATATTCAGAGCTTGCAGGTTTAGGACATGGACATCTTGGGGAGGGAGGGTATTCTTCTGCTCACCACAGTGGGAGACGTTACTGAGTATAAATCGGAATGAAAAAAATGCATTCTCAGCACATTGACTGTCTCATATGTTTCTATCCATTCACCCCTCCTTTAAACACTATGCGATAGTAGGCCAGGCCCTGTGGTGAGCATGTCTATGCTTCACGGAGTAGGCACCCCCATGGGGCTGTGCCACCATCACAGTCAAAAAGGGACAGCCAACTATTTTAAACTAGCTTTTGCTAGAGAGTAGATAAGGACCCGCAATTATAAGATCCAAATATGCCCACTTACTTCTTGTTTTCTCAATCACTCCACAAATATTTATCAAGTGCTTAGCATGGAAAGGCCACTCCACAAAAGGAAATCGTGATTTCTGACCAGCATTCAAAGCTACGAGCTATGACATCAGCCTCTCTCAAACAAACCGGCCATTATAAACATCCCACAAGAGGCTCCACAAAGGCTTCTCTAGACAAGGGTTCTTAACCTAGGGCCGGTGCGGTGGCTTCAGGAGCCTGGGACTTCCTGGCAAGTGCATGCCAAGGTGTGCACGTTGGTGTATCTGGAAGCAGGGCAGGGGAGAGGGTGCGTGGTCTTTATCCAGTTCATAAAGGAGTCGACACTCCACCAAAGTTTAAGCACGACAGCTCCTGGGTGTCAGTTTGGGTTGTCGAAGATCTTCCTGCTCTGTTTCCACACTTGGCACAGGCAGCTTCTCCATGGGACTGAGTGCGTGGAAGGGTCAGAGGTAGATAACGCAGAACCTGAGGATGATCTCTGGAAGCCCCTTTGCTTTTCCGACCCTGGAAAATTGCCCTTGTGGTAGTCCTCCATCATTATCTACCTTCACTCATTGTAAAGCACCTATGTATCCTGCATTTAAAAAAAAAAACAAACAAACAAAAACAAAATTAAAAAAAAAAAACTGAGGCAAGAAGAAAATGAAATCACATCCTTCTATGTAGACTGAGTAAAACTCACTCCCTTCCACTGCCCCTTTCCCAAAGCGACAAATAGAGACAAGCATTACCTCTTTCAGAGAATGCACTTGATTCCTGTAGGTCAAGGCCAGCTGTGGGTGGTTTGTTCTGGGCTCACCTTTAGGAATGCCTCCAGCCCAGACTCTCCAGACCCACTGGCTGAATTGCTTATGCCTCCCTAGTTCCCTCTATTTCTGAGAAGAGCGTGAGGATAGAACATGGAGTCCCTTTTCTTGTCTTACATGCCAGGTGCTGTCACTCATTTGGGGCAGCCCTTCCCCCACCAGGCCTGGGAGCAGAAGCAGCAGCAGAACTGACTGCTTTTGAAGAGCCTCTCCGGCTCTTGGAGAGCTAACCCTGTTGAAATCTAGAAGGAGGGGACAGTGTGGGATGTATTGTATAGAGGTGTGGAGGCTCATGAGCTCATACTCATAGGACAGGTGTTGTGAGCTGGGCCCATTTATGGCTTTGGTGTGTAGTTTTTTGCTGCTTTACTGAAGAGTTTCCTTGTCTCTCCTTCCCAGTCTCAGGCTTTACCCCTTTGCTCATCACTCCCTCCCCTTAAAGCCAGCCCCACCTGCTTGCATTTCCTGAACATGCCATGAGCAGACGCCATGTTCTTTGTCCATTCATTTTATGACTTAAAATTCACTGGACTGCTATCAGGAACAGAAAGAATGAGGGTGACAAGGAAAGTTAGATGATTATTGTCAAGCGAGAGCTTGGTTTCTAATGACCTAGTTGAAGACGACGAAAACAGTTGTAGAAGCCATGACTCTACAGTGTTATGAAAATCAAAAGATGGGTTATATCCTGAATTTTTAAATTAGGAACTGAGAGTCCATATTGGATGAATTCATTTTTATAAAGGAGTTGGGACCACTATATGTGATCTCTTTTTACTATCTTTCTTCTGTCTCTGGGGTCACGTGGTCAGGCATGACGTTACTTTCACTTTAATCCATCTGGAGAGTTTCCAGAAGACTGGGAAAGACAAAATGCTAATTCGGGAGTTTACTCAACGTCATCTAGTTTTATAATCCACAGAATATGGATCTGCGCAAATGGTACACGGCCAGGTCAAGGTCCCACGCTCTGTTCAAATTCTGTTTCCTCATTAGTGGCCTTCTCAGGACGGGGCCCTGGAGAAGAAATGCATTTGAACAAGTTTCAAACATCACAACATCTGCTAAGAGCCAGAGAGAGAATTCGGGAGAAAACTACTGCGAAGCAAGGTTGCAATTCTCTAAAATTAAAAGCAGTTACAATGATTAATTTAGCGTCCTGCACACCACAGCCTCAGGACATCATGGAACTCTCTGGTGATTCATTACCCTTCACATGTTCCATTTGAGAGACAAAACTTTTCAGAAGAAAACGCTACGGTGTTAAATTTTAAAACACTTTTTCCTACATGTTCACTTCTTGATCTGAAATAGAAGTAAAATAAAAAACAACAACCACCAGGATCTCAAGTGAAAGCGAACGCCTTGGCAAACTAGAGATTAGCAAAAGAGAGAGAAAATTATGAGTCTTTTTACAGACGCTGGTGGGGAGAATTAAGCAATTTCCCACCGTGCAAGCTTTCAGAATTGTAACTTTTGATACCTTTTAAGGAGAAAATACCATCAGCCTGCAACTTGAGAGGTTTTATGAGAACCAGGAAAGGGCTTTCCTTTCACCCTCATCTGTCTTCATTTGCTGTGTGTATGCTGTGGATTTCATGCTGGTCAGCTAAATCTAAGAAGTCAAAGACTTGCTTAAATCAAGCACATGAATAATGTACCTTAGGCTCGAAATACCAAAAAAATGTGACATGAGAAGAGAGTTGCGCTGTACTCTATGGTTTTTATTATTTGTGTCCAGTGTTCCCAGTAGCAAATGAGCAGAAAGATCGACATATGCAAATTCACAGCCATTAAGTGGGGATCTGGGTTTATTTAAGTGGGTGAGAGAAAGGATTATATTTCAAGGGATGTTGTTAGACATCTTCACCACATTTATGTTTCTAAGCAACTGGATGAATACTGGAAAGAGTGTGTGTTTTTGTTTTTGTTTGCTTTTGTTTTCGTTTCTGGTTTTTGGTCCTTTCCATACTCAGGCAGTTAGTATTATGGAATCATAGCAACTTTGATTCTATGACGATTTCACCAGGGTCTCAAATGTGTTTTTAATAATCAGTTCTTGCACATTGTCATCATCACAAGCATTGTTATTTCATTTTATTTGTTTATTGACTTTTACTCACCAACTAAATTTTCTAAAGTACCAATATTTCCAATAAGAATTTATCCGTTGGGGCGCCTGCGTGGCTCAGTCGGTTAGGCATCCAACGTCAGCTCAGGTCACGATCTCACAGTTCGTGAGTTCGAGCCCCGTGTCAGGCTCTGTGCTGACAGCTCAGAGCCTGGAGCCTGCTTCTGATTCTGTGTCTCCCTCTCTCTCTGTTTCACCACTGCTCACGCTCCGTCTCTGTCTCAAAAATAAACATTAAAAAATTAAAAAAAAAAAAAAGAATTCATCTCTTAACAGGGATGCATGCCAGATTCAGAAGCAGAACCATGTGATGGACACATATTGATTTATCTTTGGTGAATATTCCATAGATTTCAATCTCGCAGGTGCATTTGATTTCTTTTCCAAATTAGACTATTTAACACACTAACCGCTAGGAATGAAAATTGAAAGATTGGATCAATTACCAATCAGCCAGGTCTTGGGTACCAGGAAGGCCCAATCACAGATCCTTCTGGACTGAAGGCATGTTTTTGTTAGAAACTAGATTAAAGATTAGTGGGTAATGCTGTTTATAAGTGGGAAGATTCTTCTCGAGGGGTTATCATTTCTTTTTTTTTTAAATTTTTTTAATGTTTATTTATTTTTTGAGAGAGCGTAAGTGAGGGAGGAGGAGAGGAAAAGGAGGCCAGAGGATCCAAAGCAGGCTCCCACTAACATCAGCCAGCCTCATGCGGGGCTCGAACTCACAAACCATGAGATCATGACCTGAGCTGAAGTCAGACACTCAAGCAAGTGAGCCACCCAGGCGCCCCTCATTTCTTTGTAGAAATGAAGTATCGTTTAACATAAAATTGGCAATGGAATCTGAGTTTTGATGTTATGAATTTGTGTGCTATTTTTGCCCTTCAACTTATGTTAGTATTTTAATTATTTATTTATTGAATTGACATGCAATGTTATAAACGTTACATTAGTTTCAGATGTACAATGTACTAACTCAACCATTCTCTACTCAGCGCTCACCATGATGAGTGTAGTCACTTGGTTTTTATATTTAGTATTAACATTGTTATTCATGGTGAAGCGAACAAATATGTGTTCAATTGGATAATATTTTAGGCAGTTCTCTGCCCTTACTCCTCTGTGAATGTATTCTAGAAGTTGCTTTGGTAATAGTACAGGGACTCTCTTTCTTTTCTTTTCCCACACTGCCTTACCTTACCATTTCACACTTTTCCACAAGAAGTCTCCCCCAACTTAGCAAAGAATATCTCATAGGAGAAAAACCATAAAGGAAAAGGAGAATAATGAGTTTTAGAGGTGTATATTCCAGTCAAATATTTCTTTTCTCTGTAAGTATAACGTCTGAGATTTTTTTTCTTCCGATTTTTAGGATCCATTCTTTCCATTTATTTCAAATATGACATCTATGGCACTTTTTCTCCAAAATGACCAAATCAAGAGTTACCCTGTGGACTTTTGATGCCACCCAAAAGTCTTTTCACAGACCCTAAGGTGGGAAATTATGCCTCCACCTTTTTGGCTTCCTTCCTTATAGTGGGAAGCTAAGGTCCTAAGTCACACAGTTAAGAAGTCTATTTAGTTAATGGGGCCCCTGGGTGGCTCAGTCAGTTGAACACCCGACTTCAGCTCAGGTCATGATCTCATGGTTCATGGGTTTGAGCCCCGCCTCAAGCTCTGTACTGACAGCTTGGAGCCTGGAGCCTATTTCAGATTCGGTGTCTCCTTCTCTCTCTGCCCCTCCCCTGCTCACAGTCTGTCTGCCTGTCTCTCTCTCTCTCTCTCAAAAGTAAATAAACACTAAAAAAATTTAAAAAAGAAATCTATTTACTTAAGCAAATTACTGCTAAGTATTCTAAAATAGAATGGTTTAAAAGAATTAAGGTACCCAGTCGTCACCTACCTCATTCAACTTTAGTCCCTGGTTGAATATCAACCTGGTAGGAAGGGCTCATTACATGAATACCAAACGAATGAACTGATTCAGAACTAGTCATGGGAATAATTTAGGGGCACATCTAAGTGGTTCTGGCACGAGAGAGCCTAAGTTCTTGGGTGATACAAAATGAAGTATTATTAACTGAATATGTAGTACCTCCTACATAGAGAGCTCCTACAAAGCTCTGTGTGGTGAGCATTCCATGAACATTTAATGGACGAAATTCATCTCTATTCCCATCCCATTTGAGATGTTTTCGGTTTATAGATTTGACCCACCTTTGGTTTACCCTGGAAATTGAATCCATGCCAAAAATTCCGGATAAAAATCAGGGGTGTTATTCAAAATATTTATCAGTTGGTACAGGGAGCGCCCCAACCAGTCAGCATTGGTGATGGCTATGAACCACGTGAGAGCTGTAGTGGGGCTTGCCTGCTGCACTTGGCCATGTCCAAGTCCCGCGATCTCAAATCCTTCTGGGTTCCTCACAGTCTCTAAGAGGCTGCCCTTTCTTGCCATGAGAAGATCTAGCCCCTAAACACATTTCCTTTCCTTTCCTTTCCTTTCCTTTCCTTTCCTTTCCTTTCCTTCCCTTCCCTTCCCTTCCCTTCTCTTTCCTCCTCTCCTCTCCTCTCCTCTCCTCTCCTCTCCTCTCCTCTCCTCTCCTCTCCTCTCCTCTTTTCAACCAGCCATCTTAGAAAAATTCCGGGGAAATTTGTCAGAATCTATGTAATCATCATTAATTTAGCAATTCTCAAAGGTAACCCAGAGTTCATCCAGCTGCAGTTTATTCCATTGATCACAATAACCCACCCCACCCAGAACTTTCCTCATGAAAGGATTCGTCTTGGTGTGGCCATCTGGATCATATTATCCTAATCAGTGTGTGGAGCATTCAAGGTGCAGACACTATTTCCACTGGAGAGTCGGGCTCACTGATTCTTGGACGAGATTTTCCTTTTATTTTACCGCTCTCTTTCTTTTATCTCTGCTGAATGGGTATTTGATGGTTTTACTGAAATTAAAAAATAAAACTGCAATAAATTTTATTTTTCTCCAAATGGCACATATGTCTGAAAACTGCTGTCCCCATTTATGTGTGTTAGGCCTGCAGAGAAGACGGGACTACAGCTCACCACAAAAGCCTTCACTTTGGGAGATAATTCCATAATCTGGAAAAGCCTTCAGCTCAAGCTGGCGAACCGCAGATTTTTGTGTTCATATAGAATAAACAACTTTGATTAACGATAATAAATGCGAAAGTACAGGCAAACAGGAACAGAAGAGTGGAGTATCAAAATAGTTTCTTGGTGTTTTTAGTTTAATATCTTGGTGTTTAGTTTAAAAGCCATGGAATTTTGACTCTTTTATTTACAACTTAGATAAAAGATGAAAGCTAACATTTATCCCTTGCCAATCAATTCATGGGTTGGGATATTTTTACCTCCATTTCTATTGCCCTGCTATAAAAATGAAAAGAAATAAAAGACAATAAAAGCAGATATGGTGTTTGGTGTTTTGAATGAACACTTTGCCTTCAAAGGATCCCAAGTAATTAATGAGTATCTGATCTCTGTTCTGTACCAACAGTATGATCCAACAAATGTTGGGAGCTCTTTTTTATGTCATTCTGACTAACCATAAAACAGCAAGTTTAGTTTGTATCAGCTGAGGAACAGCTTATTTAGAATAGTAGAATATGTACCAAACAAAACAATTTAGAAGCCGATAGACTACATGTGAACAGGCAACCAAATAGTAGCTTGAGTAAGTGACTTGTTTTCTCATATGCCAGAAAGTCCAGAAATGGATAGCCTAGTGTTTTTGCCAATGTCAACTACGCCACTGAGGAACCAGGCTCCCTCGGTTGTCTCGTACTGCCTTTGACCTCATGATCACAAAATGATTCTTGCAACTCCAGCCATCACAATCCTCATTCCAGACAGGAAGAAGAGGGCAAGTGTAAATGGCCAAAGCTTTCTTCTCACAAGGTTTTGCCATTATCATTTGAGAGGAATTCTGCCAGTCTCATTGGCCATTGCTGGGACTCCTTAATAGCAAGCAAGAAGGAAAGTTTTATTTTCAATTCTGGTAGGCAGGAATGAACAGAAGTTGAATAAGCTGGCTCACAGTATCCACTGCATATTCTTCCGACCAACATAGGCAGCTCTTTAAGGGTACAGCATGTGTTTTCTCAGACTGTACAGGTTTCAGGGCAAAAATATGGGTCAGGGTACTTCTCCCCCTTCCAGACCTACAGGAAACCTACATCGTCCCTCCTAGATATTTCTGGATGTCTCCAGAGGATGTCTTGTGAGGACACACAAACTCAGCTCTGAAATATACCAAGCGTGTCCATTTTCCTTGTGTCTTACACTGGCTTCGCAGAGCAATCAGATGTTGTCTGATGTTTCTAAAGGTGCCACAAGCCAGGGCCCATGCCACTGTGTCCTACTGTTTCTTACCACTGCTGTCATTGACAAGAGTGTCCTGTGCAGCCTCTGCAGAAGCCATCCCCCAGCGTTCAAACCCGTAATCCAGCTAACAGTTACTGTTTTCCTTGGGAGTCCATGTGGGGAAGACATAACTCGGAAATGGTGAGTAGCCTCTCATCACCTGTGAGTTCCACACGTCATGTCTTCCTCCTTTGCGCTCTTAGTTCCTTGCAGAGTTTCAGTTGGATGCCTTCTTTCTGTTTCTCGTTTGGATCATTCCATAGAGCTCAAGTGAAATTGCATAAAGTTGGCCGTGGGACCATACAAGGAGCAGACAGCCCGCCATATTCAGATTCATTCTCCCTTTGATTCTTGGGATCATTTTCCAGGTCCAACTTCATATGCCTCAACTTTCCTCCGTGTGTGCTTTTTCATCCCAGGGAGCTCTCATAAACTTCATGCAAACCTCCCAGACATTGAGTCCCTCTGATTTATCCAAATCAAGGGGTAAATTCAATTTACGTTGCCAAACTGGGATTTATTACCTTTAATAAATAATTTCTATTTATGTAAACAATTATTATTTAATAAATGCTGAGCACAATATACCTTTCTTCTCTTTTTTAATGTTTATTATTTTTGAGAGAGAGAGAGAGAGAGAGCGCGCATGGGAGTGTGAGAGAGAGTGGAGACACAGAATTTGAAGCAGGCTCCAGGCTCTGAGCTGTCTGCACAGAGCCTGATGCAGGGCTCAAACTCACAAGCCATGAGACTATCACCTGAGCCGAAGTCAGGCACTTACCGGACTGAGCCACCCAGGCGCCCCGCCGTGTATCCCCTTCTTATCTTAACTTCATTCTTCAAACTCCAAATGCCACGTGTATTTGTATTTGTGCTCCTTATGTCCAGTCAATATACTTATCCTCTTGAAATTAGGAGCCCAACATGTCACCAAATGTTCAGTTTATGCAGAAAATCACAGTTCACTGTTTTTGATATGTTTACGCCCCCCTGCGTGCAGAAGAAATTTGATGAGCTACGCAGATCATGTTCGTTTTGGAAAACCTCCTTCAAGCCAGCGCCAGGAGCTCCCACTAGGGAATATCAGTGACAAAGAGAAACTAACTACATCCTTGTTCCCCCTCCTATCCCCAAATCTGGAATTTGAAGTCCCGGATGAGATTCCGCTTGGGGTCGGGACAAAGTGTCGTGGAGTCAAAGCTTGTCCTTCAGCGATGAGAAAGAAAGGCAAATAGAAACTAGAGTGCAGCTGTACCTAAGGCAACGTAGGGCATGACTGTAAAAGGGCTGGTGAAGATTAACGCTGAAAGCGAACTCCTTACAGCACATTAAATCCAGACATGGGAATCTAAAATGAAGTTAAAATACACATAAGAAGCAAACTGGATACAAGGAGAACAATGTCAGTGATCAGCACAACATTCAGAAAACACCCACATCCGTGCTGAAATTAGATTTTCAGGTTTTCTGGCACAAAGGAAGCTACTTGAGAAGAATTTATACCTAGAATGAGAACAAATGAGATAATACTTTTATTTCCTTTTTTTGAAGCTTATTTATTATTTTTTAAGAGAGAGAGAGAGAGTGCATGCAAGTGGGGGAGGGACAAGGGGGGGGGGGCGGTTAGAGTCTCCCAAGCAGGCTCCACGCTGACAGCAGCCAGCCTGCCATGAGGCTTGAACTCACCAACCTTGAGATCGTGACCTGAGCCAAAGTTAGACGCTCAGCCGACTGAGCCACGCAGGCGCGCTGAGATAATAGTTTTAAACCGACCATACCAATAAATACCCTTGAGTAAGCTGAGTGTTTCGTCTCCATAAACGATTACCTCCAGAAAGATCAGATAATGTGTGTGATCTGGGAAAGGGTGCCAACGTTGAGTTTTGTGAGGGTGTGCGTTTTAGGCTAACGCTTTTTGACTAGCCCTTTTTAGAATCAGAAGAGTCTTCAAATAGAACACTATAAATAGAAAGCAATGGCTTTAGACCTTACAATGTGATTTCAGTATTGGACTGTTGAGGTCCATTCAGTAATCGAGATCCCAAGCCTGGGTTGGAGACCTTGCTGAGTCAAGAGCTATACCTTTGCTCCATTTCCGCCTGAAGTAAATTATTTCTTCCAAGAAATGGCTTTTCTTTTTTTGGCAAGTGACTTTCGGAGATGCTAAAAGGAACTGGAACTTTGGAAGAGATAATTCACCTCAGATGGGCTCTGCCATTTATTTCCAGAAATCAGTTTAAATTTTCTCTTTACTCTGACTATTGGGTCAAGTCCTTATTAATAAAATGTGTGCTACTGGAAAGGAAAGACACCTTTGTTACTTAATACATGTGTGGCCACTTATATCTGGCGTGCATAAATGTCATGGAGAACAGGAAAAAATATAATTCATGAACAAAATGCATTTTTATGCTACTGTCCCCCTTGCCAAATTAAGTATTATGGTTGGAAATTCAGGGTGGAGGCTCACTTTGGAAAAAAGGAATCAAATTGTCCTGGGAGTTCGCTTTCATCATCAAAGGGTTTTTATGCCTTTGGAGGGATCATCAGTTCCTGATTTGGTAGTAGAGAATATTCTTACTTTGCAAAACTACCGCAAAATTCTACACGGCTTGGTTATAATTCCTGCTTTTGACCAGAAGCTTTCTTTCACTTTTTTTTTTTCAATATTCAATTTTGAGACCATCAAAATTGGATGGAAAAATACATCATCTACATCAGAAACAAAACTTTCTTGAACTTACCTAGATGATGCTGTCCTGACAGGCTTTTCCTGTCCAAATCTATTTATGAAAGATTCATTAATCTCCAGATTTTAAAACTAAGAGGAAAATTACAATAGTTTTTTTTTTTTTTTTAAGTGATGAAAAAAGTGCCTGAAATTCATTTGCCATTAGCCTTGCTACTGAGATAGTGCTGTTCGGGCCATAACCAGTTAGGATCTGAGCCTACATACCTATGGCCCTGTTAGAAAGTCCCACTTAGTTCAAAAGCCGAACAAACAAAGAAGCAAAAAACCAACTTTGTGTTCAGATTTTTTTGGCCTATACCTATTAGATGTTACATTGAATTTAAAATTTTTTTAGTATTTATTTATTTTTGAGAGAGAGAGGAAAACACAGAGTGTGAGCAGGGGAGGAGCAGAGAGGGAGGGAGACACAGAATCCACGGCAGGCTCCCGGCTCTGAGCCCCGACCTGGGGCTCGAACTCACAAATCGTGAGATCATGACCTGAGCCAATGTCAGATGCCCAACCGACTGAGCCACCCAGGCGCCCCAGATGTTAAATTGGATTTTAATTGGGTAAACAAACTTACTTCTAAACCTTCCACTTTCTAAACTGAAGTTTAAAATGCACGTAGAGCTAGTATCCAAAATCTATAAAGAACTCACCAAACTCCACACCCGAAAAACAAATAATCCAGTGAAGAAATGAGTAGAAAACATGAACAGACGCTTCTCTAAAGAAGACATCCAGATGGCCAACAGGCACATGAAAAGATGCTCAACGTCACTCCTCATCAGGGAACTACAAATCAAAACCACACTGAGATACCACCTCACGCTGGTCAGAGTGGCTAGAATGAACGAATCAGGAGACTATAGATGCTGGCGAGGATGTGGAGAAACGGGAACCCTCTTGCACCATTGGTGGGAATGCAAACTGGTGCAGCCACTCTGGAAAACAGTGTGGAGGTTCCTCAAAAAATTAAAAATAGACCTACCCTATGACCCAGCAATACCACTGCTAGGAATTTACCCAAGGGATACAGGAGTGCTGATGCATAGGGGCACTTGTACCCCAATGTTTATAGCAGCACTTTCAACAATAGCCAAATTATGGAAAGAGCCTAAATGTCCATCAACTGATGAATGGATAAAGAAATTGTGGTTTATATACACAATGGAATACTACTTGGCAATGAGAAAGAATGAAATATGGCCTTTTGTAGCAACGTGGATGGAACTGGAGAGTGTTATGCTAAGTGAAATAAGTCATACAGAGGAAGATACCGTATGTTTTCATTCTTATGTGGATCCTGAGAAACTTAACAGAAGACCATGGGGGGAGGGGAAGGGGAAAAAATAGTTACAAACAGAGAGGGAGGGAGGTAAACCACAAGAGACTCTTAAATACAGAGAACAAACTGTGGATGGGGGTGGGGGAGAGGGGAAAGTGGGTGATGGGCATTGAGTAGGGCACCCGTTGGGATGAACACTGGGTGTTGTATGGAAGCCAATTTGACAATTAATTTCATGTTAAAAATTAAATTAAATTGAATTAAATGCACGTCGAAGTAGCAATATTTCTTTGACCTGCTTAATCATCCACGGTACTGAAAGTCACTTGCTCATACCATGAAATAAAGTGGGTGAGGAATAAAGACACATGATTTAATTTCTGTACATGCATCTTATGCTGGCACAATATGAGATAGGTCAGCAAGAAATATTTATTAGATGTAGCAGTTGTTTTTATATCTAAGTTGATAACCTCTAATAATAGTGCTTTGCTTAGAAGGTTGTAAGGAATTTTCTGTGACAGACATTCAACATCAAAGTATCTCCTTCACTCTTCATATGTATTCTTCAGATAGTCTCAGACTACTCTTGCATTTATAAGTTCTTTAAAAGGCAAAATATGGTGGGAAGACAGCAGATGAATCAGTGTTATTGTATGCTGTAGAAATTGCCTTTCAACTCCACTTATCTGTATGTCCAAGGTCAAATCCACTTTGAAACTCCAAAACCAATGGCCAAAAAACCTAAACCAACCTGAATAAACCATTTCAAGAGCTTGAGATTTGTGTTGAAAGCATCTGGCTGACACTGGCCCTTCTCCCCAGCTGTGTTCTGAACTTGTCATTTGTTATTCATATAAATTGTGGGCAAAGTGTCATGTCTCAATGTTTACTTCTAGCCCCTGTCATGTGCACATGTGATTTTTGCCCAAGGATTCATCACTGCTATCTTGTATGATATAAAAAACAAATTTAGGGGCGCCTGGGTGGCTCAGTTGGTTAAGCGTCCAAGTCTTGATTTCAGCTCGGGTCATGATCTCAGGGTTTGGGAAATGGAACCTGGGCTCAGTGCTGACAACCCGGAGCTTGCTTGGGATTCCCTCTCTGTCTCTCTCTCTTTCTCTCTCTGCCCCTCCCCCACTTGTGCTATTATATATGATGATAGTATCTGCTTTACTTATCTTAGAACTTATTATGAGGGTAAAATAAAAAAAATTTTTTAAAGGAAACCTGTGGAGAAAACTTAAAACACAAACACCAACGCATGAAGCAAATGTGTGTGCCTGGCATGCAACGTTGTAACTGATGAGCTTGGCCACTGATTGTGACCACGTTTTTACCACCAGAACTCTCATTGTCATGGGTAATGTAATCCAAATATTGAATTCCCAGTGAGAGAGTCAGGAATAAATAAGACAAACACTGCATGTTAATTCCGGCATGAAGCCTGAGCATAACAGAGAGCTGAATGAGGAAATCTGGTTTGGTGTTAAGCCCAATAAAATGAAGAGATGTTTGTTGATGGGCTGTGTTCCCCGCTGAGAGAGTAGTTTGAATTTGGACAAAATAATATTCAGCTTCAATTTCTCTTTGGATTCGTTATTGCTCCTGGATTCTCTCTAATTTGAACCTCGTAGGGGTCATCTGTGCCTCTGTCATTTTTAATACTCCCTTCTTCAGTGAATCATACGACACACTGCCAGGATGACCACCCAGAAATCCTGTTTATGTAGGACTTGGCTTCTGCAGAGGAGTTCATCTTAAGTCCCGAACAGCCGAGTTGGGAGTTCCACAATGGTCTCCTGTTTGTCTCTGGGCACGGGTGGAAATATGGTCCTCTTTAAGGCCCAACAGCCATCTGGAAGTTCATCGGTTGGAATTCTCTTCTTCTCACTGCATACATTGAACTGCACTATAGTAGGCATTCATTTTCCAGACTGCTGTCTTGACGGAAAAGAATGTGTATGTCAGGAAAGCCAGTGTGCATATGAATGAGGAGGTAGAGATGAAAGGATCTGGAAATGAACAATCTAGAAATGAACACCTTGTTGCCTGCTCCTTCTGTTCCCTCTGCCTGATTTTATGGTCTTATTATTTCTACCACTAAAATTTTAGAAAACAAACGGGGGCCTGACTGGTTAAGTCAATAATGATGATTCTTTAAGACTTAGGGAAGATCCATGTTAGATTTTGACATGGGTAGAAGAGATTATTGAATATCCTTTCAGTGAAATGCAAGAGGCTTTGGAGATCAAGTTATCCTCTGGGGTGGGGGGATGGGGAGGAGGTGTGCCTTTATCTTGGATGAGGTTCTTTTACAACTCTCTAGGGACAGAAGCTAACTTGTAGAAATGGATAGAAATGGAAATAGTTCCTGTCTGTGAAATTGTGAATTGTGTCCCTTGGAGATCATAACAGATGATCATCACCCTGTGGATATTGAGCAGTTTGGCCGGTTTTGCATGCATTTATAAATTCATTTCAGCATTTCTACCATAAATATGCAGTCCTTTGAGTTCTTCAAACCTGTCATAACATCTCATTTGTTCACTCGTTAGTTAAGTTAAAGGAAACATTTAATAAAATATCCATTGTATATTTGTATAGGAAGCATAATTTTATCTTCTTTTAAAATTTGTCCGTCAACAGATATATATACATATATATACACACACACACACACATATATATGTATATATATATACATAGCATTTAGATACATATATATATCTCAAGCTCTCTGTGAGTTTTCTATATTGGATGACTCATTTACTATGACAATTATTTGATAGGTTTAAGATGAGGTTCAAAATAAGTATCAGGGAAATAATGATAAGGGAAGAATAACAAAATACTATCAGTCATGATTATCAGAAAGGCCACCTTCAGTGGCAGAGATAACGAAGCTTCTAGAATTGACATTTAGAAGAATCGAGGCCTCAAGGAGAGTAGGGGAGTAGAAGGAGGGACTGGTAAACTGATAAGGTGCCAAAAGTAAACAACTTCCTAATACCGCTTTTAGGAGATCCCAGGTATGTAAGTATGGTATTCATCTTAGATTAAACTAAACTAAAATTTTTAAATTAGTATTTGGCTGTGGTTCTCCTTTATCATTTCCAGTGTGGTAGACTGTATTTTCCCAAAATGACTGCAATAATATCAATTTCATATGCTGTGCTTACACTATGGTATTGACACTTATCCCATTGAGAGGGGAGGGGAAAGTTATGTCCCTTCCTCCCTCTTTGAATCTGATGTAGGTAAACCTAAGACTAGAGCCAATTTATATTAGAGGTGATGCTGTGTGACTTCCAAGGCTACATTCTAAAAAGCCATTCTCTTGGGACCACTGCTCTCCTAATCTGACTACCACCTTGTGAGGAAGCCCAAGCAATTTGGGATTGGAGCCATATGAAGAGGCACATGGAAGGAATCAACCCACAGGCTCAGATGAACTCCTCGCTGTCAGTGAGCATCAACTTCCGGGTCGTGGATGACCTTTTGAGTATTTTTAATGAAATTAAGACTCCTCTCGTAAAGAAGTAGGAAATGATTATAATATATTAAATTTATCCACATGAAATGAGAAATGGTGACAAATGGGAAACCCATATAACACATGTTCTTACTGGGTTCAGTTGAAGCTCAATAAATGTTTTTTGGTTTTTTTTGAACTTTAATTATATGAATGTTTCAAGAACAAATTCAGGATTGTTTGCATCACCCCTATTATTCATGAATAAATATTTAGATGGAAAGTTCTTGCGTGTGTTTTTGTGTGGGAGTGTATCCTCTGAGGGGCTCGTGCTACTCACTACTATGTGTACTTTGGCTCATTCAATTTGTACTGGCTCAAGATACAGACACCATCATTGTCTTGAGACCCTCAAGTTCACATTCAGCAGATTTCTTTGTCTCTTTCCAGTGTCGGTCCCAACCTAATTATCTTTCTCTTCCTAAACTCAGGGTGTCTCTGCCAAACTCTGATAGCTACTAATTTTTTTCAGCCCCCTTGGCAGGCTTACTCGCCTGCCTAGAAAAGAGACACTTATTTATTGTAGTAAAATATACAGCACAGAATTGACCGTTGTAGCCATTTTTTAGTACGGTAAAACCTTGGATTGCGAATAACTTATTCTGTGAATGTCCCGCAAGATGAGCAAACATTTCTAATTAATTTTAATTTGACAAACAAGAGATGTCTTGCAATGTGAGTAGTACATGATTCCGAATGTCACATGATCACAACTGAGCCAAAGGCTCTTGAAATTCTCTTTGATATACAAGTGTTTTGGATTACAAGCATGTTTCTGGAATGAATTATGCTCCCAAAGCAAGGTTTTACTGTACACAGGGCAGGGGCATTGACACTGTTGTCCAACCATCACCACCATCCCGCTCCAGAACCTTTCATCATCTCAAACACAAACTCTGTCCTCGCTAAGCACGAGCTTCCAATCCCTCCTTCCCTCAGCCCTTAGTAACTACCATTCAACTTTCTACCTGTATGCATTTGAGTAGCCTAAGTACCTGTAAGTGGAATCCTTCATATTTGACCATTAGTCTCTGGTTTATTTCTCTTAGCATAATGTTTTCAAAGTTCACTCGTATTGTAGCATACATCAGAATTTCATTCCTTTTTGTGGCTGAGTAATATTCTCTCATATGTATATACGCCATTTGTTCATTCACTCATTCACTGATGGACATTTGGGTCATTTCTACTTTTCGGCTACCGCAAGCAACGTTGTGAATATTTGTGTACAAAGATCTGCGTGAGTCCCTGCTTTCACTTCTTTTGGGTGTATGCTTAGAAGTAGAATTGCTGGATCACATAACAGTTCTGTGTTTAGCTCTTTGAGGAACTGCCATACTGGAAAAGGGGTACTTTGAAGGGGGAGTATCCTCCCAGTAAATATATTATTTGGTGATATAAGAAATTATATGAGTATATATAATAAATATTTACATATATTATATATTTGCATATATTATATATTTACATATATATTACATATATTATATATTATTTTAATTATATATTTACATATATATTATATATAATTATAATTTTTCCTAATGGCCACATTTCATTCATGTTATGTTAATACTTAACATTAATCATATGACTCTAGACCAGTTCACCACTACCCGTGTTATAATAGAAGAGCATTTTCTCACCGCTTTCTACTCTTAATTCATTTCCGATCATGCTTTGAAATGAATTTCCCATTCCGAGGAAAAGACAATACAGGTAACAGCCCTATAAAACACATTTGAACATCTGATAAAGTTCTCTATGTGCAGAGATTTCTTTGCTGCTTCCATCTATGTGTGTGTGTGTGTAAAGAGAGACAGAGACAAAAACTGATTTTAAGGAAGTGGTTCATGTGATTGTGGAGGCTGGCAAGTCCAAAATCTGCAGGGTAGGCCAGCAGGCTGGAGACCTAAGGAAAAGCTCATCTTGTAGTTAAAGTCCAAAGACGGTCTGTAGGCCAACTACCCTCTTCCTTGACGGAGATCAGTCTTTTTGGGGGGGCCTTCAACTGATTGGATGAGGCTCACCATATCACCATATTACAGTAATCTGCTTTACTCAAAGTCTATTGACTCCAATATTAATCTCATCTAAAAAATTGTTTCATAGCAACATCTAAGCGCGTTTGATTAAGTATCTGAGAACCGTGGCCTGCACAAGGTGACACATAAAATCAACCATCATAATAATGTACTTCCTTTAAAAAAGGGATGAATTTACAGAAAGCTTAAGTTCTGCAAATTTTGGTTTCTTATTTTTTACCCTCTGATTTATCTTAGCCATGCATCACGTTCTATATTACTCATAAGTTATTTGTATGTGTTTCCAAATATGTTTGAACACAAATTTTATCCTGATGA
Organism: Panthera leo; assembly: GCF_018350215.1. Taxonomy (NCBI): domain Eukaryota; kingdom Metazoa; phylum Chordata; class Mammalia; order Carnivora; family Felidae; genus Panthera; species Panthera leo. The sequence goes on along the minus strand of NC_056687.1, from coordinate 17,833,566 downwards.
TTGGCTTACATTTTCCTTAAAGCTTAAGTCAAGATTTATATTTTTTAATATCCTACCAATATCACCTGTTCTAGCACCGAGAGGAAAGTCAGTGTTTAGGCCATACTGATACTCATCCTCTGAAGCTTCAAGTTATCGCTGACTTCCTTCCTGGCATCACCAACATACCTCCTATAGAATTCATCGGGTTTTCAGGGAATCCCGGTGGCTTATAGTTATTATCTCCATTCTATCCCAGGTCCGAGGGGGTGCAACGAGCCTTCTTCTTCTTCTTTTTTTTCTTTAGAACACTTTTCTCCATGATTTGCTAACAGAAACTCCTGTCCTAAGCTCATATCTACCTCTAAGATTTTGTTTCAGTTCCTGTCATACCTCTAGGAATGCCTTTCTTAGCCTATCCCAATCCCGCCCATTGTTTAGGACATAGTTCACATTCCTTTTCCTCCACAAAGTCTTTTCCAGAATCCAAGTCTATATTACCCTCTGTTCACTCTAGCGCCCATTTGATCTGTAACTTAACTGCTGGTAGTAAGGCATATACCGCCTGTGGTGGTTTGTCCTTTCATCTGAGGTTGACCTCCCAAAGGAGAATGCAAGTGCGGAGGAATTCATTCTTTTATCTGCCTCACCCTTCTCTATACGGAGTTAATTAGTACTTATTTTCCAAACAATGAATTGAATAAAACATACTGTGATCCTGCTCTGTATAAGATCACTCCCGTCCATTTCCAAGCTTTACCTTGGGGTTGTGGTGAGTGTAGGCGTGTTGGGCAAGTGTTTTTGACTTTATGTTTATGTATGACTTTGGGAACAACGTTTTTCATTTGGAACTACGGGCATTTTAATGATCATGTCAAAACGTTACCTTATGAACATTTTTTTTCCCTACCGAATTCAGAGCTGTTTCATTTGAACGCACTATTCAGCAAGCCGAATAGTGTCATTCCTCTTGGACAATCTCCAACCAGAGTTATCTATAAATGGTACCTTAGGGATCCTCTTTACAGACTCAATCTGGTTTTTGTTCTACAATGCAAATAAATAAAACCATAAATTAAAGGACATGGAAAACATATGATAGAAATTATTTTTTTTTCGTCACACTCATGCACAGCTGTTTGAATCTGTGCAGACATTTAGGTACTGTTCACAGTCCTGTTATTAATATTTGGTATAACCTGCCTGTAGCCATTTCCCCTTTTCAAGTTGGTCTTATATTTCAGGGGGTACACGGCAGCATTTATCACTTTGTTTGGGGCTAGGATTGTGATAGGGCACTGCAACACTGCTTTCATGTAGCGGCACGTCAAACAACTAAAAATGTCAAGTATTTTTAGCCTCTGCATCATCGACGCTACAGGATTCCAGACTCCCAGTGTGCACTTCATTCCCAGAGCACAAAATCTCAGTGAGTCATTTCACTAGGGAATAAAAGAGCTTTCCATCCAAACTGATGTTTTAGTTTTCAGACTGTGGGTTAAATTCCCGAAAGCATTTACAGTCAGATCAACTGGTTTTCAAACTTCTATACCTTCATTGGCACCGTTAAGTACTTAATCTAAAGATAGAATGACATATTACTAACTGTTCAAGGGGTAAATGGGTAGGTTTTAAAAGCTATTGAAAGCCCTCCATGGTTTAGGGAAGAATCTGTCCTGAGGTTAAAATAAGCCACAGCGGAACATTCCCATTTGGCCCCACTAGATGTCTCAGTTTATATTATCATTATTTTTTTTTCTGGGAAAGCTAAGATACTGCTGTTGTGGATTCCCTGATAGCAAAATATTGCTCAAAAGAACAATGACCATGAGAGTAACAGTGCTTATTAGAATCCACCATAAATAAGAACAAGTCCTACTACCTTTTCCCAATGTTTAAACTTTTGTTGCACATTTCTTCCTACAGTAACATTCAACATTTACAAAATGTTTAAAATGTTTTTAAAAATGTTTATTCATTTTTGAGAGAGAGAGAGAGAGAGGGAGGGAGAGAGAGAGGGAGAGCGCGTGAGTGGGGGAGGGGCACAGAGAGAAAGGACCCAGGCTCTGAGCTGTCCTTGACGTGGGGCTCCGACTCACAAACCGCGAGATCATGACCTGAATCGAAGTTGGACACCTAACCAGCTGAGCCACCCAGGCAACATCCCCCCCCCCTTTTTTTTTTTTGTTTTTTAATGTCAAGAAATGTTTTTTAAAAAGTCGCGATACTCTGTGTATCTGAAGAAATAGAGATGACAATGTGTCTCCTCATGTGAAAAAAAGATCACAGTAAGTGAAACGTGTAGTTTGTGCCAACTTAAAAAAAAAAAAAAAAAAAACGCCTACAGGCTCATTCTTTCTTGTAATTATGATTTGATATTTCTAGAAGCTCTGACTTTCCGTCATTAAACTGATTGATCAACAGGGTATGCTATTTATTTCATAATTTATTCTGCAATGTGAATCAAGGAAAGGGGAAACATGGAATTTTGATTTAGAGCTCTTCGACGGTAAAGTGGTAGTCCGGGACCTTGGTCATCTAGGATAGCCATCCCCATCATCACCTGGTCTCAATTACAGTGAAAATAAAATTTCTTAAAAGGACATTTATAAAGTTGGGAATTGGTTAAGTGTCATCGTTGAAAAATTATTCTTACTCTTAATACTTGGAGAAATAGATTTATGATGTGTAGTAGGATTTACCACTCAGATAGCTTGTTCTTTTTTTAAAAAAACTTTTAAGTGTATTGATTTTGAGAGAGACAGAGACACATACACAGAGAGAGAGAAAGGCAGGGAGAGAATTCCAAGCAGGCTTGATGCTGACAGCGTGGAGCCCCATGTGGGGCTTGAACGCACGAACTCAGTTCATGACCTGAGCCCAAACCAAAAGTCAACTGCTGAACCCACTGAGCCACCCAGGAGCCCCACTCAGACAGCTTGTTCTTTTGTAGCACCCTCAAGGGCATGGATAACTAATTTGTCTATGCTTTTGTTGGAGCTGATAAACTTGTAAGCTTCTAGAAGTTTCTGGAGGGGAAGGCCAATTTAATTCAGGTCAGTTCTTATTACTGAGAAACCTTCTAAAGTAGCTGAGTTGACGTGTCCATACATCACAGTGGGATTGAGGGCCGCCCGCATCAGAGATTGGTCTCAATAACAATAGTTATTTACGTAGAATATATCATTTATTTTAGAACGATCCTTTAGGTAGATTGTTATTTACAAAGAAGGACCTGAAACTCAAGAGATTAAGTAATTTGCAAGCTTCCAAGGAAATTTACAAGCACAGAGCTGTGGGCTTCAGCGCCTCTAAGAGCACAGATTCCCCTGCAAAGTTACTTCATCCTTAGCTACTGGGAATTGTTTGAAATCATAGCTGCTCTTTGAAGGAAGCCCATGTTTGTCAATAAATAAAACTTTTATTGAGTTTCTCCTGTGTGTTGAACTACAACTCTAGGAACTCCACAAGAGGGAGAGCTATTAAAAAAAAATGTGGTTTTATTATTAAGAAAAATAAAATCCACTCATAGAGACACCAAAAAGAGCCTAAAATCCAGATGAACACTTTTATGGGAAATGCATACCTGCTTGAGGGCTTAGCATGTGAAAAACGATACCGTCAAAAGTGAAACTCTTCAAGTGACTCTGGGCTAAGTAAAGGTCATTTAAACCAATTCTGGTGTTTCTGTTTTAGCAAAGAGTTAAAAGGACAGTATAATGGGGGGAAACTGGAAAAAATATGGAACGTTTTAAAGGAAATTGCCTGGGGGAAATTGGCCTTTATGTGCAACTTTGTGAGTTGAATTCTAGCATCAGAGTATAATTAATTACAACGGACAAACCAAAACGCACATTCAAAAGCACTCTGGCCCTTTTAAGGTTGTCATTTGGGAAGTGCATACACCTTTCCTGGTAATGCTGCCGCTTCTTCAATATTTTTGGAATGGATCCATTGAAATCGCCTTTGGAGCCTGCAGCTCATTCTTTGAATATCCCCTGTGGTGGCAAATCTCTCTTTGAAGGAGGATTTTATTTTGGATACAAATAAGGGTCTTTGCAGCCAAGTGTGATGACTAAAGTGGGTGTCTAAGCTGGGTGATGCCATTTTTGGTCAAAAATGAAACATGGCTGGGAGGCAGTGAAACAGGTTGCTTCTCTGAGTTGGCTCTAGGACTGTTTCAAGGAAGAACTCCAGTCTTGGAAGAAATGGCTGCTCTTGGCATCATGACTGACAGTCCAGAGTCATTACGCTTGGGGGAGGGGTTGTTAATTTAGATATGTGAGTTTCGGCATCTTTATCTTCAAAGGTCGCATCACTTGCCTCTGAGACTTTTGTTTATTTATGTAAAAAAAATTATACCACCCAAATATTCAATAATTCCTCTAGGTAACTTTTTGGCAAATTAAGTTGGCCTATCTAGGTGAGTGAGTTGGGTTGAAGCCACCAAGGCAGAAATTATGTTCTCGGGGTCTCTCTCTGTCTGTTTTAAATTTATTTATTTATTTTGAGAGAGAGAAAGAGAGAGAATGAGTGGGGGAGGGGGAGAGCAGGGGAGGGGGAGAGAGAGAATCCCCAGCAGGCTCCTCGGTGTCAGCTCAGAGTCAGACATGGGGCTCGGTCGCGGGAACCCTGAGATCACCACCTGAGCTGAAATCAAGAGTCAGATGCCTAACCGCCTGAGCCACTCAGGCGTCCCGTTTCTGGGTCTCCTACGCATAGTTTTTATTCTTTGCTCCATGCCAGAAGGGATTCCCTGTGTCTCCAGTCCAACTGGTGGCATTATCTATGCATTCCACTGGTTACTAGGAGAAGCTGGGGAAGAATACCTGGATGGGATTAGCGCCTGTATAAAAGGGATCCTAGAGAGGGCTCTTGCCTTCTTCCTGCCACGTGAGGATATGCCAAGAAGCTGGCCTTGTGTAACCTGGGAGAGCGCTCACCGGACCCTGAAATCTAGGATTTCCAGCCTCCAGAACTGTGGGAAATAAATGGCTTTTGTTTATAAGCCGCCTAGTCTTTCGTGCTTCATGACATCAGGCTGAACTGACGGAGACATCGCCCCCTGCGAATTTTTCAGTTCTAATCAATGTGAAGTGTCATGTTTATATCTCCACTTCTTCCCTGAAATTATTTTTGACACTTTGACCTGCACCGATTTCTCTCTCCCAGATCTCTGAGCTTATATTCTGCGTACAACTCATTGGCCTCACTTCCTTGTATTGTTAATTAACTTTTCACTGGCATCCCTTTTATTTAGTGAGCTGTATTGTAAGACTGAAGGCAAGATTGTCTCTCTCCCTTCCTCCCTCTCTTTCATCCTCTTATCTTTCTCTCTCACTTTCTTTTTCTTGTGGGATCCTTCTGGGTTCCTAGGACAGGACTTTGTACAAAATAGGGGCTCAGTGATAGCAGTGGAATGATCATCTAATGGCCTGCCCTACAGATTTATCCTCTTTATTATAATTTCCTTAAGAGAGTTGATTTTTTTTTTCCCTTTCTTTTGTGTCTTGAGCATATCCTTCTTGAAAGATGTGTAGTTATATTTTGGGGAAAGGCAGTCTGAATTAAACATTTTGTATTTGTTCAAAGTGATCAAGGCCCAATATATTGGCAAGAATGTCCCTACCTTGTTAACAAGTGACATTAAATGTAATGAGTCTTCTTTTGCTCCATTAAACCTTTGGGGTTGACAATTTGATTTTTCAGCAGCCTCTGTCAAAATATTACTTAAAAGCAAGCATTTGTTTTAGCAGTGTTAACATCCTACCTTCTTTGGAATCTAAATAAAGTAAGTGTGATATCCCATAATCTGTAGGCAAACAACTTTATTGTTATTGGTGCCCTGTAATTAACAAAACTTCACATTTTAGATAGTATCTTTTTTGTGGCTATGATAATTTAGATAAGATATGTTAGAAAGACTTAATGGTATGGTACTTTTCTACCTGAAATTCCACAACTGTGGATGGCAGAATCCCCTAGAAAAATAAATGTTTAGTTCTCTAATTCTGGACTCTCAACTCTACTGTGGAATGATACCTTTTGCCTTCTCCCAGTCATGCTAGAATGGAATATTACTGTGTTTCCACTGTGCCTGCAATTTTTAGTGTAGTCCAAAGTGATGATTTTAGACATGTTTGCCACTGTATGGGATCAAAGCTTTGCCAGGTGTTCAACTTTGTTTACATTTTAATCTTTTAAGTGTTTTGCACGCACGTGGTTGTTAAAGAAAATCAAATGCAATGCTATAATGACTTTTAGGAGAGAGACCAATAGCTTTTGTTTTAAAAAAAGAGAGGCCAAAACCAAATTTCTTTAGCAGTCTTGCACAGTTGTTTGTTCAATGTAGGGGTCCAACCTAAAGTCTTACTCATGGTCTATACAAGGGAATTCTGTTATCACTACTACCTACAAATAAGATATTAACAATGTATGTTATTAGAATAGCAGTATTAGTGTAAGGGTATTTTAATTAGAAAGACACAGGGTTTAACTAACGTCAGACTTCTAAAAGAAATTGTCCTAGTGTTATAGAGAACATTCCAGAATATCTTGTACTTTGATAACTACATATCGTCTCTATGGATCTTTAAGAGGAGAGAGCCCTGCCCATGGACTCGAAGATCTAGCATTTGCGATTCCGTGACCTTACTGTTTGAGATGAAGGCCTCCAGCTGACTTCCATTTATTCAGAATTTGTTTATCAAGCTGGATGGATGGGGTATGCCCCAACTCTTTTTCCCTTTCCTCTCCATTATCCTCTGGAGTGAGTCCTGTTTTCTCCATTACCTCTGGCATGCTCTGACGAGAGAGGGGACAAAAGCCAAGCTGGTTGCTTCTCTTCTAGTTAACAACTTTGGTGAAAATTTTAAAGGTGAAAGGTTCTGGAACATTCAGAACTGAGTAAACCAAGTTGAAATGAGTGAAAAGCCAGAGCAGTATAATAATGTCCCTCATCTCAGGGGGCCGCTTGGCTCTTGGGGTCTTTATTTGGTGCCCTTCCCTGCTTGTATGCGAGATGCAACAGGTTACTGGTAAAGGCTTAGCCCACTTGGAAGATGGAAACAGGAAAAGAAGCTTTGCACACAACTAATCTAATACAGCTGGTGAAGAGCTTCAGTTAGAAATCGGAGATCTTGGATCTCCGTTCCCTCATCCGCAACTTCAAGGTTGCCAAATGTGCCCTTTGTCTGCCCACCTTTGTGTTCCTGCTTCACCAAGGGTGGCCTTGCCTCCCTCACCTTTGGGAACTGAGAGTCCTTCTGAGGTTCTTCATATTCGTTCTCCTCCCCCTCCTCAGCTTTTCTTTCATATATATTTATACAGAAAAGTGACTTTCTATTTTCATTCTCTTGACTTGTTTTTCTTCCTCTGGATGCAAAATCTGTAATATAGAATAGTGAATTTTTTTATAGACTCTGATCATATTTAAATCAGGCCTCGCTAGAAAAGTGATAAATTCACAGCCTATGAACACAGACCTCACTTAAGTGCTCTGTGTTTTGCAGTGTTACAAGTAAGAAGAATGTCTCTCTCCTTTCTTCCTTCATTTTTCTTTTTTTCTCTTTCTTTCTTTCTTTCTTTCTTTCTTTCTTTCTTTCTTTCTTTTTTCCTTTCCTTTCCTTTCCTTTCCTTTCCTTTCCTTTCCTTTCCTTTCTTTCCCTCAATTTTACCACATGATTTCTTCTTGGCTCTCTACCAAATTGGTTTTAGACAGTGTTTCTCTGTTTTTAAGCGGATATACTTTAAATACATCTATTCTCCCCTCAAAACAAGCTAAAGAGTAGAAAAAGAGACCAATATATGTCTTAAATTACTTCAAAATTGACTTGATTTGTAAATTGGACAAAAGAAGTATAACTTCTCCATAGTTTTTTGGTTTTTATTTTTTTACTTTTGATCACAGAAAAAAATTAGTTCACAAAAGTAGAGGACAAAGTATAATGGGTCTCTATCTATCACTCAGCATTAACAATTATCATCATTTTGCTGATCTAGTTTCATCTATCCCCGCCTTTTCTATTTTTGCTAGAAATTTTAAAAGGAAATTCCAGACATATCATTTTACTGAAGGACTTAGTTTAGTTTTCGAAACGAGATAATTTGGAAATATCTCCTTGGTTATGAGATGATAGGACCTTTCCACTGATGTGTTGTTCAAGGCAATAAACACCACTGAATTAAAAGGCCATTATTCCATCTTAACTTGTTACTGTTAGTGCTTCTTGGACATTCTTTTCTTCTACTGCTAAAGGAGAAAAAAGTTCTCTGCCCCTCTGAGAGTGTCCATTAAAAAAAGATAGTTTAAGGGATTGTGTAAGTTATGTTCACAAATTTTTGTAAATAAAGAGGAAGAGCGTCATCACACCTTGGCTTTACTCTTTAAGCACATGTCTATGTGGAAAATTGTACTTTATTCTTTTGCTCTTAACTTTGGATGAATTCTTTTGCTTCACAGGTAATCTTGGATAATTGGTCATGTCAATGTGGATCTTGAGGCCAGCTTTTTACTTAATGCTAACACCTGGCTAGTTGTGCACCCTGGACAGCTTTGGAACTAAAGCACTTCTTCATAAAACAGTGAAACTCACACCCACAGATATACAAGCCATGTGGATTTTATGCCTGATAGGAATTATGAGTTTGAGTCTCCTGGATCTCCTCTGGCTGATAGGTACACAATTTTATTTTAAATTAAAGTGTCAGTAATTCTAGATTCTTGGGGATTTACTGTTCATTCTCTTCAATGATAAATATGGACAGAGAGGAGGAACCATATAAAATGGAGGAATACATACCCAAACAGACTGGAATTTGAAAAATGATTTAAAAAAATTTTTTAGTGATATATAGTATACATCTCTTTGGAAAATAACATATATACTAAAGTTACAACATGAAGTCATTTAGTAATAAACTGACCAATTTATCTTTTTTTTTTTTTTTTATTTGAGAAAGAGAGAGAGAGTGCATAAGCAGGGGAGAGGGGCAAAGAGAGACAGAGAGAGAGAGAGAGAGAGAGAGAGAGAGAGAGAGAATCCTAAGCAGGCTCCTAGTGCAGGGCTTGATTCCATGCCCCTGCGATCATGACCTGAGCTGAAATCCAGAGTTGGTCACAACACCAACTGAGCCACCCAGGTGCCCCAGCAATATATCTATCTTGATTTTTGCCTCCATATCTGGCGTGGACAACACCACCCACCTACCAACGAAACTGACTTGCCTTAATATTACGGCATTGCAAAAATGTTTCAACTTTTAAAGGGTTCTTCCTGGGGGCAATCAAAACAAAACCAGAAAATACTTACCTGTCTATAAATGACTGCCTCGAATGAATTCTCGCAATGAAAATCACTCCAATTAGGGGTTTGCTACCCTTTCAAAATAACTTTTCTCATGATGATAGAAAAGATACAGTTGTGTTTTGCTAGAAAATTTGGAAAATGCATAAAGGTACTGAGAAGAAAATAAAAATAGCCATTTAGGTTATTTTTGTGTCTACGCATTGTTAAGTGCAAGTGTGTACATGTGTTTGTATGTACAACTTGGGAGCAGTAATAGGGTTTAATGCTTGAAAGTAAAGAAGGAACAGCCTTTCAAGCTTGGATGCCTAAAGTTGGAATCCTTGCTCAGGTGCTTGGTAACTGTTCTGCCTCAATCAGGTAGTTCAATCTGTCTTTGCTTGTTTCCTTATCTATAAGATATAAATAATAATATCTACATCAGAGTTTGGGGTTTTTTTTTTGGTGTGGTTGGTCATAACTGAACTAATTTATATAAAACACATAAATAACTTCCAGGAACGTTGGGCGTCATTATATCTACCCGTGATTCACATTTTGTTATGTCATAAAATGTCCTCAGCATACTTCTTCGTTGCCTGTGCTCCGATGTATGTAACATTCATATCTAAATTTTTGTGAAACTTTTTGGTTATTTAGCACAAATACATACAGAGTAGAAATTTCTATGTCCAGTAGTTTGACTATTTTTAAGGGTTATTCAGTGAACAGGAAAGATCACACAGGCAAAATTCTAGGAACTGGGGAAATAATAGTGAGCAAAACAGACCCAGAGCCAGAAGAGTAGAGGATTTTTGCGAAAAGTGACAAGAAGGGAAGGTATAGAGTGTTTTTAGAGTGTAACCTAACCTAGGGGTTTTAGAAGGGTTTCCCTGGAAAAGTAACATTTAGTTTGACATCTGAAGGTTGATTATCTGTTAACTGGATGGCCATGTGGAATCATGGGGAGAAATCAATGGCCTGTGGGAAAGCTCTGATATGAGCTTGGATGTCTTTTGTGTTTATTGAAAATACGCTTAAATTTTTTTCCAGGATTCTTCTGAAACACAGAAGCTTAAAGTTTTTAAGCCAATCACATCAACACCTGTGAGGGTGTGTGTGTGTGTGTGTGTGTGTGTGTGTGTGTGTGTGTGCCTGCGTGCATGTGTGTGTGCATGTTGGCTGTGTATTGTCTTCCATTGTTGAGATATCACATAAATATTTGTCTATATTTTCTAGCACTTCTTAAGGTTCCATTTAAATGTTTTAACTTTTTAGGGGCTCTTGGGTGGTTTAGTTGGTTGAGCACCTGACTCTTGATTTCAGCTCAGGTCATGCATGGTCTCACGGTTGGGGAAATCAAGCCCCTTATCGGGCTCTGTGCTCAGTGTGGAGCCTGCTTGGGATTCTCTCTCTCCCCTCTCTCTGCAACCCCCCATGCACTCATGTCCTCTCTCTCAAAATAAATAAATCAATAAACATTAAAAAATAAATACATGTTTTCACTTTTTATGAATCTGGAATTTAAGTTGATGAATGGTCCGATAGAAGGTTCTAAATTTTTTTTTTTTTCCAAATGAATTTCTACTTTTTTTCCTCTTCTCCTGTTTCACCCACCTCCCCACCTACCTCCCCTCTGGTAACCACCAGTTTGTTCTCCATAGTTAAGAGTCTGTTTGTTGGTGGGTTTTTTTGGTCTCTTGTTTTCTTTGTTTATTTTCTATTTTTTTTAAGGTAATGTTTGGAATGATCCTTATTTGCTCACAGACTTGTTACCATCATCATATACTTCATCATATACTAATGTTTTGTGGTAATGGTTACTGAGGTTTATTTCTGAGCTGTCTTCCTCGCCCACTGATAAGCTTATCAATAATCCTGTACGTATCACTTTCTTCTAATTGTAATTTTACGCACTAATATATATGTATATTTTTTTTTTAGTGAAGTGTAGTTGATACACAATGTTCTATCAGTTTCAGGGGTAACATAGTGATTCTACAACTCTGGAAGTTATGCTAGGCTCACAAGTATAGCCACCATCTGTCACTAAGTAACACTAAGTAACATTTGAAAGTGCATTTTCAAATCAAGTCTAGCAAGTATCGTATATTACGCTTTGGCTTTTGGTTGCGTTTCTCTGTATCTTCACCAAATTTATTTCTTCAGATGAACTTTAGAATCATGTTAACCCATCTCCAAAACTTAATGAATGGCTAATGATTGGAATTTTATAATAAATCCACTCATTGTGGGAGAAAAGAAAATGTTTATGATTTAGAATAAAATAAATGTATGCCTTGGGGCACCTGGATGGCTTCGTCGCTTAAGTGTCTGACTCTATTTCAGCTCAGGCCATGATCTCTAGGTTTGTCAGATTGAGCCCCGCCCCGGGGTCCATGTTGATGGCACAGAGCCTGCCTGGGATTCTCTGTCTCCCTCTCTCTCTGCCCCTCCCTGCTCATGCCCTCTCTCTCCTTCTCAAAACAAAACAAAACAAAAATTAAAAAAAAAGATAAATGTACATCTCTTGTTATCTTCAAGTCTTTTCCTATGTCTTTCTAAAGTTTTGTAGTTTTTTTCTTACATATTTAGTCTGCTTTACCTAGAGAGAGGTTTTAAAGACAACCAGAATAGTTCCTACCTTTTGATCATCCTTTGTATTGTTAACAGTTTTTAAATCACATCTAGGGATTCTATTATTTGGGGCACATAGTTTATTGTAGATTCTATCTTTAATCCACAAGAAACATTATTCTCTATGTTGCTTAGTGTGTTTTTCCATCGTAAATATAATTTTGGCTGATATTCTATTCTAGTCTTATTTTTTCCTACTGTTTGCCTGATAAATATTTGGACTCTCTGAAGAAATGTCAGTTTGATTTAGACAGTTCCCTTTAATTTATCATGCCACTGGGTTTTATTTTTAAACAGGTACTGAAGATATCCGTCTTTTAACAGGACAGCTTAAACAATGTATTGTGATAATGTAGTTGGTATTCTGACACCTTATTTTTTGCTTGCCATTCTTTCCTTTATGGGTTGTGTTTTACGTGCATCCTCTCTCCACAGAGACATTTTTAGAAATTTGTTTTTCAGGAAACATCATTCATCTGTATTGGTCTAATTATAAAATTCAAAAAGAAAATGATGTCCTTTGATACCTCGACATGAACATTTCTATCCAGCTGTTATGATTTGGTCAATATGACATAGGATTTCACACTTGAATTATTATTATTAACATATTCTACATTATATACCGTCTCTTTTAACTATTTTTTTTTATATTTTCTGTTAATTTGAAAAGCATATTTTCAACAATATTTAGCTGTATGTTTAAAACTGGTTTCAATATGTACTGAAAATCTTGTATTTTTAATTTCTGTTTGTCTTTAGAATGTAGGAGACAACATCCCTGTTGCAAAGAACATCCTCTCCACCACCCCTCCCCCCAAAAAAACAGACAAAAAAGAAACAAAAAACTTGGATTCATCCATGATGGTTTTTTTTCTTCCATTTTCACATCTATATCCATCTGCAAACCTCAAAGTCTTGACCTGCAGAATTTGACCTTTTTTTCTCAGCTGTTATCATTTAGCTTATCATTATCCTTCATCGTGGTCATTGCAATAATCTCTCCGTCTGACTCCTATCTGGTCCCCTTCCACGTTAAAATGTTAAGTCAAACCGTGTCTCTCCTCTGCTCAGTTCCTCAAGTCCTTCCCCTTCGGTTTAAAGCAACACCGAAGCATACTTCCTACTCCCCGGGAACTTGCTCTCTCTCTGTCTTCCACCAATCTCCCCTCCTTCCCCTTTGCCCATTATTCCAGCCACAGGGGCGTTTTACTGTTCCCTCCAAGAAGCTGAGCTGACTGTCACATGTGGTGGCCACCTCTCTATTGTAAAATCTCATCCCTCGAAGAATTATCTCCTCCCCTCCCTCTGATTTCTTCCCAAATATCTCCTTATTGAAAAAGCTCTCCTGGATTAGTCAACATAACATCACACTCCACCTCCTTCCCATCCCAGCAAGTGAATGTTTTAAACTTTCTTTTAAGAGTAGTAAAACATAAAACGATAGTAATCCTAAGGAAAAAGAAACTACCATAGCCCCAAAAAAATGCAAAATTAGAAACAAATCATTGTATAGTAATTACAGACATTTACCCTTAGGCAATCTGACTAATACGAGGCAGCTGTAAGGAAAGGTTCAGGCTTCTGAATTACGGAGACTGGAGCACACTGAACAAACAAACACCACATTAAGAACTTCCAAGACTGAGACCAAATGGAGACAAGTAGAGTGAGCAGGCACTGTGCGTGGTTCTGTGCTCAAGCAGGGGAGGGGCAGAGAGAGGAAGACACAGAATCCAAAGCAGGCTCCAGGCTCTGAGCCGTCAGCACAGAGCCCGACGCGGGGTTCGAAGTCACAAACTGGGAGATCATGACCTGAGCGGAAGTTGGGCGCCCAACCGACTGAGCCACCCAGGCGCCCCCCGCCTGCCCCGTTCCCATTTCTGCTCACGCCCGTGAACTCGTCCGTGTCACAGAAGTATGTGTATGGCAAACAGGCCACACTTCTATAGTGAGGTAGCTTTGGTCAATTTCCTTGACAGGTCGAGCACCACCAACCCTTCCTTACATTAATAATGTTTGTTTTTCTTTCTTTTGGAAAACCAATGAGATTAGCAAATTGTGTTGTGCATTCTTCCTCAGTCACATGAAGATCTGTGACAAATTAAACAAAGAGCAAAAGTTGGAAACGATTTTTGCCAATTTTTAAGTGAAAGCTCTGATCCAAATGTTGTGCTCGCAGGGTGGTTATTGACATGCTAGAAAGAGAAAGTGCCCGTTGAATGCTTTGAAAATTAGGCGCTTGGATTAGTATTGAACATCATGCTGGCTCATCATTTACACCTGCAACGTGAGTGAGCGCAAAGTTTCCTCCTTTTCAGCAGGTGCCTGGTCAAACTCATGGGAACTAGATGCATGTTTTAAACCAAACTCTCTTTGCTGCCCAAATGGAGTATCTTAAACTGCTCGTTTTATTGATAAAAAGAAAATCTTACCAGCAGAGGGCTGAAAAAAATAATGTGGCAGCCTACACAGTTGTTTGGCATTGCGTTGGACAATAAAGAGAATTCTGGAAAGTCTCTTGGCGGTTTTTATCTTCATGTCCTGAATTTCAGCCTTCTGTTTATCACATCCAATCAATGTAAGCCTTTTTTTTTTTTTTTTTTTAGAGAGAGACAGAGAGAGCAAAAGTGCAGAGGAGAAGGGCAGACAGATAGAGAGAAAGAGAATCTTAAGCAGGCTTCATGCTCAGTGCGGAGCCCAAAGCGGGGCTCGATCCCACAACCCTGAGATTGACCTAAGCCCCAATCAAGAGTTGGACGGTCAACCTCTGGCACCACCCAGGCACCCCTAATGCAAGCTTTTGAAAAGAAAAAAACCTCATTGGTGAATTCGGCAAGATCTACAAATGACTTCTTTATATTACGGGTCGTCACTTTAGGTATATTTATAGTATTGTATCAAATAGCTTATACAGTAATTGAGGGTAAGGGCATTTCTTGTGTGTGTGCACCCCCCACCTCACTCACTCTGGGAATTTGCGCCACAGTAATAATCTAGGCAAGTAAATAATGATGGAAGTTGGTGCAATGAGCGTGTCAGGCCATTGAACTGCATGGCCAAATTCTATGTTTAACTGAGTTCTATGGGAACAGGACTGGTTCCCCACGTAAGAAGACTGGACTTTCACCTTTCAGTTCAGTGGCCAGTAGGTAGGAAAAAACTAAACCAGAGAAGACATGACTCTCCCCTCCCCTGCCCTACTTTCTGACCTATGCACCTGGCCCCTGAGAATCTTATATTCAGTTTGCTCAGGGGAAGAAAGAGCACTGAGTAATTCTTGAGGGCAAATGGGAAATTATCATCTGAATCTGAAATTAGCATGTTATATAGAACTATTTGAGAAAACTAAGGAAGGTGAAAAAAAGGATGAAAATGTAATGTTGGAATTGTCTGTGGTTAACCACATAATCGGAGTCTCCTAGTAAATAAGCCATTTCCTGAGAGAAATGTAGTTATTTTGGAAGTGGTTTCAACTTTTAAAGTCATTGATGTGCCATTTAGTATTTAAATTACAGTGATTTACAAAAGGCCACCCAGAGTGGTCTGGATGTTCCAGGCTTTCTCCAAAACACCTCATGCATTCCTGAACAGCAAGTGGAACATTTGGAGAGCTTGGCTCACCACGCATGTGTAGCCCAAATGTAACTTCTGAAGCATCATTTTCTACTCAGTAGCTTACTTTCACAAAGTTTACTCACATGGTATAATCGAAGAGACACAAATTCAAAATGCTTTTAGAACCCTACCTGGCCTCATTTATAATTTTTTTTAACGTTTATTTATTTTTGAGACAGAGAGAGACAGAGCACGAATGGGGGAGGGCCAGAGAGAGAAGGAGTCACAGAATTGGAAGCAGGCTCCAGGCTCTGAGCCGTCAGCAGAGTCCCACCCGGGGCGCGAACTCACGGTCCTCGAGATCATGACCTGAGCCGAAGTCCGACGCTTAACCCGACTGAGCCACCCAGGCGCCCCTTATTTATGTTACACATCAGAGGTCGGAAAACTGCCCACAGAACAAGTTTGGCCCAGTTTTTGTAAATAAAGGTTTATTAGAGCACCACCATGCCCATTCGTTTATGTTATTGTCTATGGCTGTTTTCACGCTACAACAGCACAGGAAAGTAGTTGTGACAGAGATGATCTGGCTCTTCACAGAAAACATTCGCTCACCATCTGTGTATGTTATTGCATCAGTAGCAAAACCTATCAATCACTGAAGATAGAATAGGGTCTTTCTTTCTTTCTTTTTTTCTTTTCTTTTCTTTTTTTTTTTGTAGCAACCACACACATCCATCAGGTACATTTCATTAGGACGAAATCTTATTTCTACAGAATTTATTTTGTGCCTCGGATGTCCTTCCCGGGAGCGAATTCTCATTTAAACAAAATAGACACGCACACATTCAAAAAGTGTTCTTTTATTATTTCTAGTAACATATATTGTATAAATACTCTATTTTTATATGCCCTTTTACAAAAGCGATATAACTTAAAAGTTTTATCATTAGAAAGAAATGTATAAAAATAAATATGTTATTATAGGCATTTATTACCAACTATAGTCCTTCTTAGAAGGAACACACAAATACTTATGAAGTACATAGAATTTATAGTAACATATTTTACTATATACATATGGGAAAAAAAAAAAAAGTCCTATTCTCTTTCATAGTAGAAGAGCTGAACAGACATTCACCAGGATATGACTGTTGGGCCAGCTGCTGGGGGTGGGCCTGCTACCCCTCAGGAGCCTCCCCACTGCGAGACTAGTGATCTCCATGTCCCCAAACACTGGGGATCCCACTCTACACGCCCCATCCTTATACTGGCATTACATCCTTTTGTGTGTGTGTGTGTGTGAGATCACCCGGTCCTTCTTGAGCCGTGAACCGGTTTTTGTTTTCTGTTTGTGTTTTCCACCCACATTCCAAAAGTAGGCTTGCATGAGGAGGAAAGGTGGAAGCTTTGAGCTTATCCTGTCTCCTCTGACTTTCACTAGCGTCTGATTCATTGCTGCCTTTTTTTTTTCTTTCTAACTCCTTATAGACTTAACGCATTTTCACAAACACGTGGAATGGTTTCTTTGTCAAAATGACGTCACGGATGAAGACCCAGAAGTGGCACAGGACAGCGAAGACGGCGTTCGTTTTCAGTCACTTTATGTTGCGAAGCATTTCTCTCACGGAGGACAGTCTTGCATTCTTAACTCTCAGTAGAGACGACGGCGGAAGTGTTCTCCGAAATCGTAGCAGCCGCGATCAATCAGCGCTGGCTGAAGATGCTACGGGCCCTCCTTTCTCCCTCCGTGGTTCACGAGGTAAAGCAAGCCCTGTCTGCAACTGAAAGTCTCCTCTTTCTCCTGCTTTTCAGTTCCCAACCCGCACGGCACAAAGTATTTAATCATTTAATCGGTACCACAGCACGGGGATCGTGTACTCCTTAAACTAATTGTGACAACTGCGTCTATTTGTTTCTTACACTTGTCATAGATGTAACAAAAGGAATAATAATAATGCCCCGGGGCTTTATCATGCTATATCATTGCTCAGAGATTAATAACCCTCATTAGCTACCCTATCAGATTCGTAACTGGCAGGATATTCTGCCGATCTAACTTCTTTTCTACCTACCTCCACACTCCCAACTCCTTACCCTCTCTGTTCGTCACCGGCAAGGTACACTGGATCCCTCCAGCCTTCTTGGTATCAGTGCACCAGCCCTTCCACACCTCATCCTCCCCTCGACGCTCCCCTGCTTAACTGCATTCTGCCATCGTACAGAAATCTATGTAATGCTTCGGTTTCTTGAAAGGATCGCAGCTCTCGTGAGACAACACCCCCCCGTCGTGGGACAGACACTGCAAGGTTCTCTTTTTGTAACCTTTCCCGCAAGTCTTGGAGCATGGTGACCAATCCCCCAGCTGCCAGTGGGGGCAAGGCACGTCGGCGCAGGGTCGGGTGCTGGCTGGCTTCACCTCCTTCGCACACTCCGAGGCGGGCTGCCCATTGATGTCTCGGCACTCCACCACTCTCCTCTGCCAACCCAGTCCGCATGACTTGGAACATTCACCCCACTCTTCAATGACCCATTCTGAGAAGGTAGGGATGGCGTTGAAAGGTTCCTTCTTCTTCTTCACAAAATAGGTGTATTTAATTTTCGGGCGAAGGGCGTTGCCCACGGTGAGGACCTGGATGGTTATCGGCTCTTTGAGCGGGCTAAAGCTGCGGATTCTTTCCAACGCGGCGGAGGAACCACTGTACCTCAAGACGGTACCTTTGTAGGTAATGTCTTGCTCTAAAGTGGACAGAGTGAAGTCGCCGTTCAGGATATATGTGCCGTCAGCGGCTTTGATGGCAAGATAGCTGCCGTTATTCCTGGACCCCCGGTGATTCCGTTGTTTCACCTCAATGTTTGTGGCTCCGGCAGGAATCGTGACGATGTCATGATATCCAGGTCTGCGGGCAAGAAAAAAACAGATATAAAACTCTCTCGGTCGCTGGCTAATTATAACACTCAGCTGGAAAACACGCGGATCGTTTGGAACGTCAGCTCTCCCAGACCTGTCAAGTTACCTCTACGTAACAAGATCTTTGGGGGTATGACGTTTCAAGACTCACTTGGCACTAGTAACCGATCCTGAGGTCTTCTTGCACGTAGATCCATTTCCTCCACAAATACCACATTTGTCAAACTTCTTCTTGGAGTCTATGATACGATCGCAGCCAGCTTTGACACACTGTCCTTGCACGCAGACAGAGGTGGAATCGGGGCTACACGGGGTACCATCGACCACCTGGAGGAGGGAGAACACGTATCTGGTGTCACACGTGAGTCAACTCGGGAAAGAGATGATGTTGCGATAATTAGGGGAGATTTTCTCACGAACATAATGCCTCTGCTTTCCTGACCATCGTAACAAGAGGAGTGCTCTACACGTGGCCCACGCGACCCTTCTGGGTGGCGTTTTCACTACAGTAGATATAGGCGTCCGAAAATACTATACATTTTGATTACTTGTTTATTGACCTGTCTCACGTCTAGGTCAGGGCAATGAAAGCAGAGCCGGTCCATCTGCATACTGCGGTACGCTCAGTGCCTAGAATAATTCCCGCCAATTGCAGATGCTGAGTAAGTCAGCTGTTGCCCGTTGAAGCCGCAACCGGGAAATATTTTCACAGCCTACGGTGATCATGGCTCATGATAATCCAAGCATCATTCGTTTCGTTGTTCTTAAATCTCAGAACCAGATTTATCCTCGCAGCAAAACAGCAAAACGATGCCTCTACTAGTTCAACGTACGTTCTCAAACACAAGTGTTATCGACGTCAGACTTCCTTTTAATGAGTCCATTTGCACACGTTACCGCTAATCACCGGTAACAAGAACTGTGCTCCATGCTAATGCTATTTTCCAAAAGCGCTGTCAGGCTGCCATGCTAATATGCCATTTATCTGACCATAAAGGCCTTTTCTCTGCATATCAGAGTCATAACAAGCAATGCTAAGAATCCTAAGTGCCTGATTCGGGCTTCGTTCATAACTGGAAACGATGCCACACTCAAAAGAAGGCGGTGGGCAACATGTCTAGAACCAAAAGGAGATCCGATTCGAAAATCGAACACGTTGGGATGTGAATTCATGCAACTGCATCACAGGCTGCATGAAAAGGTTGCAGTCCAAGCCCTCGTTTCTTGGGCAACAAGTATGGATGGAAGTAAGTACCTTAGGCTGCAGAACGAAGAAGAAGCCAATGCCTTTGGCTTGACAGATGAGCTTGCATCTGTCCTTTGGCGAGACTCCGGCATACTTGGGTGTCCACTCCACCGCGGGCCCGCTCCCGAAGGAAACCTTAGAAAACTCGTTGTGTGCCTCACACTGTTCCTCTCTAAATGTTTTTCCTGGGAAGAAAATGATATCATGACGTCATCGGTTTTCAACCCTCGCCTGCCTGCTCGTGGGCGCATCACTTGCGACCCGCTTCTACTCACCGTTGTTATCGGGACAGTCTTCGATGTTACAGGACCTGTAGCGCACACGTTTGCCTTCACAGTACTTCCCTCCGTTTTTGGGGACCGGGTTGTCACATTCCCTCATGGTGTACTGAACTCCTCCGCCACAGGTTCTCGAACAGTCTCCCCAGGGTCCCCACGGTCCCCAGCTTCCATGAATAGGAGTCTGCATGGGGACACAAATGATCAGCATTAGAACTCTTTACGGAACTCTTTTTAGGCAACGAACGAGAAAAGTAAGAGATGAAGAATCCGTTGTAAAAACCATCTGTCTTGTGTCCCCCCCACCCCCGCCCCCATCAAAGGACACAGACAGGGGTGCCTATCGTGCAATCAGATGTTTTAGCATCGGACTGCTCCTTCCAATTCCGAATCTTAAAGGCGTATGCGCATGCTGGGACAGGCAAAACTCACATGGAAATGCATCTTGTCCGTCTTGTTCACACACTTGCCGTTCAGACACCATTTCCCTTCTCCACAGCTGGTGCCGTCCGCCCAAGGGAAGTGTTTCGTTTGGCACACCAGCAACCCGCCAGAGGTGCCTGTGCACCACAGGGTCGTACAAGTGCTGGCTGCATCCAGGCAGTGCTTGGACTCTTCCCCAAATGTAAACTGGCACTGCCGGTTGGCATCGTACAAGGTCCCCGGGAGATCGGAGGGAAGCTGGAGGGGGCTCTGGGGCTTGTCCATCAAACATTCCCCTGCAAAGGAAATGCCGACCAATATTAAAGAGCGGTGACTACAAACAGACAGAAGGTAGATCAGTTTCAGAACACGGTTACCGTAAGAAATCACACAGAGCAGAGTGATTTGAAAACTAGAGCTGCTGGGGAAAATGCCAGCGAGAGTTAAATAATTTGTAAGATACTGTCCTCCAAAGGGGATTTCTGCATTAACAGTGACAGGAAATTACTGTTCTGCTAAAATGCTCAAATTAATGCACTTTTAGGAGCTACTCGGCCAGAAGCACTGTCATTTACTGGGAATTAAGATCCAAAAATGTATGCTCGTGGGGCGCCTGGGTGGCTCAGTCGGTTAAGCACCCGACTTCGGCTCAGGTCCTGATCTCACAGTTCGTGAGTTCGAGCCCGGCGTCGGGCTCTGTGCTGACAGCTCAGAGCCTGGAGCCCGCTTCAGATTCCGCGCCTCCCTCTTCTCTGTCTGCCCTGCTCATGCTCTCCTTCCCCCTCTTGCCCAAAAAATAAATAAAAATTAAAAAAAAATAAAAAGTAAAATAAAAATGTATGCTCCTGACAACGAAAGCAATTTGGAAGAAGGAGAAATAAAAAAACACACATAAGAAAGAAGGGACTGGTTTAACTAGAATCTTACATGTGGAAGGCTGGATAACATCTAGAAAGAGTAGCTGCAGCATCTTACCATGACCATTATCTAGGAATGATGTAATCATGTAGGCACTGCAGGGAGACCAAGGCTGGTTGTGGTTCAAGTTGGAAAGCATTGACGCCATCATGTGGGAATTCTGGTCGACACCATTCATGCTGGCACACTGCTTTGCATCATCGTGTGGCATGTTAAACACGTGGCCTAAGAAGCAATCCAAAACCCACATCAAAATACAGCACTTCCCGCCGCCCCGCCCCCCCCCCCCCATCAGAGATTCACTTGTCCCGAAGTGATTATTTCTAGAAGAAATGTATTTTGGAAACAATCGAGCTTGGGCCCGATACGTCTATGTCTTACAAGGCACAGACAAATAGGTAAATTTCCAAATGTCAGGATCTCATCCTATCTTATTTTGAAATCTGTTAAGGCTGGCCACGTTCAGAAGAGTGGGAAAAGAGGACTTAACTCCCACCCTGAAATGACTTACCTAGTTCATGAGCCGTGGTGAAGGCAGCTTGCAAGCCATCGTCTTCTATGACCGAACAGCTTCTGGTGGGATCACATATAGTTCCGACATCAGCCATCCCAAGGGTGTCACATGTCTGCGCCCCACACAAGTCCTAAAAGAAGCAAACGTAGGTCCTTATGCCTAGGAACAGAGAGCGCGAACCTTGCGACCTAACTTTTGGCAACAGGTATCTTCCCATTCGTATTGGGAGCATTTACATTCGCTGCCACCGAGCTGTCCAAATCTGGGGACTCCTCTGTGGGATTCCTATGAAGATTTTTCTCTACTGCTATTCAAACAGGACTGTGGGACTTGAGCTAGTAAAATGACGGAGGCCGTAAGTAAAACTGACCACGTTAGCCAATTAAAAGAATGCAAGTCAAGGGCACTGGCTAAACGCCTCATCCGCGTCTCTGGGTTCGGGCGCTGCCCCCTCCCCCCCCCCCCCCCCCGGAGGGCAGTCATACCTGTCTGGTGAAAAGAATAGCGGTGTCATAGTGCTCCCCGTGCCGGTCACTGGGCGGGTTGTGCTGCTTCTGCCAGTTACAGAAGTTCCGCAGAGTGAGGGCAGCATTGGAAGTCACCTCGGGCCCCTTCTGTTCCTCGTAGATGACCAGGATCTTCACTACCACCAGGCTCACGGAGTTCCGGATGCTGGGGTGTTTGTACAGCCTGGCTGCTACCGAGAACAAGGTGAGAAGGTAGTGCTTCAGACCACTGCCGTGGAACTCTGCCATGGACTGGTCGGCCACCAGCATAGTTTCCACGTAGCGGTGGCTGGACACAAATCGCTTCTTTCTCACGCTCCCAGCGCCTGTAAAGAAACAGAAAAGGTAGTTTGCTCAGGGCCCTTCTGGCCGGGAATAGCCACCATCCCAGAGTATATAAGGAAAGCCTAAGCAGTCAAAGCAAACAAAATAAAAATATACCTGGGACCACAATAACAAAAATAGTTGCATCTCTTTGCTGCAAATGTTATTTTTAAGGCTTTCTCCTTTACTTTATTTTCTTTCTCTTTTTTGTTCCCCTGCCTCTTAAATAAAAAAGGCCACGTGAGCCACTGAGGGTTCAGGTTTTTTTTTGGGGGGGGGGGGCGGTGAGGAGGATTTCTTTTGTCCTCCTGGAAGTCCTACAATCTGCACAAGGCAGTATAGACATCATCCTACCCAGCTGCAGTAAAAACTTGGAGCAAAGGCAGCAGGCAGAGAGCCCCTGAGTCACTCTTTCACAGGCCAGGACTCAAATCCTGAATGAGATCATCGGACTCCACGTGGAAGGCCCAGGGCAGGGCTGAACTGCGCTGCTCTGCTGTCTCATTCCAGGGGTCCTGGGGGGGGGGGGGGTGGTGAGGGGGAGTGTTCTGCTCTTGCCAAATCCGGGCACGAGGACCACCCACTCTGCCCAGCAGCCTGTCGTCCCATTCCCACTGCCCCAGGGAAATAAGTTCCTGCCTTGATGGGGGGGGGGGGGGGGGAGACATTTGATTATTTAGAAAAGAGCCTTCTGACTCCTGACGGAAAGCCGGACCCCAGGGAAGTCCCAAACTGGACGCAGACCACGTAACTGCTTCAAGGAGCAGATGTCCAGGGGGGAAAGCGGAAAATTCGAAAACAAGCCACGTGAGAAAGTTAAGGAAGAAGAAAAAAGGCACCAAAGTGACAGGATGAAGAGAAGGAGACAGTAAGCACCGCACACAACTCAAGAGCCAGGGTGAAGCGTAGCAGGAAGGATCAGCAGTGACTAACACGCAAGAGTGCAAGAGAGCAGAATTTTGGCCGCGAGAGGGAGCGCAAACTGGGAGGCCGGGTGGGAGGCGCGGGGAGGCGGGGCCAGCTGGGCAAAGACCTCCCAAGCAGGTTCTGCAGAGGGGCCGGGCCGCCGCCAGCCGGTCGGGGTCAGCCTCTTTAAGAGGGAAGGGGGAGCAGGCCGAGGCCAGCAGGACAGAGATCCCAGCGCAGCTGTCCAGGCGTGCGGGTTGCGCACTGCTAGGTCACCGTCGCTCCTCCACCCTCCATCTCCGCCCTCCCCCCGGCGCAGGGCGCGCGCACAGGCAGCGGTTGCAAAACTCAGCGCAAAGTTGCAACCCGACCAAAGAACACATGCACAGTCGTTAAAAAGAAACGATCAGGACGGAAAGAAGTCACACACGCTCACTCTAGACTAAGGTGGAAAGGAGTTGGGTTACCAACTCTTCCCTTCCCCGTCGAGACGCTTCGCCTTAGCAGAAAATCGCTGCTCTGCCCGGCCTCTCTTGACCATTCATTATTCGGGCCAACGGGATTCGGTTCTAGCCGGGTTGGATTCGTTTACCAACCCAAACCTCAAGCCACATTCCTCCACACCAGGCCCGCGTCCAGTCCGCAGACGCATGTTCCTGCCTGCGAACAGGAGTTGACCCTCCACACGCGCCGCTCAGAGACAGTGGGGAGAGGGGGATGAATGGAGAGGCGAGTGAGAGCACCTCTTCTGCGACTGATACCTGTCGGCTGTCCCGCCCGCTGCGGCGCGGGGTCCCGCGGCGGCCACTGCGTCCCGGAGTCCTCGTCCTCTGGCCCCGCGCCCCCGGCGAGCTGGGTCTCGTCGTCCGTGACCCCGCACTTGGCGCCGTCGCCGCCCCGCTGCCTCCGCCGCAGGAGATGGAACTGGGGCCGCTCCGGCGGCTCCTCCCCGGCGGCGGCGGCGGCGGCGGGGGCCAGGCCCACGGTGGCGGCGGCGGGCGCGGGCTGGATGAAGTACTCCTCGCCCTGCAGGTAGAAGGCGCCGCTCACGCCCTCGCAGAGGCTGAGAGCGGCGGCCGAGCCGGAGTCGCCGTTCACGGTGCCGGAGTAGAAGCAGTGCGTCAGGTCGCCGGCGGGGTCCGGACGCAGCGCGTCGGGCCCGGGCCTGCGCCCCACGGTCTGCAGCGTGAAACCGGGCGCCAGGAAGCCGCGGTCGGGCTGCAGCTCTAGGTGCAGCTGCCGGCCGAAGGCGTCCAGGCGGAGGTGCGTGGTCGCGTGTCCCGGAGCGCGCTCCAAGTCCGGCAGCACCAGCTCCTCGTCTTCCTCGGCGGGGCGCCCGCGCGCACCCGGCACGAGCAGCAGCAGCGCCGAGGCCGCCGCGAGCAGTAGCAGCGCGGGCGCAGGCTGGGCGCCCCGAGGCCGCCGCGCCAGCTTCGCGTTCCCCATGTCGCTGCCTCCCGTGCGCCTTCGGAACCCCGCGGGGACGGCTCGCTGCACCCGAGTCCCGGGAGGCACCGCGCGCCTCAGTGGACGGAGAGAGAGGGCTATTGTTCGGGTCGGGAGCGCGGAGCCTTGCTGGCTTCGCTCTGGGTTGTTACAGTGACTGTTATTCTTTGAAAGGGAGCGCAGAGCCGGCGGTGGACAGGACTCCCGGAGTCCCCGGGAAGGAGGCGCTGCAGTTCTGCGGGCGCGCGGGAAGTTTTTCTTCTAGCGCAGAGTTGGAGGCACCGCGCGGCAGGGGCTGGCCGGGAGGCTGCTGCAGGGACAAGAAGTGCCCCGGGACGCCTCCGGGCCAGGGGGGCAACGGGCAACGCGAGGACCGGTGCCTGGAGCCCCTCTTCGGTCTCCGCCTTGGCCGCGGGGCTTGGCTCTGCGCACCACAAGGTCCTCTCGGCCCTACAGCGCGCCCTGGCTTTGCAGTGGCCCCTGTCTTGGAGCCGCTCTCCAGCGAGTGCAAGAACCAGGCAACCCGGGTTGCCCTTTTATAGTCTCCAACATGTCTCCACCTCCCTTCCCCCTTCTTCCTCCCTCTTGGCCGCCTTTCCATCCCAGAGACGCCGCCCCCTAAACTCTGTCGGTGCTAAACCGCGCTCAGCGCCGCGGGCCGGGGCGGGGGAGGGGGACTGCCTCCGCGTTGGCTGGGCGCCAAGGGCTCGTCAATCTGGGGGCGGAAGACGCAGGAGGGGCGCTGTGACCAGCACTTTGTGCGTCTGGGGTTGCTGCGGGGAGAAGGTACTCCCTTCCATTGCGCCTTCCCCCTCGCTAGCTTCCCGGACCACCCTCCCTTCTCGCTGCCCTTGTGCGGGAGCGCAGCTCGCGCGCTGGGCTGCAGTTCCCAGAAGGGACGGTGGGGGTGGAGGGCAGAGTCCCTTCTCCAAGATTTCCCTGCCCGGGGGCTGTCACTGGGCCGCCTCCCTTTGCCAACCCCTCCCGCAGCCCATTACTCCCCAGTTTGTACGATGAGCCGGGACTGCCCTTTCTAGAAAAATACCTCACCCCACCTCCACCTCCCTGGCCTTCCTGGGCGGGTTTATGCAGCTTGCTCTCTCTTCGCCCCAACATTTCTCGGGTAAGCTTGTTTGGGTCAGTGCCAACCTGGAAAGCATGCCTGGGGTCAGGGGGACACTTCCCAAGCTCTAGATTTTAAAATGCGTTCTCATTGACCTTTATCTCTACCCTGCCATCCCCTGCCTTAGCGACTTCTCTTTGGGGACCAGGCTCACACTTCCGGAATAGGTGATCTGGAACGCGTTTCAATTCCCTGGAGCCTTAGGGAGGGACTTGGGCTTTCTCTTCTTCATTCCACAAATAATCAACTCCCGCCCAGTCTGCCTTCTTTTCCCTAATAGCTGCTGCAGAACGTAGGCCAGGCTGGCGGAAACGTCAAGGAACCCCACTTTTCCACCCAGGGGCCAGCGGGACCGCCGGGGCTACAAAGTGTGCTGTGGGGAAATTAGGAAGTTGGCTCTCTTCCCTGACCCCCCTCCCCCCTCTTCCCACCAGGAAGGGAACAGGCTGCATTCGTGTTCTGAAAGCAAGCGCTGCAGAGCCTTTCCACCTCCTTAGGTCCCAAGGAAAAGCTGAGCCTCTCTTCCATCGATAACGAGGGAGGGAGGGGCTCAATGACACAGAGGAAGGAAATGTTTCATAATGCTTCCACAGGCGGAAAACCAGGGGACAATGGTGAGAACGGCCGCCGCAGTCCCGGGCAGACCCGTGTCCCTCTCGCGCGCGCTCCCACTTCCTCGCCCGGTGTCCTGTCTGGCCGCCCCTGCCCCTCGATTTTCACCAAGTTTTGTGTCAGCTCCTTCCTCACTCCTCCCCAGACCTTCCCAATTTCATTCTGCCCCAGCCAGAAGCGCCCCCCCACCCCCCAGTCCTCCAACACACCCCTCTTCCAACTTTTGCTTTCCGAATTCTTTCCAACTTCCTCTACTCTCCGAGTTCTAGATTGCCTGCTGGAAAAAAAAAAAAAAAAAAAAGCAAACACAAACACAAAAACCCTGCTTGCCACTCTTTAGGAAAGATCACATGAGAAAGAAAGGCAAGGAGAAGCAGAAACACTTCACTCTTAGAGGGTAATAACCGCTGGCCCTACACCCTTAGGAATGTTTGCATTCTGGAATGTAATTTTCCTTTCCTAAGGTCAGGGTCATAGTTACATGCTGAATGGTCAACTCAAGAATTACATGTTTTATTAGCAGCTTAAAGTATGTCAATGGCCAATTTCCACCCTGTCTTTGCTCTTCTATTTTCCCACCAGCTAACAATGTGACAGTGTTTTCTGCCTGCTTCCTTTCACCCAGCCTCCCTTCCCAGCCCGCTCTCCCTCCATCCCATTTCTCCTTCAAAGTTAGTGTCCACCTATACTCATGAGCGGCCTCATTCGTTTCTACTTTGTGTAGCCTTTCTGTTCACCTTGGAACTAAGCAATTCACTTCACTCTGCTTCAGGGCATCATTTCCCATGCAAACATCCCTACTCCCCAGTTTGATGTCTAGACTTTCTTCCTCTTCTCCTTCTTCTCTTTCTTCTTCTCCTACATTTCCCTCCTCTGTTCCAGTAGTTTTTAAATGTGCCCTCTTTTAATGATTTCAATTCACTCGTTCTTTCATTCTAGGCAGAAGAAAGGTAAGATACTTGAGAGAACATTTGAGGAAAAGTCATTTTACACTTGCAAGATATTGACTATGGAATCATGAAAACATGATGGCAAAGCCGTAAGTAAATTTTGATACCCCTTGCATAGAGGAGGGTTCTGGAAACAATATATGGTGATCAGAAGGTGGGGCCTCAAACTGGTTTTGAGATGAAAATTTCAGATACTTGAGGTGGCCCAGGAATAAAAGACGTACAAGATCTGTCAGGTTCAGTGTGATTCCCTTGAACTGGGACAGGATGGGAAATGTGTCTTTTTTTTTTTTTTTTTTTTTAATAAAAAAATCATGTAATGCATTTCCAACTTTTAACTCTCTTACATAAAACTTGGCTTTTAAAATATATTTGTGCAAGTTTGGCTTTTGGTTTCTTTCTGCCTCCAGTGGGGTTCTCGTTCGAAGTCTGTTTAATTCAAGGCATACATTTCTAATCTTGAATGGTTTACTTCAAATCCACTACAATTTTTGCAGATTTCATGTTGTATATACAAATAGAGCTGAAAAAACAGAGAGCTAGCGGCAAAAGAATGGCCAGGAACATGGCTTTTTTATTCACTGGGTCTCCCTCCAGATTTCTGTTCTTTTGCATAATGACTCCAATCTGTTGTGCACCTGTAGTTCTGGGAAATGATTCTTTTTTAATCGCTTCAACAGAGGCATGGATGTAGATGTTGCCAATTACTAAGCTTGAAAAACTCCATCCATGCTCAGGAGAACATTTAATCTACTTGCTTTTTTGTTTTTAAAGACCAGAACTCTGTTCAGGCCTTTGTGGTGTTACACAAACATGCACATATAACACATAAGCAGGCTTATAAACAAAACTGTGGATTGAAAAAATACTTTACTATAGAAACAAGACCAAAGGAATCAAATTTGTACACGCATTAGTAAAAGTGACATGTGATAGTGGCTCCTTGTCAGTAAGCTTTGCACCGCCACCCATAAAATGCTTGGTCCTTAATTTGAACACGCACCCAACGCTTACGTACCGAATTCACCCTTACCGTATATCTGGTTTTGTCCTTATAGCATATATATGCGCCTGTAGAAACATAAATCTTGGTATGTCCTAATTTGTAGACCTTAACCAGTTTTTATTATTTGCAGAGATGACCCCCAAAAGTTAAAATATTTGGCAGAAAAATATTTTTTACAATTAACAGTTTGACCTTTTCAAAGCATTCACGTCTTCTATTAACAGAGAAAAAAAAAAAGTTTCGTGCATTTTAAAGTAAAAGAAATACACAGGTATTAATTTTATTTATCCTTTCCATGTTTGTATGTATATCATTTTTTCATGTACTCCAGGCACAATAGTCTATTCATAATTTTCAAGAAGTTTATACCAAATTAAGTATTCCACAAGCAGCCATGAAATGAAGGAATCTGGTAAAATACATGAGCTGTTAGCATTGTTTCAGTGGAAATGTTGTCTACAGAAAAAATTAATGTACGTAGCTCATGAACATGTAATGCTATTCATATTTTCATACCACAGGATTTACCAAGTAGAAAAGGAAAGATGTTTAGCATTCGTGCTTTTGGGGGAACATATGGCCTAAAGTAATATTGGACAAATGGATATTTTAGTTGATCATAAATGAGAAAATAGATAGAAAACATCTATTTTAAGCCGGTTATATACCCAGAAATACACCACTATTGAAAACAGAAAAATTACTGTAAATTGCATTTGGACTTAAAATAGCTATGACCTCAAAGCCATGCATTTGCAAGAACTGAAAAGAGTGTGCTGTGTCTAATCCACTCCCCTTGTTTGACAGATGTGGAACTTTGCCTCCGAGAGGTTAAGTGACTGGCCTTACATTGTAGCCAACTGAGGACCTAGAAATAACTCTGGCTCATAATTTTTCATCAAATGCCTTTTGGAATTGTAACCAACTAGTTGCTCTGGTAGGTAAGTATGCTGTCAGATCCGTGATTGCTGTTGTTTCCAATGATTAAATTTTAACCATTCTAACTAGGAATTTTCTGGTAATAAAAAATTTCCACCTTAAGAGATCCCCGGCCTTTAGTACTTCATTTTTGGTCCACGAGGTGGCGACGTTCTACAACAAATGATGTTTTCAGCTGTTTTGTTTGTTTTTTGTTTTTTGTTTTTTTTCTTAATAGTTCAAGGCTGGAATGTGTAGTTTTTACATCTTTCCAATCCTATTTGATAATTTTTTCATACAATTTTCTCTTACCTTTTGGCATCATGGAAAATATCTTTTAAATATTGTAACTTAAATGTATTTACATCCTTAAAATAATAATAAAATGCCTTTTTATTTTTAATCAATGGTTTTTAATGGCTTTTTAATCAATGTAGCTCTATTAGCTTAAATCAAAAATCAATTAGCCTTTAAAAAAAGAAAACTACTTCTGAGAAGATAATACCATAGGTCACTTTCATTCATCACATTTGAGGACTTTTTTCAGTTCAAATGAAAAGAGCGTAGGCATTGCAATTTACTAAAATAAAAATTCATTTATTCATTAAGCAAAAGTTAAGTGCCTAAGTCTGGTCAGTATACGTTAATACTTGACTATCAATACTAAAGTCGAATACTTGCTAAAGTTAAATGCTAAAGTTAACTCATTTGCTTGGTTTAGAGATTTTCCTTGGCAACAAAAAAGAACGTCAAGTGCAAAAGTCTAAGAAAATAAGAAAATGTTCTACCACCAGGTGGTGATAAACGATAACATTTAAAATCACTCAAGTGTGAGTACTTCAAGCAAATGTTTGACTACCCCAAATACAAGTGACTTCCAAATGTCACATAAATTTAGAATTGTATTATGAGGATCTTTTATGACTTGAAATAAATTAATATTAACATAATATTTCTAGTTTAATAAATTCTGGAATTAGAAGCAGACAATTTTAGTCAGCAGGAGGCACATGAGACCACAGAATAAGAAATTTTAAACTAAATATTTTTCCCCACTCAGCTCACAATTTATTGATTAGATGATTGAGATTGAAGCTTTTTGGAAAAGTGTCTATTCATGTCTTCTGCCCTTTTCTTCACTGGATTATTTGTTCTTTGGGTGTTGAGTTTGGTAAATTCTTTATATATAGATTTTTGGATACTCACCCTTTATCTGATATGTCATTTGCAAATATCTTTTCCCATTTCATCGGTTGCCTTTTAGTTTTGTTGATTATTTCCTTTGCAGTGCAAAAGTGTTTTATCTTGATGAGGTCCCCATAGTTCAATTTTGCTTTTAATTCTCTTGCCTTTTGGAGATGTGTCGAGTACGAAATTGCTGCGTCTGAGGTCAAAGACGTTGTTGCCTGCTTTCTCCTCTAGGATTTTGATAGTTTCCGGTCTCACGTTTAGGTATTTCCATCCATTTTGAGTTTATTTTTGTGTATGGTGTAAGAAAGCGGTCTAGTTTCATTCTTCTGCATGACGCTGTCCAGTTCTCCCAGCACCACTTGCTAAAGAGACTGTCTTTTTTCCATGGCATGCTCTTTCCTGCTTTGTCAAAGATTAGTTGGCCGTACATTTGTGGGTCCAATTCTGGGTTCATTTTTCTATTCCATTGGCCCGTGTGTCTGTTTTTGTGCCAGTACCATACTGTCTTGATGATTACAGCTTTGTAGTAGAGGCTAACGTCTGGGATTGTGATGCCTCCCCCTTTGGTCTTCTTCTTGAACATTACTTTGGCTATTCGGGGTCTTTTGTGGTTCCATACAAATTTTAGGGTTGATGGCCAACAGACACATGAAAAGATACTCAATGTCACTCATCCTCCGGGACATACAAATCAAAGCCACAGTGAGATACCACCTCACACCTCACGGTTCACCTGACGGTGAACAAGTCAGGAGACTACAGATGCTGGTGAGGATGTGGAGAAAGGGGGAACCCTCTTGCACTGTTGGTGGGAATGCAAACTGGTGCAGCCGCTCCGGAAGACAGTGTGGAGCTTCCTCAAAAAATTAAAAATGGAACTACCCTTCGACCCAGCAATAGCACTGCTAGAAATGTACCCAAGGGATACAGGAGTGTTGATGCATAGGGGTGCATGTACCCCAATATTTATAGAGGCACTTTCAACAATAGCCACATTATGGAAGGAGCCTAACTGTCCATCAACTGATGAATGGTTAAAGAAGATGTGGTTTATATATCCAATGGAATACTACTGGCAAGGAGAAAGAATGCAGTCTGGCCATTTGCAGTAACGTGGATGGAACTGGAAGGTACTATGCTGAGTGAAATAAGTCAGTGAGAGAAGACAGATATCTATGTTTTCACTCATGTGTGGATCTTGAAAAACTTAACAGAAGACCATGGGGGGAGGGGAGGGGGAAAAAGGGTTACAAACAGAGAGGGAGGGAGGCGAACCACAAGAGACTCTTAAATACAGAGAACAAACTGTGGATGGGGGTGGGGGAGAGGGGAAAGT
Organism: Panthera leo; assembly: GCF_018350215.1. Taxonomy (NCBI): domain Eukaryota; kingdom Metazoa; phylum Chordata; class Mammalia; order Carnivora; family Felidae; genus Panthera; species Panthera leo. Next base: position 17,801,500 of record NC_056687.1, on the reverse strand, counting down.
GGGTGATGGGCATTGAGGAGGGCACCTGTTGGGATGAATGCTGGGTGTTGTATGGAAACCAATTTAACGATAAATTATATTTAGAAAAGAGAGCGAGATGGAAAGTTTGTGTTGTTGTTCTGTTATTGTTGTTGTTGTTGTTCCCGCGCCCCCCCCCCCCCCCCCCCCCCCCCCCCCCCCAACTACAGCTATTGAAGCCAAGGCCAGAAATCAATTGTCCAGATATTTTGGAAGTGATTTTTGCCACGTGGTGGTTTCTAAGCTTTTTTTCCTACAAGAAGGATTTAAGACTTTACAATGCTCCTTTGTAATTTATTGATAACCGGTGACTGGATTGTGAAGTTCTATGGTTTATTGGCAATTCACTAGGGCAGTTCGAATGAGTAGCTCAAGGTCACTGCCCCTTGAGTATCTTCAAAGTCCTAGAATTGCTGTCTGCCTCCCATTTTCCTGGCCCTCGTTCTGGGCCCTCAACTCTGGCCATTGCTGCACTAAACACTTCTGGGGCTGGTGTAACCTCCCTGCATCCCATGTCCCACATGCTTTCTCACCTGGGGCCCATCCAACTTGCAGGATGACGGTCTCGCAGTGAGTGCAGGTGGGAAGCTTAGCAGGGTTAACCCTCGACCAGAAAAGGAGCCAGTGGGAAATGGGCCCTCGTCCTGAGCGCACCATGAAAGCACGCACGCAAGTTGCGTCTTTCCGCAGCGTCAGCTCTGCGCAGCCACAAGGCAAAGTTAACGTAATAGCAGGACAAAGCAGTTTCCGGATTCTGAACCCAGTGTTTAACTTCACTTCGTGTTTAACTAGTTACAGATGCCAGGGAGCAAAGCACACGTCGCGCACAAACGGGATAGCACAGGGGTCAGGAAGTTAATGAACCAAATGTGAAGTCCATTTGTGCACGCTCAGTCGAGTCGAGGCTCCGTCGTCCGGTCCTGGTCGTCTCTCGGCACTTACCTCTGGTTATGGGCGAGCAGTGGAGGATCTCTGTTCCGTTCAGAGATCAATCTGCAGAACCTTTGGTGGCAGCTGCCTTTTTGAAATGGTCGTACACGGAGGAGCCAGTGTCTGGAGAATCTGACCGTTTGCTGCAAAAATCCTCCCCTTTTAAAGGGATTTAATCCGTCTTGGGCCGTTACAGACCTCCCCTGCTCTGCTGGTTATCAGTTCTGTGTTACCCACCACCACTGGCCTCAGCGATATCGGGTCTTGGCTGCAACGCCCTTAGCTGCTTGAGTCACCGCTTGACTTAGGCCACTGCTTGACCTGAGTGACTCCATCTTGTTCTCTGTAGTTTTCTTCTTTTCCTTGGGAGACAGTATAGAAGCCCATTCTCCATGTCTCTTCAGAGGGGCCTGTTAGAACTAAGCTCCTGCTGTCCCCAACGCTCCCTTGCATCGGCTTTGGCCCTTCTCCATCTTATTCTTGTTTGTCTCCCTCCCCTGCTCCCTAAACTAGCTGACCGGCTCCTTGCACTTCCTACCTCCTCAAGGACTCCATGCACACAAACGTTTTTCTGAGGCTGCTTTCTGGGGCCCAAGTAAATCTCAAACAATGAGTATCAGAAGATGCGATAGACGGTCCGCTCACGGATCAGACGGTGATAAACAGCCTTTGGTGGCGGTAAGTGGGGTGGCGTAGCCTGGGGAGGTCAGGGCACTTAAACAGAATGGGGCAAAGAGTAATTAAAAAAGAGTGTGTGATCAGATGGCTTCTGGTAGTTGCTTCAGAGCAGGGGTTGGTAAACTACAGCCTGTGGGCTGACCACCTATTTTGTAAATCAAGTTTTATTGGAACAAAGCCACTGTCATTTGTTCGCGTGTTGCTTATGACTGCGTTTGCAGGACAAGGTGGAATTGAACAAGTACAAAAGGGACCGCGTGGCCCGCGAGTCCCAAATAATCGTTACCTGCCCCCTTATGAAAAGTTTGTTAACCTATGCTTTAGAAGCCTTGAAAACCATTTTAAAGAGATTTTTTTTCCCTAAGTCTTAATTGCATGTCGTGAAAGTTCTCTTTCTCTCCTGCAGCCAGAGGGCAGATGGTACTGAAAATCTGAAAATGCATCACCTTATAGTTGCCCTATGCCGAGGTCAGGGTCTTAATAGAAAAATGTGGGAGCCTGAGACATGATGTGGAGACATCTGGGGGGATTAGCCTGAGTATCTTGAACTTCCACATTCTCCTGAGCCCTCCAGATTGTCAGAGGCAGATATCACCTCTCTGCAACAGCCGGCCCTCGCCAAGAGACCCTAAAGTTCTCAGCAGAGACAAGTGCTTCTCCAAAGGACCCTTCCCCACCTTAACGTCTGCCCCACCTCCTGCATTTCTATCCTCTTATTTCCTGGAGAAATTCTTTGAAGAAACACTGGCCACACGAATTATGGTTCCCAAATATTTTCTAAATTCTGAGAGTAGAAGCAATGTTAGTCAAAAGCACTGCACTGCTAACAGTAATACCATCCAATTATATTTGGTTAAGACAAGAAGAAGACAATTTGGTTATTCTTATGACATTATAGAACAGTTTATCGTTCTGTTGTGAAAATTTTGCCATCGTGCACAAAAACTCCATAGAGAAAATGCACAATTGTATTATTTTAAGGTTAATAATATGGCCTGTTGGAGGATATGCAGTTAGCTAGCAAGAAATTCTGGGGATCTGGAAGTGATAACCAAACAGACTCGTCCCAAGTACTCTATGAGAATTGGTTGTGGTTGTCCACTATGGATAATATCAGTGGAGATGGTTCTTGTCTAGTATCTGTCTGAGATTTCTAGGCTAGGCTAGCAGCAATGATTCCAGAAAACTTTGTTTGCCTATCTGATCTAGGGAGATTGAGCTAGGCAAACACTGAGGGCATGTGTGTGTGTGTGTGTGTGTGTAGAGGGGTGACTCGTCTATATCCAGTTCCCTGTTTTCTGAGCAGTGGCTGCCTGCTGTTCCCTGCTAGGCTGTGCCTTCTTTTTCATGCTGCTCCTCAATTTAAAACTCCAGTCTGCTCAAGCAAACTAGGCAGGAGAAAGGAGCCCATTGTAAATGAAACTATATCTGAATTCATGTTTTCTCAGGTTTTACCATGACAATAATGTCTGCTATTTCTTTAGTGTTCGTTGTATGCCATGCATACTTTACATATATAAGCTAATTAAGCCTCACATGTCATTTTATTGTTATTACTATCTCTGTTTCACAGATGATATAATGGAGGCACAGGGAAACTAAGAAATTTGGCCGAGTTCACACAGCTAATGGTTGATAGAGTCAGGTAATCTGTTCTTTTAACCTTTAATGCAACCAAGCACAGTAGGTATACAACTCTATTTAAAACTTGTTAAGGGTGGTGAGACTATGCAAGAAAGAAGACTGGGTTAAGAGTCAGGGCAACCGGGGTGCCTGGGTGGTTCAGTTGGTACAGTGTGCAACTTTGGCTCATGTCACGATCTTGCAGTTTGCGAACCCCGTGCTGACAGCTCGGAGCCCAGAGCCCGCTTCGGATTCCTCTCTCTCTGCCCCTCCCCCACTCGTGCTCTGTCTCTGTCTCTCTAGAAAAATAAATAAACATTAAAAAAATTTAAAAAATAAGAGAGCAACCAATTTCAGATGTGCAACCACTTGCCCAATGACCTGAATCACAGGCTCTTTGGAACTTAGTTTCTAAATCTGTAAAATGGGCAGGTTAGACAGTGCCAGCTTAAATATTCTGTGACTTTTAAGGTAATTTTAGTACTTTGAATGACAATGGATGTCCGAAGTGCTGTATATTTGTTTTAATGGTATAGCTCTGTTGTATAATCAATTTATTATATGCTGTGTCCTTGATGATGTAATTATTCCTCAATAAAATCTTGGCGTGATTAGAACGTTGTTCAGATTAGAAAGTCAGACGCACTTTTTTCTTGTTCTGTGAAGCCCCTGTGGCTAATGGTATTATTGTCACCAGTGTCAGGAACCAATTAAGTAAAACATCGAATAAGACTATTTTGTCTTACATAATTAAGCCAATGAAAGAACTGGAGAATCTGATGGCATAAAGGAATGTAATTTCAAAAAGCTTCAGTGCTACGCTTTGTGGATTATATGATTTAATTAAAATATAATTAAAATATAATATTTTAATAATATATATATGTATATATGCATTGCATAAATGTAAATATTTTATATATATATATATGTATTTACATATCAGGAAGAAGAAATACATTCCAAATTCCCATATTGTATCCCCGAGGTAGGAAATATAAAATAAAGACTTCAGGACTTTGTAACTCTTTAGTAAGTATATTGGACTCTGAGCATGTAAATATAGTGTGTTTACATGGAATTCGCCAACATCCTCCTCCTCTCTAGTATGTATAACTACTAGGCACAGACGATGATCTGTGTATTTCACCTGTCTTACAACTTGGCCAAAAAGCCATTCCTCAATTTATAAGGGAAGGTTGCAACTAAGAAGGGAGACATCTATGCTAACCTTTTCATTAGGATAAATCGACTTGTCTGCTTAGAAGAAGAATGTGACCCTCGCTCAGACTTGCTCAGCAACTGACGTTCATCCGAACTCCAGGCAACTGCACAAGCTATATATACTTCTTATTCGAAATCAGAGATCAAATGAAAGGAAGCAGGTGAAACCCAAGAGATCGTGGCAGGAGAGCGGCAGAAGCACACCTGTTAAGCACAAGCGCCGGGTCGGGACACCTGATCAGCGACTGCCGGCAAGAGCACGTGCCCCGGGGGAGCTGAGCACGACCACAGCCACAGAGAAGGCAGGAGCCAAGCATCTGTTCCCATCTTGGCAAAAACTAGGAGTTAAAACGAAAGGGGATTAGTGACATTGCACGGAACAAGCCGAAAGTATAGAGCAAACGCACATCATCTTAGAGAATTTAGCCTTGTCCCCCGCATGTCATTTCTGAGTAGCTGGGATCTCTGGATATCGCTTTCGACAGCACCTGCAGACTGTCACCCATTCCTTGTCGTGAGCCCACGTGCAAGGAGGGAAAGCAATTCTTACCTGAGGTTTGAGAATAGACCTGGTGATTTTAGGGGCAGTATAAAACTCATATCATAAAAGCAAAAGACGGAAAAAAATGAGGTTCGTCCCCAGCAGCAGTGTGTCAAATCAGAGACATCTCTGTTTACTTGATTGGCACATCAGAAATGAGGGCACAATGTGAAAACCTCCCTTACGTTGATAATGTGAGGCTTCAGCCTTTTCTTCCCTAAGATTTTGGATTTTATGTTGCTTTTTCTTTTCCTCTTTGCATTTTACATTTGATTCTGTTTCTTTTTTAATTTTTTAATGTTTATTTATTTTTGAGAGAGAGAGACAGAGAAGTGATGGAGGGGAGGAGAGAGAGAGAGAGAGAGGGAGACACAGAATCCGAAGCAAGCTCCAGTCTCTGAGCTGTCAGCACAGAGCCCGACGTGGGGCTTAAACTCATGAACTGTGTGATCATGCCCTGAGCTGAAATTAAGAGTAGGGATGCTTAACCAACCGAGCCACCCAGTTGCCCTTCAAATGACTTTTTTATACAATTGTATCAAGGTTTTCTTCTGGGGCTTTGTCAATCTTCCCTCCCACCCCTCATCCCTTTCTCTTTTTTGTTTCTCCTTTTTAAATTTTTAATGTTTATTACGTATCTACTTGTGTCAGTTACTATACTGGGCATTGATGATATTTACCCTGCCCCCTGAAATTTCACAGTCTTTTACAGGATGATTTAAAAAATTGCTGTTGAGAGTCTTACCCAATATATTTAAACAGTTGTTCTCCAGTGTAGTTAGAGGCTACACAGGGGATACAGATAAGGTGGAGGGCGTGGCATAAAAATGGAAGTGTTAACCTTGTGCAGGGGCAGGTGGAAAGGGACAGCAGTGAAAGTTTCACACAAAAAAAGAGTTATTCAATCTGATTTTTTCTTTTCAGTTTTTTGAGACTTCATAAAAATACCTTGTATGTGAATACTACTGTCATTTATGTTCCTTTTCTAAGAAGGTAAGAATACAGGGAAATTTTCAGGATGCCCTGGGTGGCTCTGTGGATAAAGCTTCTGACTTCAGCTTAGGTCATGATCTCGCAATTCATGAGTTCGAGTCCCACGCCTGGAGCCGACTTCGGATTTTGTGTGTGTGTGTGTCTCTCTATCCCTGCCTGCTCCCACTTTGTCTCTCTCAAAAATAAATAAACATTAAAAAAAAAGATCACTTTCCACCTTTAAAGAATATGGGGAAATTCTCTAATTTTTTGTCACTGGGCTTAGCACATTTTATGCTGTATGGCTTAGTTTCTATATTCTACTAATTAATCATTCTGTATAGAAACAACATAGAATTGGTATGATAGCTCATAGGTATTCACAGATGAAAGGGATTACTTACTGAGAAATTCAGTTTATGTCCATTTAGCAGTATCAGGAAATGAGAAAGAAAATTGTGCTAAATCTAATTTTGAGTTTAATGAATGGTTTGTACTGTTTAACTCTTTCTGCATTTCTGCAGAAACCTTCCTTTAGTATCATTTAGGAATTTTATCAATGTTTCAATGTTTTTTTTTGAGGAAAAACTATGGATGCCTATAAAACTAAAATACTAAAATATTATTCATTATTTGGTATAAAGAATGACTGGGGCATTGTAAAAGAAAAAAATACTTAAGCTTTAAGTCTTCAAGTTAATATTTAAAAATTAATATTTTAAATATCCTAGTATTTTCTCCTTTATATATGATTTATTTGTTCTTTTTTTTTTAAAGCATTGATTTATTTTTAAGAGCGAAAGAGAGCTTGAACATGAGAGAGGCAGAGAGAGGGAGACAGAGGATCTGAAGCGGGCTCTGGGCTGACAGCAGAGAGCTCGATGCAGGGTTCGAACTCATGAACTTCGAGATCATGACCTGGGCTGAAGTTGGATGCTTAAGCTTTATATGTTCTTTTAAAAAGGATTGAGTGTAAGTAATAGGAATAGGTTTTTGGCCTCCTTACGTGGAAGTTTCGTTACTTTTCTAATGATTCTTGGTAACAGTGGTACAAAATAGTGAAGCTATGAGGGGAATCTTATATTCTTAAGAAAAATAGATTCCTTGGGGCGCCTGGGTGGCTCAGTCCGTTAAGCATCCGATTCTTGATTTCTACTCATGCCCTGATCTCAACGGTTCCTGAGTTTGAGGCCCACGTCAGGCTCCAGGCTGACAGTGCAGAGCCTGCTTGGAATTCTCTCTCTCCTTCTCTCTCTGCCCCTCCCCCATGCTCTTTCTCTCAAAATAAGTAAACTTAAAAAGAAAAAAGAAAAAAGAAAAATAGATTTATTTGCATTCGGTTTTCGGGTGAAAGGGGAAATGCTTATATTAAGAACCAAAATAATTTAATTTTTATCCTATAACAATTTCTGGTAAGATATTATGCACACACACACACAAACACACATATAGATACATGCGCGCACACACACACACACATATATATGTATTAGAGAAATCAATATATGCCTTCAATTATGTTTTTACAAATACTGCAATTTTGAGGACATTGTCTGAACTGGCACTTTCAACAATATACTATATTTTGAAACATGCATCTTTCGAAGGATTAAAAGCACCAGTTAAATGAAACATGTAAAACATGACTCCTTTTTTCTCATTCACTCTCTGGTAGATACTGAAGTAAACATTAATGTACAGGCCCAACACGGTTCCCAGGCAATCACAAAGAATTCAGAAAATGATCGTAGTCAAATCTAAGTTTTTCAGGTCAGTGAAGGAGTCAAAGACATAAACAACTCAAAATATTGGGTAATCCAAGATAAATATATGTAAAATATTTTTTAATTACTTCAGTGAAATTGACTTGGATATAAGTGATGACAATAATGATGGTGATGGTGGTAAAGGGAATGGTAACTCACATTTATTGACAACGACTTGATTGCCAGGTACTGCCTTAAAGACTTTGCTCGTAACATAGCCCTATGAAGTATACCCTGTTACCATCGGAAGCTTAGAGAGATCAAGTGACCTGCTCAAGGCCAGAGCTAAGAGAGCATTTATGTAGTCATCGGTGTTGCCCATCAACGCGTGTTAATACTGTACTTCCCTACCCACCCAGTTAGATGTGTCTGTGTGACTTCCTTTAATATACTGTGAGCAAAGTGCCTTGCTTTGGCCAATGATATGAGAGCAGAGTGTAACTTCCAGCTGGAAACTCTCAGAGTCACTGAGTGATTTGCCATGCTCTCTTTCTTTCTCCTCTGTAATGACAGCGGCTGTTTTAAATAACTGGCTGCTCCATCAGCTTGGGTTCTGGAGAAGTGATAACGACGATGAGGCAGCCAATGATAACGGACATCTAGTATAAGTAAGAGTTAACTTCTTGTTTTCAGCCTCTGAGATTTGGAGATACACAGCCAAATAATTGGAACAGATAAAATGGCAGAACTAAGGTAACCTTACGCTGGTGACAATAAAAAGTCAAATTATTACTCTGAGAAGCTATATTACAATTATTAGCCATCTGTCCTTGATGGTCTTTTTCTATATAAGGTACCAGGCCAAGCTGATTCATTAGTGTAGATCTTAAAAGCTGGGAAAAATATTTAAAATAAGAGTTATTTTTATTCTGGGATTAAAAGAGTGGTTCACTATAGATATTTATTAAGACAACTAAACATATCAATAAATAAAAATAAAAATCATAGAAGAATTTTTATCGATGCTAAAAATAAATTTCAAAATATTTTAAGCATCCATTTTTGAATTGCAATCAATTTAATCCTCTTTTCCTCTAGAAACAAAATAGAAGTCTCTTAATGAGATGAAGAATAACAAAGTCTGTATCAAATTCATTTGAAAAGGTCTAGAGTGATTCCCATAAAAATAAAGACAAAGATACCTATTATTAACATTATCATTCAACATTGTTGTGGAAATGTTAGTAAATGCCTTAAGAAGAAAATATTATAAAGAAGAATGTAGAAGATAGGAGAAAAATCTGTTTTATTTATTTATTTATTTATTATTTTTTTAATTTGAGTTGGCAGACATACAATGTTACTTTAGTTTCAGGTGAACAACATAGTGCTGAATGAGAGAAAATACTTGCAAATGACATATCTGATAAGAGAATAATATCCAAAATATATTTTGAAACTCATAAGAGTCAACACCAAAAAAGCGAACAGTCTTATTAAAACATGGGCAGAGGACCCGAATAGACATTTTTCCAAAGAAGATACATAGATGGCCAACAGACACATGCAAAGATGCCCCACATCATTAATCATCAAGAAATGCCAATCAAAACCGCAATGAGATATCACCTTACACCTGTCAGAATGGCTAAAATAAAACAGACAAGAAGTAACAAATGTTGATGAGGATGTGGAGAAAAAGGAACACTTGTGCACTGTTGGTGAGAATGCAAATTGGGGCAGCCACTGTGGAAAACAGTATGGAGGTTCCTGAAAAAATTAAAGAACTACCATAAGACGCATATTTTATTTAAATGTTCAGGGGAAAAAAAAAACTTCCTATAAACTGCAGTCTGGGTTTTCCACATATGTGGTATGCCTGGATCATTTATTCTGGAAAATTAATCTTAAATTCCTCCAGGTTCTTGGCAAGAATGTCCTGGGGCATTTAACAGAAGTTGCATCTGATAAACAGGCATACACGTCACACAGAGTCTCTAACAGTTGAGAGGAGGCAGAAGGGTACATTTGACACCCTAGTCCCCACAGATTGTCAATGAGAATAGCCCAAGGAACTTCTCAAAGACTGGTAGGCTAATCTTACCAAACCGTGCTGTATCGTCAGCTGCTGATCACATCACAGAAATGGAAAGTCCAGTTAAACTTGCCTGTCTGTGTATAATAAGTCAGGACATTTTCTTATGTTGTGGTGAATTGTATCCTATGCTGGGAGTGTGCACAATTTTCTGTAAATTATACCCCTGTTCCACGGTGACAGTCACAATATGATATGCTATTTGGAAAACCCAAGAGAACTAAATGGAAAATATCATGATTATCAAGAGAGTTTCATGAAAAAGATTAGGGTAACAAAATGATTACAAAATTATCAAGAAGTTTCATATAACCCCCAACATAAAATGTAATGGAAAAATTTTAGTCTCAATAGCAACAAAAATATAAGCACCTTGAACTGTGTAAACTCATATATAAATAAATAAAACATAAATACAACCTATAATCTTTTATTCAGGGACATAAAATAAAACTTTAATAACAGGCTTAAAAGCAGTAGTCTAGAACAATTCAATATTGTAATCACAAGGATACTTTACAAATTAATTTACATAATAGATATAATTCCAATAAAATGTCTACAGTACATAATGTAAATCCTCAAACATATAGGTATTAAAGTGGAAGGAAATACAAACAATTTTGGGGTCAGAAAGGATACACAAAGTGAAATTATAGGATATCTAGGATATATTGATGGTGAAAGACCATGTTAGCAGAACCTATGTATGAATGATTGAAAACCTATGAGTAAGCCTCTATTTAAATGTTTTTATAAAAGAAGAAAATAACCCAAAATACAGCAGAAGGAAGAATGCATTTTAGCAGAGATTAATGGGAAAAAAGGAAAACATTTAGATAAATAAACAAATAAATAACATAAACATTTAGATAAACAAACAATTGAGGTAAATGAAATTTAGATAAAAACACATTTAGATAAATAAATAAACAAACATAAAAGCTGACTCACTGAAGAAAAAAATAATGATGAAGATGTACCACCAACTAACCTAAGGAGAAAGAAATACTCATAAAATAACAGGGCTGGAAATAACTGCAGGTAGAAGCGAATTAAGTTTTCTAAAATTTATCCCAAAATATTTGAAAATCTGACATCATTGAAAATTTACCAAAAAGTGACTAGAGAGGAAATAGAAAATTTTAATGCTGGTTACTACCAAAGAAATGAAAGATTGTGATTTAAGAGCATCCACAAGGGGGAAATTCACCGTGGCAGAGAAGTAGGGGGACCCAAAGTTCTTTCTTCCCTCAAACACAGCAGGGTTGAGGCCAGAGGACTTTGAACTCCAAGATTCTGGGCGGCTAAGTGACCAGGGGCCCACAGGGACAACCTGGAAGGCCATAGGTGCGCGATTGCAAACTGGGGAAAATAAATTAGGCAGTGGAGGAACGGAGGGGAGGGATCCCCTTCTGGGGAGAGACAAGAGGAAGAGAAAGAGAGGCTGGGGAAGTATAGGATTGTATTTGCACAAGAGAAAAACCACGGATGGGGGGGATCAGAAAAAGAAACAGAGAAGGATCGAAATCTCTAACCGTGGGGCTTTCTCTGAACTGGGGCCTGCTGACCTGGGGAGGAGGGGAGCTGCCCCGCCCACCCCCAGGCTCGGTAGCTAGCCCAGAGGCTCAGTCTGCAGGGGGAGAAAGCAATCCCCTCCCTTGAGTGCTGTGAGAAGATCTATAGTTTTTCTAAGGACAAAGATCCCTGCCTGCACCCGCCAGCCAGATGCCCTTTAACCGCTGGGTAGAGCCAAACTTCCCCGGTACCAGGGAGTGTGGGGCGGGATCCTTTAAGACATCGAGGTTTGAATCCCAGAGGAGCCCCAGGGAGGCACAGCCGACTGTGGAGCGGAAAAAAACAAAACAAAAGCACCTGCTCACACCGCACAGCACTGTGAGGATGGTGTGAACAGAGTGGTTTAGGACACCCCGTAGGGGAGGAGAGACAAGGGTGTTGCCATTTTTCTCCCCATCACCAACAAGGTGGGGCTCCAGGGAACCGCCAGCGGGACCCACGGGGGAGGCGGGACCCGCCTGCACCAAACCAGGCCCCTCTGCGCCTGCTTACTGTGTACCTGCCAGAGTAAGGTTGACGCTGACCAACCAGACAGTCCCTCCTCCCGACCAGCCCAGCCACCGGTTCCAAGGCGCCCAGTGGTTTTGCACTTTCTGATTTACTTCTTGGACAATTCTTATTATATATGCATTTTTTTTCTTCATTTTCTTCTTCGTTTTTCTTCCCTTCGCTAATCTAGTTATTCTGGTTGTTGGTTTGTTTAAGCAGACATATTTAATCTATTCTTTTCACACATGTTCTGTACCTCTTGCTTTATTTTCCTCACTCTCTCTCTCTCTCTCTCTCTGCATGAAGTTGCATCGTTTCTCTGCCTGGTCAATTTTCTTTTCTTTTTTCCCCGTCCCTGTCATTTTTCTCTTTCCGCCACCACTGCCTTCCCCTCCTTTTTAAGAACATTTTTTTTTCCCCCAGGGTTACTTCAACGAACAAATCAAAGCATACTAAGTAGAGGGTCCAAACCACCACTGCAAGTAGAGAGATTCAAACAGCCAGAGTCATAACAACAGAGTGCAGGTAACACACTCCATCAAAACGCCTCCTGAAGGGCCAGGCCCTGGACAGCGTATGACCCCTCTTTAATATAGTAGTGCTCACAGGTACAGAACACATAACAAGCTTTTAAAACACACAAGGGAGCAAAATGGAAGAATTCTCCTCAAAAGACATTCCAGGAAGAAATGAGAGTTTAGAATAATGGTCATAGGATTAATCGCTGGCTTGAAAAAAGCAGAGAAGACAGCAGAAGCTCCATTGCTGCAGAGATGAAGGAACTAAAAAATAGTCATGACGAATTAAGAAATACTGTAACTGAGGTGCAAAATAAACAGCAAGGATTGAAGAGGCAGAGGAGAGAATAAGTGAAATAGAAGACAAAATTATGGAAAAAGATGAGACTGAGAAAAAAAGAGATAAAAAAATACTAGACCACGTAGTGAGAATTAGAGAAATAAGTGATCCATAGAAATGTAATCGTATCCACATAATAGGAGTTTCAGAAGAAGTAGAGAGAGAGAAAGGGGCAGAAGGTTTACTTGAACAATTGTAGCTGAGAACTTCCCCAATCTGGGGAAGGAAACAGACATCCAAATCCAGGAGGCATGGAGAACTCACTTCAGATTTAATAAGAACAGATCTTCTCCAGATATATCATAGTGAAACTGGGAAAATACAAAGATAAAGAGAGCATTCTGAAAGCATCTAGGGACAAACAGGCCTTAACCTAGGAGCGTAGACACATAAGAGTAAGAGCAGACCTGTCCACTGAAACTTGGCAGGACAAAAGGGAGTGGCAGGAAATATTCAAAGTACTGAGTTGGAAAAATATGCAGCCCCAAATCCTTTATCCAACAAGCGTGTCATTCAGAATAGAAGGAGAGATAAAGCTTTTCCCAGGAAAACAAACACTGAAGGAGTTAATGGCCACAAAAACAACACTTCAGGAGATCTTAAGAGGGACTCTGTGAATGGAATGTTGCAAAGACTACAAAGGACACCACAAGCAGGAAACCTACGGGTAACACAATGACACTAAGTCAATATCTTTCAATAATAACACTGAATGTAAATGAACTAAGTGCTCCAATCAAAAGACATAACGTATCAGAATGGACAAAAAAAAAAAAACAAGATCCATCTATATACTGTCTACAAGAGACCCATTTTAGACTTGAGCATACCTTCAGATTGAAAGTGATGGGATGGAGAACCATCTATCATGCTACTGGAAGTCAAAAGAAAGCTGGAGTAGCCATACTTATATCAGAAAAACTAGATTTTAAACTAAGGTCTGTAACAAGAGATGAAGAAGGGCATTATGTCATAATTATGGGGTCTATCAATCAAGAACTAACAATTATAAATGTTCATGCACTGAATTTGATAGCACCCAAATATATAAAACAATCAATCACAAACATAAGCAATCTTACTGATAAGAATACAATAATTTCAGGTGACGTTAATACTTCACTTACAGAAATGGACAGATCATCTAGACAGAAAATCAATAAAGAAACAATGGCCCTGAATGATATACTGGATGATATACTGAATGATATACTGGACCAGATATATTCAGAACTGTCACCCCAAATCAGCAAAATATACATTGTTCTCAAATGCACATGGAACATTCTTCAAGATAGATCACGTACTGGGTCATTAAACAGCCCTCAACAAATATAAAAGAATTGAGATCATACCATGCACATTTTCAGATCACAATACTATAAAACTTGAAATCAACCACAGGAAAAATTTGGAAAACCTCCAAATGCATGGAGGTTAAAGAACATCCTGCTAAAGAATGAATGGGTCAACCAGGCAATTAAAGAGGAAATTAAAAAAAATATGTAGAAGCAAATGAAAATGAAAACAGGACAGTCCAAACCCTTTGGGTTGCAGCAAAGGCAGTCCTAAGAGGAAAATACATTGTAATCCAGGCCTATCTCAAGAAAGAAAAAAAATCCCAAATACAAAATCTAACAGCCCACACCTAAAGGAACTACAAGCAGAACAGCAAAGAAACCCTAAGGCCAGCAGAAGAGAAATAATAAAGATTAGAGCAGAAATAAACAATAGAGAATCAAAAACAAAAACAGTAGAACAGATCAATGAAACTAAGAACTATTTAAAAAAAAAAATAAATAAACAAAATTGATAACCCCCTAGCCAGACTTCTCAAAAAAAAAAAAAAAAAAAAAAAGAGAGAGAGAGAGAGAGAGAGGACCCAAATACATAAAATCACAAATGAAATTAGACATATCACAACCAACCCCTCAGAAATGCAAACAATTATCAGAGAATACTATGAAACATTATATGCCAACAAACTGGATAACCTGGAAGAAATGGACAAATTCCTAGACACCCACACACTACCCAACTCTAATGGGAAGAAATAGAAAATTTGAACAGACCCATATCTAGCAAAGAAATTGAATCAGTTATCAAAAATCTCCCACAAATAAAAGTCCTGGGCCAGATGGTTTCCCATGGGAATTCTACCAGACATTTAAAGCAGAGTTAATACCTAGCCTTCTCAAACTGTTCCAAAAAAATAGAAATGGAAGGAAAGCTTCCAAACTCATTCTGTGAAGCCAGCATTACCTAGATTCCCAAACCGTACAGAGACCCCACAAAAAAAGGAGAATAACAGGCCAATATCCCTGATGAACATGGATGCAAAAATTCTCAACAAGATACTAGCAAATTGAATTCAACAGCTTATAAAAAGAATTATTCCCCATGATCAAGTGGGATTCATTCCTGGGCTTCAGGGATGGTTCAATATTTGAAATCAATCAATGTGATACATCACATTAATAAAAGAAAGGATAAGAACCATGGGATCCTGTCAATAGATGCAGAAAAAAACCATTTAACAAAATACAGCATCCTTTCTTTAAAAAATCCTCAAGAAAGTTGGGATAGAAGGAACATACCTTAACATCATAAAAGCCATATATGAAAAGCCCACAGCTAATATCACCTCACTGGGGAAAAACTGAGAGCTTTCCCCCTGAGATCAGGAACATGACAGGGATGTCCACTCTCACCACTGTTGTCTAACATAGTGTTGGAAGTCCTGGCATCAGCAATCAGACAACAAAATGAAATAAAAGGCATCAAAATTGGCAAAGAAGAAGTCAAACTTTCACTTTTCACAGATGACATGATACTCTACATGGGAAACCCAAAGACTCCACCAAAAAGCTGCTAGAACTGATACATGAATTCAGCAAAGTCGCAGGATACAAAATCAATGTACAGAAATTGGTTGCATTTCTATAAACCAATAATGAAGCAACAGAAAGAGAAATCAAGAAGTTGATCCATTTACAATTGCACCAAGAACCATGAAATACCTAGGAATAAACCTAACCAAAGATGTAAAATATCTGTATGCTGAAAACTATAGAAAATTTATGAAGGCAATTGAAGAAGACACAAAGTAATGGAAAAACATCCATGCTCATGGGTTGGAAGAACAAAGATTGTTAAAATGTCAATACTACCCAATGCAATATACACATTCAGTGCAATCCCAGTCAAAATGGCACGGGGCATTCTTCTCAAAGCTAGAACAAACAATCCTAAAATTTGTACGGAGCCACAAAAGACCCCAAATAGCCAAAGTAATATTGAAGAAGAAAACCAAAGCGGGAGGCATCACAATCCCGGACGTTATTCTCTACTACAAAGCTGTAATCATCAAGACAGTAATGGTACTGGCACGAAAACAGACACATAGACCAATGGAATAGAATAGAGACTCCAGAATTGGACCCACAAATGTATGGCCAACTAATCTTTGACAAAGCAAGAAAGAGTATCCAATGGGAAAAACACAGTCTCTTTAGCAAATGGTGCTAGGAAAACTGGACAGCAACATGCAGAAGAATGAACCTGGACCACTTCTTACACCATGCCCAAAAATAAACTCAAAACGGATTAAAGACCTAAATGTGAAACAGGAAACCATCAAAACCCTAGAGAAGAAAACAGGCAACAACCTCTTTGACCTCAGCCACAGCAATTTCTTACTCGACACATCTCCAAAGGCAAGGAAATTAAAAGCAAAAATGAACTATGGGGACCTCATCAAGATAAAAATCTTCTGCAGTGCAAAGGAAACAATCAACAAAACTAAAAGGCAGCCGATGGATTGGGAAAAGGTATTTGCAAATGACATATTGGATAAAGGGTTAGTGTCCAAAAATCTATAAAGAATTTGCCAATCTCAGTATCCGAAAAACAAATAATCCAGTGAAGAAGTGGGCAGAAGACACGAACAGACACTTCTAAAGAAGACATCTAGATGGCCAACAGACACATGAAAAGATGCTCAATGTCAGTCATCATGAGGGAAATAAAAATGAAAGCCACACTGAGATATCATCTCACACCAGTCAGAGTGGCTAAAATTAACACCTCAGGAAACAACAGATGTAGGTGAAGATATGGAGAAATGGGAACCCTCTTGCACTGTTGGTGGGAATGCAAACTGGTGCAGCCATTCTGGAAAACAGTGTGGAGGTTCCTCAAAAAATTAAAAATAGAACTTACCCTACAGCTCAGCAATAGCACTGCTAGGAATTTACCCAAGGGATACAAGAGTGCTGACTCACAGGAGCACATGTACCCCAGTGTTTATAGCAGCACTTTCAACAGTAGCCAAATTATGGAAAGAACCTAAATGTCCATCAACTGACGAATGGATAAAGAAGATGTGGTTTGTATACACGATGGGATACTACTCAGCAATGAGAAAGAATGAAATCATGCCATTTGCAGCAACACGGATGGAACTGGAGGGTATTATGCTAAGTGAAATAAGTCAAAGAATGACAGATATCATATGTTTTCACTCATATGTGGAACTTGAGAAACATAACAGAAGACCATGGGGGAGGGGATAGCCAAATTATGGAAAGAGCCTAACAGTCTATCAACTGATGAATGGCTAAAGAAGATGTGGTTTATATACACAATGGAATACTACTTGGCAATGAGAAAGAATGAAATCATGCCATTTGTAGCAATGTGGATGGAACTGAAAGATATTATGCTAAGTGAAATAAGTCAAAGAAAGACAGATACCATATGTTTTCACTCATGTGCATCTTGAGAAACTTAACAGAAGACTATGGGGGAGGGAATGGGGGGGAAAAGTTACAGACAGGGAGGGAGGCAAACTATAAGAGACTCTTTAATACAGACAACAAACTGAGGGTTGATGGGGGGTGGGAGGGGGAGAGGGGAAAATGGGCGATGGGCATTGAGGAAGGTAGCTGTTGGGATGAGCACTGGGTGTTGTATGCAAGCCAATTTGACAATAAATTATATTAAAAAAAAAAAAACATCAGCAAGAGGGAAGTTATCAAGGGGCGCCTGGATGGCTCAGTTAAGTGTCCAACTTCGGCTCAGGTCATGATCTCGCGGTTTATGAGTTCGAGCCTTGCGTCGGGCTCGGTGCTGACAGTTCAGAGCCTGGAGCCTGCTTCGGACTCTGTCTCCCTATCTCTCTGCTCCTCCCCTGTTCACACTCTGTCTCTCTGTGTCTCTCTCTCTCTCAAAAATAAACATTAAAAAATTAGTAAAAAAAGAGGGAAGTATCAAAAAAGGCCTAAAACTATATGTTAAAAAAATAAAAAGAAAACCCTCACTGCCTATATATGCAAGAAATTATAGAGTTACTATTTAAGGGCAGATATTGTTGCCAACACCTAATAAGATATCCTGATTTCATATACCCTGGGGTGTCTTATAAATGCTTTCAGTGGATTCTTACTCAATCTGTAGAACTCCAAAGTGCTGTGGCAAACTCTGTCTACCAAGTTTGTTTACGGTCTGCCATCAGACAAACTGTTACAACAATTACCTCTTGAACTTTCTGTATCATTCTATTTTATTATTTTTGGCTTTTGTAATTTTATTTTTTCTCTTTTAAAATTTACATGCAAATTAGTTAGCATATAGTGGAATAACGACTTCAGAACAATTCCCTCTTTTGAACATAACTTTACCTGAAAAAAGTTTCCCCACAGCCAATTTCACAAGCAGTCACTGTTTTTATAGATGGCTCTGGAAACACTACTAAATCTGCTGTTGCTTGGTTTGACCAGTGACGGCATAAAGTAGTCTCGAAAGGACAAACATCTACTTAAAGAGCAGAATTAAAGGCAGCTTTTGTGGCTTCACGGTAAGTTCCTAACCAACCTATTAACATTGTAGCAGATTCTCCGTATGGAGTTTATGTAACACAGAGTATAGAACAGGCCTCTCTATTAGGGAATTAAAGGATTCCTCCTTACCGTCTATATTTTTAACCTTACAAACCTTACTAGGTAAACGAACACCCCCTCTTCTTATCGCTCCCGTAAGATCGCATTCAGGCTTACCTGGACATTTAACAGAAGGAAGCAAGGTTGCATACCAATTTGTTGGCTATAACATGGCTTTTAATACTGTTCCATTGTCCCACGACCTTTTTTCATCAAAATTATAAGTCCCTTATTAAACAATTCCCTCTTACAGCTATTCAACCTAAACAAGCTGTTCCTGCCTGCCCTGATTGTCAAAAGCAATCAAGAGAACAGAAAAAATGGGAACTCACCCGAGAGGTCTAACTGTAAATCAGCTTTGGCAAACATGTATTACATGCTATGCCCCATTCGGTCGTCACAAATACATCCATGTGTCTGTGGACACCTTTTCAGGATGTATAATGGCCTTTATTCACACTGGAGAAAATGGAAAAACATATCATTGGTCATTTTTTACATGCATTTTCACAAGCCGGTAAGCCTCCACAAATTAAAACTGACAATGGGCCTGGATACCTTTCCTCCGTGGTAAAGGAATTCTTCCAAAATTGGAGTATACGACACGTCCTGGGCATAGCGTAGAACCCTACCAGACAAGCTAGTATAGGATGTGCCCATGCCACTTTAAAACAAACGCTTCACAAACAAAAAGCGAAGAACCTATATAATGCCTCCCCTTGGAATTCACTATATAAAGCCTTATACACTTTAAAATTTTAAAATTGTGATTCCCATGGCCTCATGGGATCAGCATTTTGCACCAGCTCCTGGCTCAAATGTCAGAGCCAACGTGCTACTTAAAGACATGCAAGGTGATAATTCATGGAAAGGGCCTTATGAATTAATAACATGGGGAAGGGGATGTGCATGTGTTCTTGTCCCGTCAGGACCACACTGGGCACCGGCCCATCTGATTAAACCATACCATGAGTTGGAAGGATCAGCCCTTCAACCCCCTTCCTCAGATGGCCAATTTGTCCTTGCAAGGACAGCAGGGGACGCCTTGCCCATGAACAACCAAGGCAAATGATGCCACCTGGGGACAACTTAAGAAGCTCGATCAACATGCCTCTGAAGGTCATGAGCCACTCGGGGAGCACCACCAACCCCAGAAAACAGGTTTTTAGCATATTGAGCTGTAGTTTCTCAAAACTCAGCTAAGGTAATGATTTGCTTAATCTTTCTTTATCCAGACTGCTACGGCTTTTTCATCACTATATTGGGCTCATGTCATAGACCCCCCCTCCTTAACTTTAAGCTGGTTACATGGTGGGATGCAGACCCTCCACTAACCGGTACTGATTCTCTTTGGGCTGGAGGCAGCTGGCCTTCGGCCAAAAGGTTCTCTTGCTGAACGGAGAGATTGGTTAAAGGTGAATACTCCTGGTCCTTTTATGCCACCTTTCCCTCCCATTTGTGTAACCACCGTGAACGCTTCTGGATGTTTAAAAATCACAGCACAGACATGTCTTCACTACCTGCCTAAAACAAAGGACCGTAGAGCAAATCTGACATTCATTTCAGTAGCCACCTTCGCTATATCCTCCCCCAGCAATGATTCTTCTCCATTCCCCATTGATCGTTGCCAAATGGAGAAGACATGGTCTCCTAGTAGCTCTTTGGTCATCTGGCAGCCCTCCCAGACCTCTCTTGGCCATAAAGAGGAACTTTTTCAAAACCTTACTCTCATTAACGGGGGTCCTAAAGGGCTCTTAACCTCAGCAGCAAACCTATTGGGTTTTCAGAACCTAGCAACTCCTCCATCCTTTGGACCGATGGCCGGCTTCCAGGGCCCATAATAAGAATTGAAAACAACGATTCGTGCAGCCCATGGCCTTACAACTCATGGCATCTTAGCCTTCTGCTTTTGTTATGCAGTATCTCTCGTGGCTAGAACGCTAATAGTGATACCTTTTATGTGAGCCTCACACAGAATGTCTCAGACAGCATCATGATCTGTATGCCTCATCCCTACGTTTTCATCATTTCCACTAAGCCGGTTAATAAAACATTTGACACCCCATATGATGTTCTTGAAGTACCTCCTCCGGCTTGGGACACAGCCTGTGTCAGCCATTAGAATGTTACCAAACTTTCTATCTCACCTATGTTTATCTTAAAAAGACAGCCTCAAATTTGGCTGCCAGTAAATGTAACAAAGCCCTGGGAAGGGTCCAGTGGTCTTGCTGAATTAGGCCACGCCATGTCTGAGTGGAGTCCTACAAGATTTGTTGGATGGCTCCCTGCCTTCCTTACCTCAGCAGTTGTCACCCTAGTCACAGCCTCTGTCGCAATGGTCTTCCTGACACAGTCTATCCATACTGCTAAAGTAGTCAATCACGTAATGACTAATGTCACCGAGGCAATAATTACTCAAACGCAGGTTGATAACGGTATCATGTAGAGACTACAAGCTGCAGAAGCAGCACTAGAATGGATGGGGGACCGTTAACAGGTACTCGTCGATCTTCAAAATATACAATGTGACTGGCAACATGGCGGACTTTGTGTCACTTCCTTACGATATGTCTCAACACTCCCGGGATTTAGTTAAAAGACACCTACAAGGAGCTTTTTCCACCAGTTTACAATCTGATATTAATCTGAGATTAATGTTCTGTCTTCCCAGCTGCATCAACAGCTGTGAGACATTCAACAGGAAACACAGTTACAAGTTGAACAGGACTTACTTGACAATATGACACGGTTGAATCCAACCAACTGGTTCCATGGCCTCAATCTACGTATTTGGATTATTGGAGCTCTCTGCTTGTTAATCATTTTTGTATTTCTCATTGCCCTCCGAATGATCTACACCATAGTGGCCTCCTCAAGATGTCACGAACAACGACTGATTGCCTTCCTCAGCTCCCATGAACAAGAAAATTCTTCATACAAAAAAGGGGGATACGTGGGAAATCAAATAGCTCTGTCCTGGGTTAGGAGATTATAGGAAACACGTTGCAAAGCAGAACACTGCTTTCTGGCCTTGCTGAGAACAGCGGCCACACTTCGCTTATTTAGTTAATGTATATCTAGGGGTTAGGTCCTACCTATGCTCATACATTCCTTAGACCATGTTATCACATGGAATATTTTACCCTGTCTTAACCTGTTTTTCTGCACGTTTTCTATACATTCTCAATGGCATGTAGCCCACTGGGTATTGTGCAATGTTATCCTAAATGTATGCTCAATAAATACGGGAGCTTGAAAGCAGCTCCGGGAGACCACTCTTAGCCTCCCTCTCACCTCTCTTGACTTGTATGGAGTCTTGAGTAATCCTTTCAGCCGTCCTCGGCTTTGCTGGACGAAACCAAAAGCCAAACCCACAGTTGGAGACTTTAAAAATATTCCCTGGCATTCCTACCGAAATGTTAACATCTTTTTAGATTTTTTGAATGTTTGTTTATTTTTGAGAGAGAGAGAGACAGAGCATGGGCGGAGGAGGGGCACAGAGAGAGGGAGACACAGAATCCGAAGCAGGCTCCAGGCTCTGAGCTATCAGCAAAGAGCCAGATGCAGGGCTCGATCTCACGAGCTGTGAGATCATTACCTGAGCCAAAGTCAGATGCTTAATCACCCACTGAGCCACCCAGACATCCCTAAATGAGAAAACCATTGAAGTAACAATGTAAGAATTCCACTGTCACCAATATTATCTAACGTTTTTCTGGAAGAACTAACCAGTGATACAAGGCAGAACCAATAAATCACAAGGAAAATTGGGAATATAAAGTAACATGTTTCGCATTCAATAATTTGATATTTTACTTAAAACTAAGAAAATCGGGTAAAAACTATTATACAACATAAGGTAAATTAGCATGGTCATAATATTCAGACATATAGAAAAGAAGTAATTTAAAGATATAATGTAAGAAAATCCTCTTTTACAACCATAAAAAAATCATTAAAATCCTGGACAGGAACACAACAAAAAACATTAACAGCAACATAACAAATTTAAAACAACCTTTGAGGGATACAAAATGATTTGATCAAATGATATCCTATCCATGTCCATGGAAGACACAGCATCACAATAACCCTTTGGTACCATACTCAACACCCTGAGAACAAGGTAGCAGTCTATGGAACCCTGAAGGTAACAGAAGCTAATCCAGTTTGACTACTAAGTAGCTTGACTTTCCCCCACTCCCATATAATGTACTGAACCAAAGAAGATGTGTAACCATTTCTGAGAATAAATTCTAATTACCTTGGTTTCTACTCTTCTACACACAATGACCATCGTTCAACAAAAAATTAAGATGCACCCCAATAAAGCTGGGGGAAAAACATCATGAAGAGGTAAAGTAGTCAACAGAAGCAGACCCAGAAATGACACAGTTATTTAAACTATCTAGAACTTAAAAAAGAAAACCAAACTATGAATAAATGTAAGCAGCATGCATGAACAGAAGTGTCATATCAAAAGAGAGCTGGAAACTTTTTAAATAAGTAAAATAAAAATGCCAGAAACAAAAACACGCTATTAGATATCAAGGATCCCTTTGATGGACTTATCAATAAACTGGACCTAGCTGAGGAAAGTGTCCATATAATTGAAAAGAGGTCAAGAAAATTATTCAAACTTGAATATGAGAAAAATACTTTAAAATAATAAAAAAATAGAGCATCCAAGATTTATGAGACAATATGCAATTTGTTCACATATGTGTAACTGGAATTGCAATTAGAGAAAAGAGTGAGAATAAAGCAGAAGACATATTTGAAGAAATAATAGACAAGAATTTCCCAAGATTAATGAAAGACAACAAACAATGGATGTAAGGAACACAGAAGACCCCAAGAGTGATAAATAATAAGAAAAAGAATAAATTCCCAGATACATCATACACTGCCAAAAAATAGAAAATCTTGCTGGCACCCAGTGAAAAACAAACATTACAATATGTACAATACAAACGAACACGTACAAACAAACAAACAATACGTACATATTCGTGCATACATTAAGTATGAATATAAAAATTACAGCAGAGTTCTTATCAGCAACTAGGCAACCCAGGAGACAATAGAGTAACATCTTTACTGCACTGAAAAGAAAATAAATCTTCCAACCCAGAAATCCTTTTTTTTTTTAAGAAAAAGGGGAAAAAAACCCTAGATACCAGAAAGGTAAATAGATTAGAATTTTCATGTATGTGCATGAAATATATCTTCTTTTTTTTTTCTTTAATTTTTTTTAACGTTTATTTATTTTTGAGACAGAGAGAGACAGAGCATGAACGGGGGAGGGGCAGAGAGAGAGGAAGACACAGAATCGGAAACAGGCTCCAG